>NC_139625.1:52666870-53026870 GCF_964638095.1 Poromitra crassiceps | reverse complement strand
ATTAGTGCTGAGCAGCTTGTACAACCAATAGGGATTGATGTGCGTTTTTGCGCGTCTTGTGGATGAGAGAGCGGCTCTCAGATCGCTGGCCTGGCCTAGTGCCTCTCCATCTCTGCTCGTGTTTTCGGCGCAGGCCGGCCATGCAAATGGGCAGCGGAGTTTTTTGTTTGCTTGTTTGTCTGGCTGTTTGGCTGTTTCGGTTTTGAAGAAAATCCATCAATGTGGTGGCGCCGTGCAAGTAGTAGAGAGAAAGGTGGCAGTCAGGATTCAGGCACACCTTCCACCTCCCAGCCCGGAGTGCGCCAGCACAAAGTTTGACAGATCAACAGGCTGAATAAATCTGCACTATAGGCTAATAATAGGCTACCTTATAAAAACGTATTTTCCGTCCAAATATATTTCTTAAGCAACAGGCTACATTTCTGAACAAAATCATTAAGTGAAGCTGGCATTTATAACATTTTCTCAACAAAGGCTATAATTAGCCTGCCCCTATGCCATCATCTTGTTTTGATCTCTCTCTCTCTCTCTCTCTCTCTCTCTCTCTCTCTCTCTCTCTCTCTCTCTCTCTCTCTCTCTCTCTCTCGCTCTCTCTCTCTCTCTCTCTGTCACATTTCATTGTGGATGAAAACTTGTCATGTTTTATGTTGTCCTGATGGATGTCGCTGGGCAGGTGTCAGGTGAGGTGACTCAGGAAGGAAACTTAACTCTCCTCAAACCTTGAAGGCTGAAGGAGAAATAGGCTACTATGTTGTGATGGCAAAGGTGTGTGTGTGTGTGTGTGTGTGTGTGTGTGTGTGTGTGTGTGTGTGTGTGTGTGTGTGTGTGTGTGTGCGCGCGCGTGCGCGTGCGTGCGTGAGTGCGTGCGTGCGTGCGTGGGTGTGCTGGAGAGGGAGAAAGAAAGGCAGAGAGAGAATTTCACCAAGAATAATAATGGAAGTCTCTATCACTGTCTTTCTTCATTTCTCTCTCTCTCTCTCTCTCTCTCTCTCTCTCTCTCTCTCTCTCTCTCTCTCTCTCTCTCCCTCTCTTTCTCTCACACACACACACACACACACACACACACACACACACACACACACACACACACACGAAAGCCCTAATTACAGACATGAATCTCTGAGCTACTCTACAGCAGGAAGAGTAATTAAAGCAGGACTCTCCTCCCGGGGGAGACAGGGGGTGGGGGGGGTGGGGGTGGGGGGGGGCAGTAATGTCAGAGACACAGGAGAGAGATGCAGAGAGACAGACACACACAGAGAGGGGGTGAGAGACAGTGTCAGCGACACAGGAGAGAGAGGGTGAGAGACAGGGGAGAGAGAGTGTGAGACAGTGTGTGTGTGTGTGTGTGTGTGTGTGAGAGAGAGAGAGAGAGAGAGAGAGAGAGAGAGTGTGTGTGTGTGTGTGTGTGTGTGTGTGTGTGTGTGTGTGTGTGTGTGTGTGTGAGAGAGAGAGAGAGAGAGAGAGAGAGAGAGAGAGACTGGATGACAGTGTGAGACAGCCACAGAACACTTGTAGAGAGTATACTGTAGGTTGTGTTACTTGTACATGTGCTGCTGGGATGCACTGTGACAGGGCAAACTTCTTCCATGCTGTACTTTTCTGAGAGGAGTGTAAAGGAAAGAAACAGCGGGGCAGAGAGCTTGAAACGGTCCTTTCTTTTTTGTTTGGAGTTGGAAGAGAATGCAGCTATAAGGAGCTGTATCACTTGTGTAAAGAAATTTTCCTTCATCTTGACAAATAAGTGATATTACAGTGGGTAATACCTTGTGAAGTAATGAAGTAGTGGTGACAGATACTGTAATAGCCTCACAGATGGTGACCATTTTGACAAAGTAGCAGATTTCACCCTCATAATCAATACTTGCATTTGTCTTGTTCTTTTCCTCATGTTGAAATGTGAATACATCATGTTTGGCTTGTTTCTTTGGGCCCAATCTGAGCTCTAATTTGGGGTCCATGGTAGAAACAAAAATTTTGAAAATATGTACAGTATAAGATAAGTCGAGTCCCAGCTTTATGATGATGTCTCTCTGCTGTCAGTAGCCAGTAACTCACCTGTTCAACTCACCTGTGCTGCTTTACAGAGAGACAGAGACAAGCCGAGGTGAGCTCAGCTTCTCTCCAGCTCTGCAGCCGGTGTAACTTCGTCACTTCTGTCCAGCCCAACACACATCTCCTCTCCATCCAGTCACACACGGAGCAGACAGCTATCTGAACACCATCAGTCAGGTAATGCTCTCTCTATATAGTGTGTGTGTGTGTGTGTGTGTGTGTGTGTGTGTGTGTGTGTGTGTGTGTGTGTGTGTGTGCGTGTGTGCGTGCGTGCGTGCGTGCGTGTGCGTGTGCAACATATTCAAACATTATTTACGTTTAGCATGAATGACAGATATGACCTGATAATCACAAATACATCATGTTTAGTTTATAGATTTAAATTATAAATGCATGTCTGAATGTCTTGTTTGTTGTGTCATGATATACATCATGTGATATTGTTTGTTGTGTCATGATATACATCATGTGATATTGTACAACTGTGATGATATGTAATGTACTATGACTATTTTTTTAAATTCTAAATCCATGCAAGACGCTTATGATATTTGTAGTCTATTTAAAAGCCCGACTAAAGACTAAGGTTGGAAATAATGTGCAGACATCTTTTATAAATTATTTCAGATGTGAAGTGTTATGTTGACAGCACACATAAATAAGTAAATAAACAAATAAAAACATACATACAGAAGTTATTTAATATACTAGGCATCTCGTGCGCTACGCGCGTTCGATACCTGCCCTGCAACTCAGCAAGCTGGCCCTGCAGCTTGCATATGCAGCGTGGCCGCTGTACGACCTCGCCCGCTGGACCGCTGTGCTTCCGAGAGGGGTCCGCTCTCTCGGATGCCTGCCCTGCAGCTCGCCCGCTGAGCGGGCTCACTTCCTCTTATGACATAACTGATGACCACTGCGCGTTGCGGCCTCGCCTGCTCTCTGACATCACTGATGACATAATCACGGATTACATCACTGATGACAATTAGGGCAATCACCTAATTAAAAAATCCGGCTCCGTCAGGTCACCCGCACAGCCCAGGGGCAGAAGCCATCGTCTCGGTCTGGTTCCTCCCCGATTCTACCTACTTATCGTGCGTTCCTTTATCGCAAAATAACTGGGATGTGGAGGCTAAATGACGTCACATCCGTTTTGTTAGCGTTCCATTTGCAGAAAACTTGAGCTGGGAAGTTCACTGTTCATTGGTCAGATCCAGTCGCTAGCCAGGCTAGCCATTGTTAGCAATAACAATTGATAACATGGCATTTCACAGCATTTTGAGCATACAAACACTGCAGCAACATGTCCACGCAGATAGAAGTTTAGGCAGTGCTGTGTGTACAGCTGATTTAGTGAGACACAAACAAAACAGAAGTGCTAAACAACATTACTACAATTATAACTACTGTTGTTGTGCAGTGCAACCAACCATCTTGGATTTTTGAGGTCGGGGCTGCTGAGGCTCCTACGAGTTTGGAATGGGAAATACCAGCTCTGGTGACGTCACCGTCCCAGCTCATGACCTTTGAAGTCGTAAGATTACCAGTTCCCAGTTATAAAGGAATGCACGATTATACTCCCATCACTTTATATAGCCTCAGACTGAGTGATGACATCACTGATGACATCATCACTGTTGGCATCACTGATGACATCATCCTGATGGGAGAGAGAGAGTGAGGTCATCACTGATGACATCACAGATGACATCATCACTGAACTATAGCCTCAGCCTTAGGGCAATTGGGGCAATTAATCTGCCCTAATTAAAAAATCCGGCTCTGTCAGGTCACCCACACGGGTGCTCTTTACACCCCCTGAAAGTTTCAGCCGGATCGCACGTAAAACGGCATAGGTGTGGCCGAACACAGAACTTGAAACAAACAGTGGAGAGAGCCCAATTTTATAGATATAAGATAGATAGATACAGTTTTGGGGGGGGTTTATGCTAAGGGCGGGGGTTTCTTTCTTAATGCTAAAGGGGGGTTTTCTTTCTTAATGCTAAGTCAGCGCGCCGAATTATGCCGGATTGGTTGATCACCCAGCGCCCGCTGTATCGCTGCGGCCACGCCCAGTCGATGATTCTCGTAAGCCGCTGTGGGGTTTTTATTTATTTATTTATTTGTTAATTTGGACGGGACAGTGCAAAATTAATGAACACAGAAACCATAGAACAGATACTAAAACCTGGAACATAGTAAAAGTGTAAAAATTGCCGGATTTAGCACAAGGCTAATTTCCATCCGTTGTCCCCATAAAACATAAAACACAAAACATGCTAAGTCAGCGCGCCGAATTATGCCGGATTGGTCGATCACCCAGTGCCAGCTGTATCGCTGCGGCCACGCCCAGGCGGTGATTTTCGTAAGTCGCCGTGCCACCAAGCCAACCGGTCGGCGACAAGCGTCGCATTCTGTCCAGCGCCCGCTGTATCGCTGAGGCAAGCAGACTGGTTGGCGGTTTTGGGTTTTTCTTTCTTTTGGGGGATTCTCTATTCTAGTCCGAGCAGATGCCCTCTCTCACCTCAAGAAGAGAGGCATCTTACCACGGAGTCATTACGCCAAAGAACTAGTCGCCATGCTGCCATGCCATCAGAATTAGTTGCCATACCGTTTCATGCCATAGATCTTATCACCATGCCATACTTGAATAAAGCTTGCTTGTTAACTCTACCCTCTGGTCTCTCATGATTGAAATGGTGGTCTCGACCTAGTTTCAAGATGAAGACCAGACACACTGCCTCGCATCATATGTAATCCTAGTGACCTCATCATATGTAATCCCAGTGTGACGACAAGTGTAATCCTAGCGTGACGTCCGTGTGACGCACTTGCCTATATGACGCCGATAATGTCGTCAATGCAGAGGCTATGACATGGCAGTATTTATAGCCATGCTCAGCGTGTCATGGTCCTCTTTCCCTGATCTTCTGGTCGCTGTACCTGAGCTGATCGCATCCCATTCTCTGAAAGCTGTGTTTCGCCCCACCCACCTCCTCATTTTGGGGGGGGTTTATGCTAAGGGGGGGGGGGGGGGGGGGGGGTTCTTTCTTAATGCTAAAGGGGGGTTTTCTTTCTTAATGCTAAGTCAGCGCGCCGAATTATGCCGGATTGGTCGTTCACCCAGCGCCCGCTGTAGCGCTGCGGCCACGCCCGGTCAGTCAGCATGCCGAAGCACGCCGGAAACATGTCATCATCTCATAGTGGTGCTATAAGTTCAAGGTCACTCTGACCTCATGAACCCCATTTCCAAGCTTTTTAACACGATAGCTCAGGAACACCTTGACAGAATTTCTTCCAATTTGGCTCAAACGTCGACTTGGACTCAATGATGAACTGATTAGATTTTGGTGCAAGTCACCCGGATGTACTTATTTCTTTCTTCTTCTTCTTCTTCTTCTTCTTCTTCTTCTTCTTCTTCTTCTTCTTCTTCTTCTTCTTCTTCTTCTTCTTCTTCTTCTTCTTCTTCTTCTTCTTCTTCTTCTTCTTCTTCTTCTTCTTCTTCTTCTTCTTCTTCTTCTTCTGTTTGGTTTTACAGTGGAACAGAAAAAGAAGAAGAAAATAAGTACATCCGGGTGACTTGCAGGGTTCACTGTAGTTAGCTGTTATGTAGCTTAGCATGATATACACTGATGATATTTATGTTTTAGAGAATATAGACGATTAATTTGAATTCAATGGCCGCCCATATGGAATAACATCATATATGGAT
Source organism: Poromitra crassiceps (assembly GCF_964638095.1). Taxonomy (NCBI): domain Eukaryota; kingdom Metazoa; phylum Chordata; class Actinopteri; order Beryciformes; family Melamphaidae; genus Poromitra; species Poromitra crassiceps. The sequence goes on along the minus strand of NC_139625.1, from coordinate 53,021,103 downwards.
TATAAGCAGCAGCCGGAAATACCTATGTGACAGACAGCAAACAGAGCAGGCTGTGCTACACCAGCTGCACGGAGGTACGTTAAATTGCTGTGTCAGAAAATAAGCTATTTACAAGAAATAAATACAGCATTTCACATGCCCTGTTTGCCTCGTTTTCAGGTCGCAGTTCAAACTGATTATCGTTTCTGCTGATGCTAATCAAACAAAAGTTGTCTGGGTGACTTAAACATCATTAGCTCTATCTTCCCCCTGGCCTTAAATTAGTGTTTATGGCCTGGCGCAGCGCTATTGGTGGGCGTAGTCAGGCGCATTCCCTAATTTTTCCTCGGCTCTAAAGCCGGCGCTAACCATTTAACCACGCCTTTTTAAGCATAGAATTATTCACAACTGTGGCCATTGGTGATCTGCAGTAAAGCAATCACATTCTTCCCTTCCAAGCTCCGATCCACTCGATCCAGTCCAGATGCAGCTGCATGCTGTCATCTCTTCATGCCAATTTGGATATCTCAGCACATCACAGATCATAGCCTGAATAAAACGATTCAACCTACAGCCAGCAAGCAAATACAGATCTGTTCAGCACGGCTGATGGTCTCCCTGTACAAAATAGAACATTAACTATCGGTGACATTCCTGTTACCATCCACTTCCATGATCTTTATATGTTGTAAACACATAACTTTCACAATAGTGAACAAGCACCCCCACTCGGCTCATTCAGGGCAGGCGTTTTATAACTTGTAGGCTACCTGCTGCTCCTGCACATCACAGCACAGGCTAAATGATGCGACATAAATATACATTATGTAAAGTCATGGCATAAATGTGTTTTTGTTGAAAAAGTAGCCTACGTGTCAAGTAAGCTAAGTCTTGTTGGAGCAGACATCACAGTACAACCGTGTTACCGTTGTCAAACTCGACTATAACATGTTGTATTTGCGACGGATATACAGTATATATGACCTGAATTACATGTATGTTTCACATAGGGTTGTGTTTTGATTTTTATGTTTTATTTTGTCCAATATTGAAATGTTCTAGAATTGCATGTTGTGTTAACATAAATATTATTTCTATCTACCACTTAGCCTACTTAGGCTGATTTGGTTGGTTTTTATTGTCAAAATGTATTAAGCCTCATTGCATGCTGGGAGAGATGCACATGTGTGTCTGTGTGTGGCGTTTGGTAGGGGAGCCGCCGCACTGAATAAGGCCTGGTTTTGAAAAGCGCTAACCGCAAAATTAACGCCAGTTGGGAAGATCGCTTTAGGGTGGTATTTAAGGCCGAAACACCCATTCTGGCCTATTCTGGCACTGCGCCACGCCTCTTCAGCGTAAAGCGCATTTCAGGGTGTAAAAACATGACGCTATCTTCCCGAGTCACGGGTAGGCAGGCGCAAAGCGTGTTTTTTTGGCGTTTAATGCCAGTTTAGCGCCTAAGGCCAGGGTGAGAATAGAGCCCCATATTTAAAGCTGGAAATGAGGGTGTAAAAACCGGAACTTTCCTTTAATGCAGGGGCCCGCAGATCTGGAACGAGCTAGATGAGAGTATGAAAGTGTTGAAATCCATCTCCACCTTTAGGAAGTCTCTGAAAGAAAAACTGCTCAAATCTTATTTGTAATGTAGTATTCTAAACCCCTCTGAAATGGGAATTCTGTTGTTTGCATTAGGTGGTATGTGTGTCACTGTTCTATGTATGTCTGTTTGTTGTTGATACCTGTAGGCCATTTTTATGTGATCACGCTCCCTCCAAAAGCTTTAAAGACCTGGCACACACACATTGCAAACCTGATGATGACGATGATGACTGTGATGATGATGATGATGATGACGATGACGATGACGACGCCGACGATGATGATATGTATGTGTGTGCGTGTGTGTGTGTGTGTGTGTGTGTTTGTGTGTGTGTGTGTGTGTGTGTGTGTGTGTGTGTGTGTGTGAATACATTTTCACTTGATTTGATTTGATTTCAATAAATTGACTTTTGAGAGCAACACTGCTAAGTTCCAGGTCAACAGGACCCTGATAAACTTTTTCTTCTATCTACTGGTTTCAGTCTCTTAAGGTCAAACACAAACATGTACTAACTAAGGAGGTTAATTGTTCCCATCCCTCACACCAACGATTTCAGTTTCTGTCATCTGGTTCCCTCTGCCATCTCCCTCCTAAAGGTAGTCATTGCTTGGGTCCCTGTGTACTTTTTAATGCACTTTACAGTTTACACTTCACTTCACTGTGTATGTTTTATGTGTTTGTGTTTTATGTGCTCTCATAATGCTGTAAGTGACTGGGCGGCGAGCAGACGGCCATATTTGACAATTTATCTGGAGCTCAGTCAAACTTTATTTAACATTAGTTTTCATTGTGAATTAGAAAGTGGTTGGGGGGCCACTGTGCACCCTATCGCGGGTCGCATCTGGCCGCCGGGCCGTAGGGTGAGTATCACTGGTTGAATGGAAATTCAGATGTGTTGGATGTTGAAATGAAGGTGAAAGTGGACGACGATGTCGTCTGTTAGGCTGGTCTGGGTGAGAAAATAATCTCCCTCCCTCCCTTTCTCTCTCTGTCTCTCTGCCTCTCTCTGCCTCTCTCTCTTGTCTCTCACTGTCTCTCTCTCTCTCTCAGTTTTCTCCTGTGTTGGTGTACTCTGATGGATCAGTATGTCTACCACTAATAATATCGCCCAGGCCCGGAAACTGGTGGAACAGCTGAGGATTGAGGCAGGGATCGAACGCATTAAGGTACAAAATGATGATCGTTTACTACTGTGTGTGTGTGTGTGTGTGTGTGTGTGTGTGTTTCTGCCCGTTGCCCCTCTCTTACCTTCCTATCCTGCCCATCCTCTCCTCTCAGGTGTCTAAAGCAGCGGCAGACCTGATGAGTTACTGTGAGCAGCACGCTCGTAGCGACCCCCTGCTCGTCGGGGTGCCCACCTCTGAAAACCCCTTCAAGGACAAGAAGCCCTGCATCATCCTATAGCCTTGCTCTGCTTCTCCATAACCCGCCCTGAGACACACACACACACACACACACACACACACACACACACACACACACACACACACACACACACACACACACACACACACACACACACACACACACACACACACACACACACACACACTCAGAGATACACACTTACCTAGGTACACAAAGTGTATGCACACACAAACATATATGCACCCACACACAAACAGACACATGCAAAGATTCATACTCAGACCTCCCCCTTTCTTTCTCTTCGAACACACAGACTACACACACACACACACACACACACACACACACACACACACACACACACACACACACACACACACACACACACACACGTAGACATACCCACTCCCAAAATAGCCACTCTGGAAAAGCGCCATACTCCAGAGCCACAGCTAGGGGGCCGGTATCTCGTGCTCACAGTGGCTGAGATCAGTATATCACTGAGTATGATCCAAGGTGCTTTGGTAATATTCATATATGCTGGTAAATTAACTACAAGTGTCAGCTTAAGTTGGAAAAGCAAAAGGGATTTGGACCTTAATAATCAATAGGAGCTCAGCCTACATACAGTAAGTCCTAGAGAAAAGTGTCAACCTTTTGTTGTGAAATGAGGCTGTTAGATAAAAGATTGGCGGCAGGCATAGGGAGGAGGCGTGTGGGCGACTAAATGGGTATTGGACACTCCAGCCAATCATGCCATTAAGCTCAGTAAGTGCTTCTTTGGTGGGAGGGAAAACTTCACCAGGTCTGAGAGAGCTTTGCTCAAACCCATCACGGTGGCTTCTACTCACTCTGGAGCAAGTGGCTAAAGCCTTTGGTCTTCATAGGGTTAGCATGTTCCCACCCAAACCTACATCAACACACCTCCTGCCTCTGGCTCGGGGTCTTTCTGCCTGTGGCTTCACTATGGCTGTCTGCAGCCTTTGGCCAAAACTCCAACTGTGCCAATCTCTATAGAAAGTCGCCTCTGGGATGCTGATCTGCGGTCAGCGCCGCTCTTTCTATTTTCCACTGCAGTTTGAGACTGCCGTTGGTATCCATTTGTAAGCTGACCTCAGATCTGCACCGGTGAGGCCACCTCTAGCCGACATGAGGAGAACGTATAGTGAAGCGCTCTACACAGAACTCAAGCTATTAACCCCAGACGTTTACTGCATTTTTCTTAAGAAATACTTGTGAATTCAATGTATGTTTTGATATTTTGTTGACGCATTACTTAACAGATAGATGATACTGTACATTTCTTGATTGTTTTGCAGTAGCCTACTTTTTGACACAGGCGTTGTCCCTGACTGATGCAGGATCAGATCCTTAAACTTAAAGGAACGCCAATTTTCAACCAGCTTTGTATCATTACAAAATCAGTAGTATATCGGAAAACTGCAAACAGTTTTGCAGGCATTCATTTAGTTTGACAGTTATTGAGAGTTGATTTGAGTTAAGCTGTGGACCAGTGATGTCATGCATGAATGACATCACATCATGAGATGATCTCATGGCAGGGGCGATGCGCGCCCTGTTACCTGCTAGAAATCAAGGTTTCTACTGTACATCAAGCCTCCCTGTGCTTTACCCTGAGAGAGAGCGCGACAACACACCCCCTCCATACCTTCTCCCATCCCCTTTGGTTCTTTGAATAGACAGTTGGCTATGTTAGGTTAAACTGCATCAGAGTGAGGGGAAAACAGAGTAAAGGGATTTCTTTGGATAGTCTACAGTTCTGTTTTCCTCGACAATAGAGGAGTAGACTGTCTGTTTTGGCTTTTAATTAGATTATTACCAGATTAAACTTTACCTGGCTTTACCAGTGTTCGCCAGGTTTCATTCCCCCCAGTAGAAGATCCTATTTTAATATGGGCTCTGATTGGTCAGGGATTGGATCAGTGGGAGACAGTGCCCCCCCCCCCCCCCCCTCTTCCCCGCCAATTAACTGTATTGGCTCCTTGAGAGTTTCCAGGTCAAAGACTCATCGGTGAGCCGTTTCCGGTCTCCCCGCCCCTTCGTAACGCTCCTCTCAACAAAACCAAACTGATTGTAAAAACTGAAGATGGGAAAAACAAAAAAGCTAAGAAAAATGACCTAAGTGTATAAACTTTCTTTCAGATGTGCAGAAGTGATAACTTGAGAGTAGCTGTTTTGGGTTAGTTTGAGTTTCTTCTTTCTATGGAGTCCATGGAACCTGGTCAGTTGAGTATTATTACCCTGTACAGTGTTTGTAAGATACAAAACACAAAATCCCCTCTGTGGATGTTAATTTTTTTTAGTACTACTTTAATTAATTGTTTCTGTTCTCTCTGTCTGTCTGTCTGTCTGTCTTTTTTTTTTTGTCATTCAGGTTTGAAAGGCTTGCGGTATTAGAGGTTGGTTATAACCACAGATATTAATACAGCACCTGATGAGGATATACTGTATCACTTAATCGAAGATAGGAATACAAGACCTGCTATGTTTAGGATCATATCCTTTTAGAGGATGAATCAACATCGGACCTCATTCCAGTGGCAAGAACCAACCTCCTCCTATCCCGCTACACCGTCGTTTGAATTCTTTCTCTCTGAAGTGTTGGTTTTGATGGGTAGAAGCAGGACAACACACACACACACACACACACACACATACACACACACACTCGTGTGCAGTTGACGCCTGCCTTTTAGATGCAAGTTTTGCCGGTTTGTTGTACAGGAGCAGTTTGTGCTATCAAATTTACATTTTAGACATGTATTTATTTATTTATCTACAGTGACTGAGCCGTGTCCTGCTCGCGGACACTTGGGCATGACTTATGGCTGTTGATAGACATAAACTGGCACCTCAATAAGTGATTTAATGTTACATTTAGTCTTACGTTTTTATTTTTCTCAAAACAAGTGGACAAAAATGTGGCACTGTGTTGAGAAGAGAATACCTTTTTTAACAGTTTCACTTGCTTCCTGAATTTTATTGAAACAAGTAATAATATGAAATATAAGGCACAATATAAGGCAGATCCCCCCCCCCCCAACTTGTTTCAACAAAAATATGATTTTTAGACTCGATACACGATTGAATCACTGATTAACATTAATGTTTTTTTTGTTGCAGTGTATAGGCGATGGTTCCTAACACAAAAAGCCATGCTTCCATCTCTTCTTTGCCTTTGTTCTGTGCAGCATTTGCTTACAGAGAGCAGCCCTCAAAGGAGCAGCAGGGTCTCAAACTGCTTTGACCTCCAGTATATCATCTACAGTTATTTCCATGGCTTGTGTAAGCTAAGAAACTGGAAGGGATTGCATGGTAGGGATGGTTAGGGTTGGTATGGGCTGAATGTTGTTGATTCGCCGGGATAAAAAGCGAGAGTATCCAATCAAATGCAGAGTAGATCCTACAGTGCCCTAAAAGAATTGCCCAAGAATTGCCTTTGTAGACATTAGGCTTTTCTCTCAAATATTTCAGTATCTGTACTCTGAGATCGGAGTACAAACTGCAGTGACACTGAGGTAGGAAGTTACCCAGAATTACTGATCTGGGATAGGTTGTCCTTTCTCTCAACAGCAACCTGAAGTATTTCAGGAATGAGGAAGTAATAGTTCCAGTGCCAGTGTTTAGGGGGCAACCCGAGTTATGTTGGTAATTCTCCACAGAGCACAGCTGACATAATAGAGGTCAAAACATGAGGTTTACAGCTGTAGGGTGCTATGCGTTCAAAGGTCTTCAAAGTCGGATACATGTGAACACACATATAGACACACAGACATGCACACACTCCTGATGTTGTCCTGATGAAATCTGAAGGATGCTATTTTTATTTTCAATCATTCCATAGCTGTTTGGGCTTACAATCAGAGGCAGCCAATCAAAGTCATTGGTTGGTTGACAGTTTGTCTGATTGGTTGGTTGTTAGTTTGCCTTATAGTGGCGTATATTGTGTTAATGCTGGTCTTGGGGCATCAGATTGATAGAGTGAACAGTCTTTAAGCTGAACACATGGCTCGAGATGGAAATCCACTGGTATTGTGACATTGTTCCATGGAACAAAAAGAGCCCTGTCTAAATTCATTTCTGGTCAAGTGGGGAGAGTTGAGGCTCCTCACTGCTGGACCTCATATCAAACATATGAGCCTCATCTTTTCTGTTCTGATCTCCTGTGTATGCATACAGTATGTATCTTTTTGCCTTGATTGATTATGAAGAAAATATATCTATTTTTTGTAACTGTTCTTCTCTGATGTGCCATAACTCATGTTTTCTTGCACACTGTTAATATTTTGTGGATATTGCTGTTAAAAGAAGATGATATTGAGAAGTAGATAACATTAATAAAAAGATGATATAATAATGCATGCTTTCGCTGTTGCCTATTTTGTCTTTGATACTGTGGCTGGCAGCTCATGCAAGGCTGCAGTGGCGTGCAAACAGGAATGTGTGGCTCTGTCTCATAATGATTGTAAAGGTGCGTAAATGCATATACATATACACGCCAGCCTAATGGGTACATAGTGTGCAGTTCATATGGAAAGAGCCTGACAAAAACGTGTTGAACCGAACACTAAACAAAGAGCAAGTTCAGGTAAAGCCTCCCAGTTAGGCCATTTTGCAGGAATGTTATTGTTACCGTTCCTGTCTCAGGCGTCTCTGTGCCCTTTGCAGCACTGCTGGGACAGTCACGAGTCTCCTGCAAGTTTCAAACCAAAGTCCTCCAACCCAAAGCCAATCAGATTTAAGGTGGATAAACCACAGCCAATGAAGAGCCAGACAGCCACGACCTGAGCCAATCCCTTCGGCAGTCACTGCCCCTGGCTGGCTGATAGTAAACAAATGGGAGGCCCATGTGCCTGAATGTTCCCTCTCTTCTCCACTCTGCGTAACTGCCATGTGAGAACAGAGGGCGGGGTGGAGAGAAAAACATGCAGTGAAAGGAGGGGAGAGGGTGAGTCTGTTTTGTACCTGATCATGTGGAGATACTATAGTATGGGTGGGGTTACACCAAGAGCTTCTCAACGATCAGGAATGTGCATTGCAGATTTAACTGTATCTTGTGACATACATGCATGGCAACGCAGCACAGCAAGATTGCTACTGCCTTGGGAGGAGGGGGAAAACAGAATGTTGCAGGTACTCAAAACTTCATATATGCAAATGTATGCCATCAAGCTTCACTATGATTGAAATATTGTTTTAATTGACACTGAAAATACAGGCAACCTGCATCTACACTTGTTGTCCCGCAGCTACTTTGGCTCCTTGGCTTGTAAACAGGTCTGCATCAGCAGCTTGTTTGGCTTGTTTGTTCAAACATAATGCGTTTCTGTCCCCACGCCAGTTTCTGCATGACTCTCCTATGTTTACAACAATAGGAAGCCGTGGCTGCAAATTCGTAGGGCCTTTTGGCTGACAAAGGCATTGCCCCAAGTGCGTGACATTTTTCCATTACTGCAATCCAGTGTAAACACAAGCTGCGTGAGTCAGCTATAGTTCCTGGTTCCATGACGCATACATGGTTTTTGTTTTGGAATCTACCTCTTTAACTGACAAAGCAGGTACTCAATTATCAATGCAATAATTTATTGACGTAGCTGACAAGAGCACAAAAATAGATCATAAATAGCAACATAGAGAATTCATTTGTAGTGCAATGTAGTCACTGATATATTAAAATGATTAAAATTATAAATTATTGGAGTAGCACTGTAAATATTAGTTTAACTTTTGATCTACAGCATTGTATTAAAGTATCTCTCCTAAAGGCACATAGATGTCTGGTTTCTTTTGCATTACAATGAGATTTCACTGCTGACCTTTGATCAAATCAGTTCATTGTGTTGCTCAGTCAGTGTCCTTCTGACCAGCATCCTACGTCATGTTCTCAGCCTCTGCTCAGAACATGATGCATTTTCCAATGCTCCTGCAATGCCAATAAAGCTTGTGTGAGTTTAACCTGATCATCAATTCCATTTCAGTTTCCATGGTGACGATCCTCCACTACTAATTTGAAGAACAGATCCTGCCCCCCCCCGTCTCTAGAGACGTAAGCACACACATACCTCACACACCTTCTTTCCAATGAGTACTGTGAACTAATACACAGGAATGCTCTGCATAGTTACATGAATGCAACATTCCCCTCTGATCCATGGATACACACAGGACATCCGGGTACGGGATTTGGTACGTTGCATTGCTAGTTTGGTACCTGTTAGCAATACAGTAAATTCATTTCACACCACACTGACAGCAAAAACAGACTAATATGCAATGAGCAGCCAAACAAAAATTGCCTCTAAAATAGAGGTTTAGATTTGGTTTGTTGACAATCTAAAACAAACACGGCCTGGATGGGAATCTACGAGTGTGTACCCTGCTTGCTTGTTATTTTCTGCTTTCCCTGCTTTTCTGTGTGTATCTGTTGTGCAACATTTCTAGACTAGTCCAGAAATCAGTCTCCACTCTGCAATGCTCCGACTGTCTTCACCGGTCTGAAAGAGAAGCCCTCCTGCTCGGTTCCTGCTGCTCGTCAGTCAGGACAGCTCATACCAGTCCACAACAGGCTGTTCAGCTACAACCGATCCTCCAGTTCATCAGTGTCTGAACCCTGTGATAGCTCCTGTATTTGTTGCTGTGTTTTGTGTGCTGGGACCCCTCAGCGCTCCTGCAGGACCAGTTCAGGCACCCACTGGTCGAGGCGTCGGCTCTCCTGGCAGTAGGTCCCCACTTCCTGCAGCCTGCAGTGCTCTGCCTGAGGGTTCTGCAGAGGAGAGGAGCAACATCAAGTTCATGTTCAAACTTCAAACTTTACGGGCCTGTGAGGAAAATGTGGCTTGTAGACAAGCTTGGCAGAAACGAACATACAGCAACCACAGTAATTACATAAGTGAAACTCCAGTAAAGCACATCATAAATTGCCGTTAACATTATAGGCAAACATCAGCTGATAAGACCGGACAGGGAGTCAATAGCTTAGCAGAGTGCAATAAAAGGCTCTCATCTGTGCAAAACGCAAAGTCAGATACTGCCAAGAGCATAAAGCTCCAGTTTAACTGCTGCATGCAAAATTATATACATCTGTCATGTCTCTGCACATGTATGGTAATGCTTCATGCTCAAGTGTCTTATTCCAATGGCAAAATCATGACATGTCTCAATGTGCTAGTTTGACCTGTCAGTTAGAGATGAGATGACTGGTCGGAACTCACTGTGACCAGCATGCAGTGCAGGTCTCCGTGCTCCTCCTGGTTTATGTTGGCGTCCAGGCCTGCCAGTACGCGCTGCAGCCGGTGAAGCCCCGAGACGCGCAGGATGGTGATGCCGCTGTCGCAGCAGAAGGACTGCAGCAGGGTGAAGTGGATCTGCAGCGCCACGTCGTCTTCATCGTCAGCCGCCAGAACACACAGAACCACACTGTCCGGGTCTCTGAGGAGGAGAACAGGGAGAGAGGAGAGAATGGTGTCAGGCTTTAGACACTTTGGTCGCCTCACAGCAAGAAGGTCATGGGTTTGAATCTCCACCAAGGTCCTCCCTGTGTGGAGTTTGCATGTTCTCCCCGTGTTTGCATGGGTTTCCTCCGGGTTCTCCGGTTTCCTCCCACAATCCAAAGATATGATGTGGTTGTGTAGTATCATAATGTAATCTAATAAAATGTGTAATAGTATGTATATGTGCCCTTTGAGACATGCTTGTGTATAAGGAGCTATAAACATAAATGAACTGAACTGAATTGATAGAAATACAGTCAGGAGGTCCAGACATATAGCCTGGGGGATCCAAAACTGCTCTATGCAAGCCTTTGAGAGACACATGATCAACTCATATTATGTAGCTATGCTATATTACATAATATTAACTCTATTTGTAGCACAAGTGAAATCAGACCCATATGTTTACCACTGAACATAAATGCATACGAGATTTGATCTTTTGTGCATAAAAAGCAAGTGCTGGATGCAGGTTCAACTCACGCATTCAGAAGTTTAGCTGACTCATAGATCCCCATGGTGAGGCAGTCCTGCTTCTGAGCCGTGACCAGCAGCTCCTCCAGAGCCAGACCCACCGACTGCATCCTGACAGAGAGAGAAAATAATGTAGGCTATACTGCAATCAAATACATGCTATTAAACACAGGTTTAAGTCAAATATACAGTTGCATGCTGTGGTTCTTTTAATTGGTCCATAATTTGCATGCATTTCATTGGCTCAAGCTGTCACTATCACAGTCGCCTAGAAAATAAATAATGTCCAAGTGAAGTCAAGTAAAAAGATAATGGTTCTTAATTTCTCATAAAACAATTTCAGCAATGGACGAGACACAAAGGAGAAGTTGGACTTTTATAACCATTGAGACAAACGAGACCATGGCTGTGCACAAGAGACTGCAACTCAGTTTTATGATGCAAGATGCATGCAAAACAAGATGCAAATCGTGAGCTTACTAAGATCTATTCTAGGCTATGATTTTTAATCACAATTTGAGTAATTCACATAGGCTCATGAGTCATGATCTTTACGACTTTATTCCTCTAGTGTTCACGAAGTGTTCGCTGAGTTCAAGAGTTAGGCCTACTTATAGGCTATACTGTCCACCAACACGATTTTCCTTCAGTAAAACAACTAACCTTTTCTCAATGATGTTGGCCGCAAAGACTTCCTCCGGGGTCATTTTTGCATCTCAAATAAATTGCGCTTAATAATTCCAGTGCGAAACAGATGTCCAATGCTTTGAATATCCCTCTGACCGGTCCAGTTTGAGAAGGAGCGTGTGCGGCGTTTATTTTTAGGCAGCGTTGTTGCGACACACTTTTTATACTGGCGCTGTCTGGAGGGCGGCACCGAAACTACCCGAGCTGTGCAATTGGCTCAAAAGAAACCACTCTCTCTCATGTGGGCTCAATGTTGTTTGGTTTGTTTGGTTACTTTCATGCCATGGTGTTTTTATAGCATAGTTGCATCAAAACACGTTTATTTTTTGCCATATCCTGTCTCTGTGCAGTGCAACATAACAACATTGCAATGTAGAAAATACCCTACTTAATAGGCTACAGAGGAAACAGAAAAAGCTCGGGAAAAAATTACCAGAGCCTTCAATGGTGCAACTTGTGCTGTCATTTTTCACAATGTCCTTTATTTTCATAACATCAGTGATTATGAGATATGGCTACATCTAGTGGGTGGCTGTGGAAAGGCTACATAACATTACAACAGTGAAACTGAATTCTGTTCAGGCTCCAAGGTGAGGGCGACCATGCAGGGTTTCTGTTGCCTCTCAAGCTGCCCATGCACTCTAATTTCCCGTAGCCCAGCGAGGAGATCCCTTTCTACTAGTGATGCAAGTCTTTTGGTGTTTGCAAGGGTTCATCAGCATCTAATTGGCAGAGACAGCATAAGTCTCAATTGATGCTTTTGGTTAATATCATATGGTGATATGAGACTAGATATATGGTAGGCTACATGTTGGATATGGTAATATGGTGATATGGTCTTAGATTTTGGATATGGTATGGTGATACGGCATAAGCGTAGTCTTTTCCTGGCTGCATTACAGTAAAGTGATGTCATTTTCTGAACTTACCAGACTGTTTTAGCTGTTCTATTATTTGTCTTTACCACTTATTCATTATCGTTATATAAAAGTGAGCAAGTGGGGGCAATATCTGTCTGACTCTGTCTGTCTGTTTAAATTTTTGTCCGACTGATGATGCATGTCATAGGCACTGTGACATCATCAGTGACAGTGATGTCATCAATGATGCGAAGTTGGGCAAATGTGCGCTGCGCATGCCAATAGAGCAGGCGATTGTGCGCTGCACATGCCAAGAGAGCAGACGAGGCCACGCAGCAGCCGAACTGTAGTCGAGGCTGTGCAACAGCTGAGCTGCGTGCAGCGAGCCCATGCAGTGGGCGACCTTATCAGAAATCTCATAGTGTAAATATTTTGTGAAAGCACCAATAGTCATCCCTACAATATTGTCGCAATATCGATATCGAGGTATTTGGTCAAAAATATTGAGATTTGATTTTGTCCATATCATCCAGCCCTACAGCTCCCATGTGGCTTTAACTTACAACTGAACATTTAGCCCACTTATAGAAAATAGACATATCGTGTATCACCGTTCAACCAATACAGATTTCATCCATAATATTTCCCAGCTCTATGCCAGAGGAATTGGGCTTTAGCTCACCCAGATAAACATATGGATGTGGTGCAGAAGGTTATTGGTTTAATCCCTGCATCAATCTGGCTTCAGAAATGTTCACATAATAAGATGCCAGCCAGCCGTGATGTATCTTTATCATCAGTATTTTGAACACTGATATCAATAAGCTGATGAAGGAGACTGGACAGTTGCTGGTTCTAGCTCAGGATAAACAGCTGCTTGGTGTGTAGTTGTTCACTGGTTCAAATCCCACCTATCTCACTCTTTACGCTTTCAAATCAGATGCCAAAACCCAAACTGAGTAATATATAGACAGTCTAGATGTGTTTTGTGTTTTCAAATGGGGGTTGTACGCCGGGCAGACCGCACTTTAGCAGCAGCCTACTAAATAATTTCAATGTCGGTAAAAGTTCAGCTGTCTGTGTTTTCCTCTCTCATAATCCCCTGCTATCTCTGTGGAAATCACTTGAGAAGTTCTTCAAAGTCCAAACTTTCACTGAGGCTCAAACCCAAAACCTCCAAATTGTGGTGCGGCCATAGGTTTAATTTACAATGGGGACATGTCCCCACCACTTTTCAACACAAAGTGACACCCTTGTGTACTCAGGTCAAATATGGTCTGACAAGAGAAGTCTGGAAATTTGAGTCTGGAAAAAGTATGGAATTTTGAAATGGAAAATGTGTAAGAACCCTGCAATCAACAGAGAACTTCATCCTCAGCAAATAATGATTTCACACACTGTTGGTCTTTATGGGTTTAGAACAAGAAATTGGCACAAACAATGATGGCACAAACAATCACCATTATAATTTTTTACATGTTTGTATCAAGATAGTGACAACCAATGTTAAAAATGTTCAAAACAATGCCCTTTCCAATTGTGTTCTCACGACTTTAAATCAAAAGAAAATTCGGGCTTTGCATTCCAACAAACTTGTGTGTAGCAATTTATTGATCACTTATGAGGTATTATGATGTATACACTATATTAGCAAAGAATAATATGTCAATCTTGCCAGGGCAAGAGCAGTAACAGTGAGGTTGGCATGTAATGAGAGAAGAGAACGTTATCCAGGCTACGCTCCATCATGAGCAATGACTCGCACCCACTCCACGGCGTGCTAGTCAAACACAGGAGTACATTCAGTGAGAGACTGATTCCTCCTATAGATGCAACACGGAGAGGCACAGGAAATCATTCCTGCCTGTGGCCATTGGTCTATTTAATGCCTCTCTTAAAAGAGCACCTCGGAGACGCTCAGTCTCCCTGAGACTGAGCCAGCCGATAGGCTAACTGGAAAAGTGCCTGGCTGAGCCACGTGTAACATATAGGGCAAGCCGAATAATATAAGTTCAGTGTGCAATTAAGATAGGCTAACTGGAAAAGTGCCTGGCTGAGCCACGTGTAACGTATGGGGCAAGCCGAATAATATAAGTTCAGTGTGCAATAAAGACAATTGGCACGTAAGGTATACTTACTCTACGTATTGCTTACTTAGACGTACTCCACTATTTTGCTCCTATTGCATTTAATACTGTTTACTGTTTATACTGTTTATACTGTTTATACTGTTTATTCCATGCTATGTTGTGTTCTTTCTTCTTCTTCTTATTCTGCTTATTACTATCGCATTACTACTGTGTATTTTATTTTATGCTATCTGTGTTATATGAACGAGCAACTGTAACTTGTCCCAATTTCCCCCCGGGGATCATTAAAGTCTTTCTGATTCTGATTCTGATTCTGATTCTGAATGCTCAATTTGTTGTAGATCTGGATCAGTTTGGATCTGGATCTGTCTTTGTGTGCTTGCATGCATTCAGTAGTGCTTTGTATTTGGTCCAGTTTTGTTTTGTTTGTTTGTTTGTTTGTTTTATTTGCATAACCACATGTTTTATTTATTATGTTTAATCTTGCCAGATGTATGCTCTGCCTGATCATCCACCTCATCTTGCTCATCAACAACCTGATTCTCAAAGAAGCTGTCTGCATAGTTGAGCATCTGCTCCACAGCACTGAACAGCAGCACGTCAGTGCTCAGGTCCAGCTCCAGCTCCTGGCTGTAGTTCTTCACCGGCAGCACGCAGGACAGGGGGATGCCGAGAGACGCACTCAGCTCCTGGGCCTGGAGGGCAGTGAGAGAAGCTTGTTGGTGCATGGTTAGGTAACATGCATGGGCTCATTCTTCATCATCATCAATATCTTCATCACTACAGTACTTTGGGGAATAGTGTGCTGAACCTTAAGGCTGTTAGCATTTTGCACAGCTGGCTTCCCACAGAGAGATTCATTATAGGAGTTTGTGATCGCACCTAATGTAAAAACTGAACAACCGTTGAAAAATGTACTTTGTTGCATCTTTGCATTTGATTTGTTTAGGTTCACACTGTGAAAATTACAAGCAAATCAGGACTTGTAAACAAAAGTCACATAGACTCACAAGTACAGTAGCTTGTTCATTGGACAGAGTTTTGGTAACCTGTCATCCCGGCAGGTTAGAGATTTTGGTGGCAGAGAAAGTAAAAACGAATCAAATTCGAGTCACTGTAACTTTAACCAAGCATGGACTTCTGCGCTCTTTGCTGTAATTTAGCCTTTTATAGCAGGAAAGAATAGATAAATAAATACCTGAAAAGTGTAATTGCATACTGCTGTTTGTTCTCAGTTAATTTTGTTATGCCATGCAGTCTTTCCAAGCAAGCTAACTATCAACTATCAACACCCATCACCTTATAGCCATAAATTCTTCCTGTAGTTTATTCAGATTATGTGTTGACTAATAACACTTCCACTCAGATTCAAATGGCATCATTCTCATCTGCTGGAACGAATCAAACTAAAAGAGTAAACATTGTATACTTTGAATAACCCAAATATGCTTTGTTTGAATTTACTGGTTTATTGGCAGCCATTTTGGCTCACACAGTCTGGTGCTTAGTAACTTGTGATTCTATGCCAGGTGACTTGACTGGTGGACATGTTATCATAGTGATATTAAGAAGGACATATTAAATCATCTGTAGCTGTAGTTACCTTCCTCTGGATGTAAACGCTGTGATAAACATTCTTCAAGTCCTCTGCCACCAGAGGGCAGGCTTCATCTACTTTGGTCATCAATAGAATCTGGGGAATGCCTGGGGGATTAAAGATGAGATGAAGAAGGTGGGATTTTATTGCCATGGAGAAATCAGGTCATTGCAGCTGCAAAACTAATGCATGATTCAACAGGGAAAAGACAAATAGAATTACTATTTACTAAGGTAAAGGTAAAGGTAAAGTCCCACTGATTGTCACACAATGTGTGAAATTTGTTCTCCGCATTTGACCCATCCCCTGGGGGAGCGGTGAGCGGCAGCGTGCGCCGCGCTCGGGAATCACATGGTGATTTAACCCCCCAATTTCAACCCTGAAATTTCAACTACTATACTATATAGTAACAGTAAAAAGTAAGTAAGTTCATACTACTGTTATTTACAGATGTTGCTAGCAGTCAGAATTGCTTATTAAAATATGGAATGATAAATATGTACTATATAAATATAAGTACGGTATACTAACATATAGCAGTATACATAACATGCAAATGTGCATAAGAGAACAGCAAAGAAGCTAGGGGTGAATGGAGTAAAGTCAATTATGTAATGCAGTGATACTCAACTGGCGGCCCGCGGGCCGCGGGCGCCCCCTGTGTGGCCCGCAATGGAATTGCAAAAAAAAGTGCACCTGAACGCAACATGCAAGATACCCACTGAATAAGTGTTCAAATGTTCATGTAATTCTGGCCAATACTCACACTTCTGTTATAGCATTTCAGTCTGGAATATGGAATATCTTTCAATAATCTATGATTTAGCTGCTAAATTGTCAAATACCGCCATCTGCTCGCTACCCAGGCACTTATGTATGTACTTAACCTAAGTAACTATCCGGTGTGCACAACATTGTCAGACTAAACTCCGTCTGACACCTACAATCCGGTACAGAAAAATGTATATTGATTGTTTATTAACTGCCCCCTGGCCTTCTATCATTTCACGAAAGTGGCCCCCGGGCAAAGCAAGTTGAGTATCCCTGATGTAATGTATCCAATTGAGCAATACTTCTTCGGTACATTTTTCACATTACTCACCCATCTGGTTGGTCTTTTTCCGGATGGCGGCTAACTTCTCCAGCATCTTGTCAGAAAGGACAGACACCTTACAGGTGTCCACCACATAAACCACACAGTGGATCATGTCTTTCATGTTCACATGCTTCTTATAGCCAGGAGCGTCCACCTGGAGAGGTGTGGAGGAACTGAACTAAGAGAAAAATATAATATTTTATTAATCACTCAGAAAAGCATAGTCACTCAGTCTTAGTATCTATGTGTGATTACATCTAGATAGTCAAGTCAAGTCAAGTCAAGTTTATTTGTATAGCACATTTCATACACAGAGGCAATTCAAAGTGCTTCACATAAAATGGTTGACAGGAAAATAAAAGAAAAGAAGAGAGTAAAACGGACATTTAAAAGCATCACAACAAAACTTTAAAAAAAGAGTATAAAAAGTGCATTAAGCAACTTCATTAAGCACACAGGAAAATAAACGAAAAGAAGAAATAAAATGGACATTTAAAAGCATCACAACAAAACTTTAAAAAAAAAAGAGTATAAAAAGTGCAATAAGCAACAGGCGCGGCAGTTGCAGAAAGAGCTAAAACTTATAGAGGACTCATTGGGTTTGAATAGTAGCTGTCAGCAGTTAAAAGCGACGGTAAACATAAAAGTCTTTAGTCTATTTTTAAAAGTAAGTAAGGTTGGGGCAGATCTGAGGTCTTCAGGCAATTTGTTCCAGCTAGCAGAAGCATCGTGGGTAAATGCAGCCTTCCCGTGATTTGATTTGATCCTACAGGGCCGGTTCCAGAACAAGATGACTAGGGGTGCATCCTAGATAGGAAGGGGTGCAGATGCCCGGCCGAAGGCCGGGCCCACTCGGGTGGCCGGCCCAAGGCCGGCCGCCCGAATAATTTGACATGTTATTTTACTAAAAATAATGCATTTGACCATCATTTCAAGTAGAATGATACCACCCAAGCAAGAATATTTCAAGTGTTTCAAGTGCTTTACTGAAATATTTGGACCATATAATGATAATACAATTATCTCAACCTTAAAAGGTTACATATAGGTGCCAAAAAGCCATAAAATCACATCAACGAACAAAGAAAAACAACTATAATTCAAGTTTAAACAGTAAGTGTGCAGCTGTAAAAGCCATAAAATCACATCAACGAACAAAGAAAAACAACTATAATTCAAGTTTAAACAGTAAGTGTGCAGCTGTAGCATTTATTTAATTTTTTTTTTTTTTTTTTTTACTTTTCAACTGAGCATGCAGACAATTAAAATAAGGGTGCAATGCATGCTTTTGCACCCCCGTAGAACCGGGCCTGGGGACAGTTAATAAGCTGGACCCTGTTGACCTAAGAGTTCTAGACGGTTCGTAGCGTGGGAGCAATTCAGCTATGTATTTTGGGCCTAGGCCATTAAGTGATTTATAGACTAATAACAGTATTTTAAAATCTATTCTCTGACACACTGGCAAACAGTGTAAGGACTTAAGAACTGGAGTGATATGATCAGCTTTCTTAGTCTTCGTTAGAACTCTAGCAGCAGCATTCTGAATGAGTTGAAGTTGCCTAAGTTATTTTTTGGAGAGACCAGAAAAAAGGCTATTGCAGTAGTCTAACCTACTATAAATGAAGGCGTGAATTAGTTTTTCTAGATCCTGTCTGGACATGTATCCCCTAATTCTTGCTATATTTTTAAGATGATAAAAAGCAGATTTTCTAATTGACTTAATGTGGGAGTTAAAGTTGAGATCGGAATCAATAATAACTCCAAGATTTTTGACTTGATCCTTAGGCTTCAGGGATCGAGACTCAAGGCGTGCAGTAATTTTAGATAGATAGATAGAGATAGAGAGAGAGAGAGAGAAAGAGAGAGAGAGAGCAAGAGAGACAGACACACACAAACACACCTGATAACGGTCCTGTACATGACCCTTGTAGATGTTGACCAAGTCCTCCATATCCAAACCAGATTCTGCCTTATCCTCCAGCCCCATGGTGTCGCACAAAACCAGAGGAAGCGTTTTACCACTTTTCCCTGCCTTGATGGAAAAGGTGCGGAACTACAGAAGAAAACCATAGTAACAATCTTAGAATGTAGCAAGACAAAACTTGTCACTGGAATCTGTTTTTCCAGGCGCCGTAGAAAGAAAGAAAAATGCCTGAAAATATAATACCTTAATTTCTAAATCAACTGTAGTGAACATTCATATTGCAGGCAGTGAGGCCTTCAACTGTTGCTTCATGAGCATGAGCTATGTTTCAGAAATCAGTTGCTAAGCTACTGTAACTAGTGGCTAGCGGTAGCCTAAACAATTTTCCCACACTCACTTGAACATCAAATTCAATTATGTTTTAAATGACTTGGTTTGTTTTGGGGAAAGGCATGACTATGCAATTACCGACTCATGGTTGATCACACAGTGTTGATGATACACAAAACCAGAGTTATTGATGAAACACCCCTGACAAAGTTATTTTCTGTGATAATGGAGATTTTGATGTTACTGATAGCAGAAGAGCACCTTATATGTAGCTCCATCAGTATCTTACCCATAATCAGTGGTGTAGTCCCGGCAGAACGCGTGGGAACGGCGTTCCCATACTTCTCCAAGCAGTGTTTTGTGTGTGTCAACGTGTGTGTGTATGTGGAGCCAATAAAACGAGTGAATCTGGACAAAGTTGTCATTCGTCTATATTTAAGGTGGGCTGAATGATTCACATGGCATCAACTCGTGAGTCGTGGCTTGAAGGAAGAAGGAAACGTTCCACCTTAAATTTAAGGTGGGCTGAATGATTCACATGGTATCAACTCTGGCTTGAAGGAAGAGGGAAACACTCCACCGGTCCACCTTAACTAGCTAGTAGTGGCATTTTAAGCATCAAAATGTTTTTTTTCTCCCAGTACCTGACGAGATAACAAGTAAAGATGAAAAGGCAGCCAAACATCCTTTCATTTTTCGGACCAGTTGCGAAAAAGGTACGTTTACAATCATTTAGAAACAATGTTAAAAGCTGTTTTGGCACCAGGCAGGCACACGCCCCCTGGGCCAAATCAGCTACACACGGAAGCACACCGGTCCGGTTTCTCAGTTTCTGCACATGCGCAAGCGGTGTACATTTTACTATGGAGTGCACGTTACATTACCGAGATTTATTTTCAATTAACGCTAATCAAAAGTTAGCGTTAATCACCAGATTGCAATTTGCAACGCCAGAATTCGCCACAAAATGGTAAGTTACTTGCTAAAAATGCCAGCCGCCGTGCCAAATGATCAATTATGCAGCCTTGTGCAACTTGCGTGATGCTTGAGACTTGTTTAGCTTAGCTGTTTGTGATAACTGACTCTGTCATGGGCTACTTCTGCAGTGTCTAGAGGACACAATAAATTATGTGTGTGTGTCAGTGTAGTGTGTGTGCGTGCGGGGGGACCTGTGCGTGTGCTGGGGGAGGGGGGTGTTCCGCAAATAGGTGCGTTCCCTCACCATAATCACAGAAAACACAACCTTTTTTGTGAAGCAAAAAGACAAAATTCTTAACACAGTATTGCCTGTTCCAGTACCTGTGTGGTGACACTCCTCCCTGCAGTACCAGAGATGGCCTGGGACGTCATGTGGCCTCGAAACACAGAGCTGAGGGAGTTGAAAAAGCTGGACTTGCCGGCCCCGACCGGACCAACCAGCAGCACCTTGGCTTGAGACACTGCTCTGATGTCAGGCTTATAGTCCTGGATGGTCTTCATCAGCTGCTGTTTTCTCCTAGAGAAAGGAAGCAATGCTGAGGATTACGGTACTATGATGGATATTAACATTGTGAGGAAATGTCCACTATTTGAAATGTGATCTTGATAACACAATAGTACATCAAATTATGGTACTTTTTAAAGGGCAGTAGGTAACCTAAGTCTTTAATTGACAATTTGATGCCACTTTTTAAGACTCAAATATGTATATATGAGAGATATTGAAGGATGATGCATTCCAGGAATTGACTTTATTCTAAAATAGAACATAGCACTTTGGATTTGAATCTCCATGTTCTCATTCAGATGCTAAAATACAATTGGAATTAAATATATAGACCCTTTTCACAGCAGCCATTTTGTGTCTCAAAGGCAGGGTAAACACGGGTGCAACCAAAACATTAATGAGGGCCCTGGTACTGGAACACCTAAATTAGCCTGGGTAAACCCAGCCTTCAACGTGACGTCACAGGCTATGCCTGTAGCGTAGGTTTCTTCGTGACTGATAGCACATAGAGGTCACATGGAGGCTGGGTTAACCCAGGCTACACCTAAATGGAATGGAAGTTGGAAACTTACATTGCTTTTGATACACAAAATGGCTGCTGTGAAAACGGTCTACTCACATTCTTTATTGAATTAATAATGGCAAAGGTTTCTACAGATTTCTACATACTCAGCAGTGCACTGGACATTCCTCCAAGGTTTGGTCAGGAGACCTCCCAAACCTGTATGGAAAATAATTACAAACTTCTTCCATTCAAACATGCAACAAATTTCTTACATCCAGGATCAATAAAGTGGCATAAAGTGACTAAATAATTCACAGTAGGGTTGGTGCGATGGACGATGGCATCGACCATCGTGATTGTTTCCGACACCCATCGACCTCTGAGCCTTCTACATTGGACTATCGTGATTAATTAACGGTTCAAATTAAAATTTTACAGATTGAATAATAAAAAGACCACCTGCACTCCCCTGCGACACACGGGGGAGTGCAGTTGGAAAAAAATCCTGCACACGGCTTTAGTAGTATCTTTGGGTTGTCCATCCTCATCAGGGTGAAATCCAAAATGCTGCCAGATAGGTAGGGATGCACGATATATCGGCAATCATATCGGTATCGGCCGATGTTAGTCATTTTTTAACATATCGGTATCGGTCCGATGTTGCAATGTTAATATCGGTTATCGTATCAGCCAAATTCTTCACATTGAGATGAAATAATGCAGTAAATCTATGATTTATGGGCTTTTACAAATGTTTTTGAAATAAAGAAATGCATTACCTTTTCAAATTCATGTGTTTTTCAGTATGTAATTTTTTTTATTATCATAGAACTGTGTTTTTATACAGATCATATCGACATCGGTAAATATCGGTTATCGGCCATAACAGCAATGTTAATATCGGTTATCGGCATCGGCCAAAATTTTCATATCGGTGCATCCCTACAGATAGGCAAAGTGGTCCCTTTTTTTGCGACAAGGTTCGTCTCCTCCGCCATTATGGAAGATGATTGAAGGGCAAGTTTCCAACACAGCCAATTACAAAGCCTCCGCTCTGGTCAGTCTAACTTTCTGTTTCCAGAACTTTCCACACCAGTCCCTCCTCCCCTTCCCTCTCTCTGCTGGGTGCGCGCTAGTCTTTTGGTTTCAACACCAGCCCCTGGACGCATGCTGGGTGCGTGCTACATACCCTATTGATCTTGTAACCCCCCCCGGCCAACGACGATGCCATCGTCCATCATGATGGTTCAGTGTGGGACCATCGTGATGGTTATTTGGCTGACATCGCACATCCCTAATTCACAGTAACATTTGCAACCAAATCTATAAACTTGTAAATAACTAAATATTCATGGACCAGGTTTGCCAAGAGACAGTGGTATGCTGTTTTTAATGAGAGGGTAAGAAGTGCTTAAATCCTTAAATACTCACCTTCCACTCGATAGACTTCAAACTCAGTTAGTGCTAGGTCAGTTCCATGCATCTCTGCGGGCTGAAAGTTGAAGCCTGTCCCTGGGTTGGACTGGATTTCTGGTTTGTCTCCAGGCAGGAACACCAAAGCACCGTAATTTGGAGCGGTGGCTCCATCTGCGAAAGCGCTCTGGCCGTTGTTGCATGCCACCCTCAATGGCCTTTCACCCACCGCGCTGATGCTGTAGAGGAAAGCCTCCTCATCGGCGATGGCCTCCCCGCTCTGAGCGAAGTCCTTGGAGGTGTAGGCTCCGAACACGAAGGCGGCCTTGTTGTAGGCTGCGACCAGAGTAGGGCCCTGTCTGTCACAGCGGCCGTGGAAGGCCGCAGCAGTGAAGCCGTGGACACTGGCTTTGTACAGCAGGTGCAGTTTGACGTGACCAAACAGAGAGAGCAGCTTCTTCTCCTGGTCTTCAGACAGGCTGGATGTCACCACAGTCATGATTGAGGAGCAGGTTGTCTATATGAAGACCTGAGGCAAAGGTCATAGTTCAGCGGCACACATATCCCACAGCACAAACTCATTTCAGTATGAGTGAGACTTACTGAATTTTACAGTAATTTGACCTTCTGGTAACATCTTGACAGTTATTTCATGTGTATGCAGCTCATACAGCATTGTCAAAAAGGGTATGCAGTGTTGGGAAATGTAGTTCTTATGTTAGCAAGTTGTTTTATAGGGACAGACATGATGATATTTTCAATATATCATCATGTCTGTCCCTATATATATATTGTTTATTGGGGTGATATTGGCCTGTTACTAAAATTACAATATCTACAGTATCTCTGCAAGTTGAGGTTGTTTGAGCGAATTTTCATTTGACATTGGAATAAACAATAATGTGGCTATATCCTAAGTTTCGATAGAAAAACGAATATATTTAGGCTATATGCAATAGGCTTACATTTTTATTTTACATTTCAACAAACATCA
The DNA here is from genome assembly GCF_964638095.1 of Poromitra crassiceps. NCBI lineage: Eukaryota > Metazoa > Chordata > Actinopteri > Beryciformes > Melamphaidae > Poromitra > Poromitra crassiceps. The sequence goes on along the minus strand of NC_139625.1, from coordinate 52,997,189 downwards.
TCCACATTTGAGGATTGCTCTTAGAGCGCTTTGGGAAAGGGGGAATAACACTTCAGACTAGGGCTTTTTAGGACATTTAACATTGAAGAGCTGAAGAAACTACTGTGAAGTCATTTTCTGAGCTATGATAGCCTAAAGAAATAGCCAATAGCCTGTTTCAGAAATCAGTTGCTAAGCTACTGTAACTAGTGGCTAGCGGTAGCCTAAACAATTTTCCCACACTCACTTGAACATCAAATTCAATTATGTTTTAAATGACTTGGTTTGTTTTGGGGAAAGGCATGACTATGCAATTACCGACTCATGGTTGATCACACAGTGTTGATGATACACAAAACCAGAGTTATTGATGAAACACCCCTGACAAAGTTATTTTCTGTGATAATGGAGATTTTGATGTTACTGATAGCAGAAGAGCACCTTATATGTAGCTCCATCAGTATCTTACCCATAATCAGTGGTGTAGTCCCGGCAGAACGCGTGGGAACGGCGTTCCCATACTTCTCCAAGCAGTGTTTTGTGTGTGTCAACGTGTGTGTGTATGTGGAGCCAATAAAACGAGTGAATCTGGACAAAGTTGTCATTCGTCTATATTTAAGGTGGGCTGAATGATTCACATGGCATCAACTCGTGAGTCGTGGCTTGAAGGAAGAAGGAAACGTTCCACCTTAAATTTAAGGTGGGCTGAATGATTCACATGGTATCAACTCTGGCTTGAAGGAAGAGGGAAACACTCCACCGGTCCACCTTAACTAGCTAGTAGTGGCATTTTAAGCATCAAAATGTTTTTTTTCTCCCAGTACCTGACGAGATAACAAGTAAAGATGAAAAGGCAGCCAAACATCCTTTCATTTTTCGGACCAGTTGCGAAAAAGGTACGTTTACAATCATTTAGAAACAATGTTAAAAGCTGTTTTGGCACCAGGCAGGCACACGCCCCCTGGGCCAAATCAGCTACACACGGAAGCACACCGGTCCGGTTTCTCAGTTTCTGCACATGCGCAAGCGGTGTACATTTTACTATGGAGTGCACGTTACATTACCGAGATTTATTTTCAATTAACGCTAATCAAAAGTTAGCGTTAATCACCAGATTGCAATTTGCAACGCCAGAATTCGCCACAAAATGGTAAGTTACTTGCTAAAAATGCCAGCCGCCGTGCCAAATGATCAATTATGCAGCCTTGTGCAACTTGCGTGATGCTTGAGACTTGTTTAGCTTAGCTGTTTGTGATAACTGACTCTGTCATGGGCTACTTCTGCAGTGTCTAGAGGACACAATAAATTATGTGTGTGTGTCAGTGTAGTGTGTGTGCGTGCGGGGGGACCTGTGCGTGTGCTGGGGGAGGGGGGTGTTCCGCAAATAGGTGCGTTCCCTCACCATAATCACAGAAAACACAACCTTTTTTGTGAAGCAAAAAGACAAAATTCTTAACACAGTATTGCCTGTTCCAGTACCTGTGTGGTGACACTCCTCCCTGCAGTACCAGAGATGGCCTGGGACGTCATGTGGCCTCGAAACACAGAGCTGAGGGAGTTGAAAAAGCTGGACTTGCCGGCCCCGACCGGACCAACCAGCAGCACCTTGGCTTGAGACACTGCTCTGATGTCAGGCTTATAGTCCTGGATGGTCTTCATCAGCTGCTGTTTTCTCCTAGAGAAAGGAAGCAATGCTGAGGATTACGGTACTATGATGGATATTAACATTGTGAGGAAATGTCCACTATTTGAAATGTGATCTTGATAACACAATAGTACATCAAATTATGGTACTTTTTAAAGGGCAGTAGGTAACCTAAGTCTTTAATTGACAATTTGATGCCACTTTTTAAGACTCAAATATGTATATATGAGAGATATTGAAGGATGATGCATTCCAGGAATTGACTTTATTCTAAAATAGAACATAGCACTTTGGATTTGAATCTCCATGTTCTCATTCAGATGCTAAAATACAATTGGAATTAAATATATAGACCCTTTTCACAGCAGCCATTTTGTGTCTCAAAGGCAGGGTAAACACGGGTGCAACCAAAACATTAATGAGGGCCCTGGTACTGGAACACCTAAATTAGCCTGGGTAAACCCAGCCTTCAACGTGACGTCACAGGCTATGCCTGTAGCGTAGGTTTCTTCGTGACTGATAGCACATAGAGGTCACATGGAGGCTGGGTTAACCCAGGCTACACCTAAATGGAATGGAAGTTGGAAACTTACATTGCTTTTGATACACAAAATGGCTGCTGTGAAAACGGTCTACTCACATTCTTTATTGAATTAATAATGGCAAAGGTTTCTACAGATTTCTACATACTCAGCAGTGCACTGGACATTCCTCCAAGGTTTGGTCAGGAGACCTCCCAAACCTGTATGGAAAATAATTACAAACTTCTTCCATTCAAACATGCAACAAATTTCTTACATCCAGGATCAATAAAGTGGCATAAAGTGACTAAATAATTCACAGTAGGGTTGGTGCGATGGACGATGGCATCGACCATCGTGATTGTTTCCGACACCCATCGACCTCTGAGCCTTCTACATTGGACTATCGTGATTAATTAACGGTTCAAATTAAAATTTTACAGATTGAATAATAAAAAGACCACCTGCACTCCCCTGCGACACACGGGGGAGTGCAGTTGGAAAAAAATCCTGCACACGGCTTTAGTAGTATCTTTGGGTTGTCCATCCTCATCAGGGTGAAATCCAAAATGCTGCCAGATAGGTAGGGATGCACGATATATCGGCAATCATATCGGTATCGGCCGATGTTAGTCATTTTTTAACATATCGGTATCGGTCCGATGTTGCAATGTTAATATCGGTTATCGTATCAGCCAAATTCTTCACATTGAGATGAAATAATGCAGTAAATCTATGATTTATGGGCTTTTACAAATGTTTTTGAAATAAAGAAATGCATTACCTTTTCAAATTCATGTGTTTTTCAGTATGTAATTTTTTTTATTATCATAGAACTGTGTTTTTATACAGATCATATCGACATCGGTAAATATCGGTTATCGGCCATAACAGCAATGTTAATATCGGTTATCGGCATCGGCCAAAATTTTCATATCGGTGCATCCCTACAGATAGGCAAAGTGGTCCCTTTTTTTGCGACAAGGTTCGTCTCCTCCGCCATTATGGAAGATGATTGAAGGGCAAGTTTCCAACACAGCCAATTACAAAGCCTCCGCTCTGGTCAGTCTAACTTTCTGTTTCCAGAACTTTCCACACCAGTCCCTCCTCCCCTTCCCTCTCTCTGCTGGGTGCGCGCTAGTCTTTTGGTTTCAACACCAGCCCCTGGACGCATGCTGGGTGCGTGCTACATACCCTATTGATCTTGTAACCCCCCCCGGCCAACGACGATGCCATCGTCCATCATGATGGTTCAGTGTGGGACCATCGTGATGGTTATTTGGCTGACATCGCACATCCCTAATTCACAGTAACATTTGCAACCAAATCTATAAACTTGTAAATAACTAAATATTCATGGACCAGGTTTGCCAAGAGACAGTGGTATGCTGTTTTTAATGAGAGGGTAAGAAGTGCTTAAATCCTTAAATACTCACCTTCCACTCGATAGACTTCAAACTCAGTTAGTGCTAGGTCAGTTCCATGCATCTCTGCGGGCTGAAAGTTGAAGCCTGTCCCTGGGTTGGACTGGATTTCTGGTTTGTCTCCAGGCAGGAACACCAAAGCACCGTAATTTGGAGCGGTGGCTCCATCTGCGAAAGCGCTCTGGCCGTTGTTGCATGCCACCCTCAATGGCCTTTCACCCACCGCGCTGATGCTGTAGAGGAAAGCCTCCTCATCGGCGATGGCCTCCCCGCTCTGAGCGAAGTCCTTGGAGGTGTAGGCTCCGAACACGAAGGCGGCCTTGTTGTAGGCTGCGACCAGAGTAGGGCCCTGTCTGTCACAGCGGCCGTGGAAGGCCGCAGCAGTGAAGCCGTGGACACTGGCTTTGTACAGCAGGTGCAGTTTGACGTGACCAAACAGAGAGAGCAGCTTCTTCTCCTGGTCTTCAGACAGGCTGGATGTCACCACAGTCATGATTGAGGAGCAGGTTGTCTATATGAAGACCTGAGGCAAAGGTCATAGTTCAGCGGCACACATATCCCACAGCACAAACTCATTTCAGTATGAGTGAGACTTACTGAATTTTACAGTAATTTGACCTTCTGGTAACATCTTGACAGTTATTTCATGTGTATGCAGCTCATACAGCATTGTCAAAAAGGGTATGCAGTGTTGGGAAATGTAGTTCTTATGTTAGCAAGTTGTTTTATAGGGACAGACATGATGATATTTTCAATATATCATCATGTCTGTCCCTATATATATATTGTTTATTGGGGTGATATTGGCCTGTTACTAAAATTACAATATCTACAGTATCTCTGCAAGTTGAGGTTGTTTGAGCGAATTTTCATTTGACATTGGAATAAACAATAATGTGGCTATATCCTAAGTTTCGATAGAAAAACGAATATATTTAGGCTATATGCAATAGGCTTACATTTTTATTTTACATTTCAACAAACATCATCCACATTTGAGGATTGCTCTTAGAGCGCTTTGGGAAAGGGGGAATAACACTTCAGACTAGGGCTTTTTAGGACATTTAACATTGAAGAGCTGAAGAAACTACTGTGAAGTCATTTTCTGAGCTATGATAGCCTAAAGAAATAGCCAATAGCCTACCATCAGAAAGTGAAAGTAAGCCTACTGCCACATGGACAAAAACGGAATCTATTAATTTGTTGTTGGTGTAAAACTGGACTGACTGGATAATTGTATTGATAGTGTCACTATCAATAAAATGATCCAGTCAGTCACTATTAGTGATGACAGTTGCTGTCTAAATGCTGTCAAACTCACCTGAAAGAGGAGTACAGCTGCTGTAGTGTTTGTGCCTCGGTGTTGAATCAGAACTAAAAGTGAAAGTGGCCTGGGAGTTGACGCCCACATCCATGAGTTGACGTCATCGTTGCAATGGTTTGTGGGATACCGCCACCGTTTTTGTTGTTGTCGAGCCATCCATGGTTCAGAGCCAGATAAATGCAGGGCAACTCCTTGGAAACATGACATGTGTATGGTAAGTCATCATTGTTACGTTTGGTAACTTCCATAGTAGTGCAATACAATAATTTTCATTGAGGAAAAATGGGTAACACTACAATAACGTACACAAATACTATAGTAGTTACTAGTAAACTAACCATTAACTAATAGCCAGTTAATGAGTAGCTAATGAAAAATTTGGCATTAGTCAATCACTAGTTAATCATAGTTAATGAGTAGGTAGTCATTAGTTAATGATTAGTATCTAATTTCCTGAGTAGAGTAGTTAATCATTACCTAATGATTACTAAATGTCAGCTGTGAATAGAGTAGTTAATCATTACTTAATGATTCCAAAATGTCAGTGCGTGAATGTATTAGTTAATCATTAGTTAATCATTAGTCAAGGTCACATTGTGAGTATAGTAGTTAATCATTAGTTCATGATTAGTTGTTAGTTCCTTAGTAGAGTAATTACTCATTAGTTAATGGTTAGTCAATGGTCAGTTTGGGAGTATATAGTTAATTGTTAGTTATTCATTACTTAATTATTACCTGTCCATTAGTTACTCTTTTTGTGTACCCTATTGTAAAGTGGTGCATCATACTCAGTAGTTTATGAATACTGAATCATTACTTAATTATTACCTGTCCATTAGTTACTCTTTTCGTGTACCCTATTGTAAAGTGGTGCATCATACTCTGTAGTTTATGAGTACTGAATCATTACCTGTCCATTTGTTACTCTTTTCGCACACTAATATAAAGTGAAAGATATCCTTATCAAATAAACACTCCCTCCAGGTGAGATTCGAACCCTGAACCCCAAGATTGTTAAATTGTAAGTCTGGTTCTCTACCATCTGAGCTAACCAGCCTGTTATTTGGTAGAGCCATACTATAGGTCTGTAGAGTCAGAGACTAAGTATTATGTCCTATCCACATACTACTTTCTGTTCAAGTAGCCTACTTATAGTTTTTAAGATATATTCCACCCAAATATTACCTTCTCTCCAAATACTTATAGTTTTAAAGGTATATTCCATCCAAATACTACTTCATGTCCAAGTACTTAGGTATGTTTCAGCCAAATACTACTTATGTCTAAGTAATTGTAAGTACTTGGACAGAAAGTAGTATTTGGGTGGAATATACCTTTAAACTATAATACTTGGTCTCCGGCTCTACATTTGATAGTATAGACCAGAACAGCACATCCGGGTAATTTGCTAAACTTGAAGGCCGCGTAAAATAAAATAGCAGTACCCAAAACATCTATAGAAAAATAACAGAATTCATTTCCTTTATAAATGACCCAAAGACACCATGACATGACAATATATTTCAACTCGGCCGGCCATAGAATGCGCAAGATACATCGACACTGAGGTACTTGCCTTATATGAACGCTGTATCCAGTTTCCACCAGGTTACATGCATCGTCCACATTGACGGTGTCACGCCTACCCTATAGCAGACCAGTTTTTTGTTTTTTTTTATTGTTAGTGAAACTATAACAACACAGCAACTCTTCGGCATATCTCTATCAAATTTAACCGTTTTAAATAGTTTGTTTGAAGTGGTTTCGGCTTCTTGTACCGTCGTTTACTATGGTGGGTTTCCCCTAAAAAGGGGCGCGGCCTTGGAGCTGGGCGCTTGAAGACGCAACGCAGTTCTGGTCTATGGCTCTAACAAGCAACAGGCTGGTTAGCTCAGATGGTAGAGAACCAGACTTACAATTTAACAATCTTGGGGTTCAGGGTTCGAATCTCACCTGGAGGGAGTGTTTATTTGATAAGGATATATTTCACTTTATATTAGGGTGCAAAAAGAGTAACAAATGGACAGGTAATGATTCAGTACTCATAAACTACAGAGTATGATGCACCACTTTACAATAGGGTACACAAAAAGAGTAACTAATGGACAGGTAATAATTAAGTAATGATTCAGTATTCATAAACTACTGAGTATGATGCACCACTTTACAATAGGGTACACAAAAAGACTAACTCATAGACAGATAATAATTAAGTAATGATTCAGTATTCATAAACTACTGAGTATGATGCACCACTTTACAATAGGGTACACAAAAAGAGTAACTAATGGACAGGTAATAATTAAGTAATTAAGTAGCCTAATGAATAACTAACAATTAACTATATACTCCCAAACTGACCATTGACTAACCATTAACTAATGAGTAATTACTCTACTAAGGAACTAACAACTAATCATGAACTAATGATTAACTACTATACTCACAATGTGACCTTGACTAATGATTAACTAATGATTAACTAATACATTCACGCACTGACATTTTGGAATCATTAAGTAATGATTAACTACTCTATTCACGAGCTGACATTTAGTAATCATTAGGTAATGATTAACTACTCTACTCAGGAAATTAGATACTAATCATTAACTAATGACTACCTACTCATTAACTATGATTAACTAGTGATTGACTAATGCCAAATTTTTCATTAGCTACTCATTAACTGGCTATTAGTTAATGGTTAGTTTACTAGTAACTACTATAGTATTTGTGTACGTTATTGTAAAGTGTTACCGAAAAATGTCCAGTGAGTCTTACTTGCTACAAGGGTAACTTAAACCTAGCTAGCGTTAGCCTGCTAACGCTATTAATGTTATTCTAGGTAGCTAAAACGTTAGCCTGCTAACGTTTTAGCTACCTAGAATAACGTTACTGTAAGCCATCGTTGTAATGGTGACATATTAGATCTATACAGCTTTTTCATGTTTTCATGTTAACGACACAACAGTGGTCTCCTCCCATGATGTTTACATCAAGAACACAGCATTTCAACCAAAACTGTGGGACAACAACTAAAATGGCGAAGGGGGCAGGGTCGAGGGCGGGTCACCAGACCACGACGTCACACTCCCAGGCCGGATAGGGGTTAAAGGTGAATCTAAAATTATGCTTATTTCCAAAAAAGGGTGTGTTAACTTTTTTGCATAATACCACAGCTGCAGTTCATTCAGCCACAACTTTTGATGCTGAAAAAATGAATTTGCATGACATAACTGACACAGCCTGTGATGCACATTCTTTATTCAATAAATGACCCCGCCCCCACAACCCATACATTTTAACATTGTTATGTAGGCTACTTACAGACAATATACAAAGTAAAAGGTTAAATCTTAAATGTTCTCAATCCTCTCAATATTCATCCTGCAATGTTAGCTAGCAGTAAAGTTTCTGATCCACTCTGCCTCTGCCTTCTCACAGTGCTTTGCTATCTGTCCTCATGAATATCATGAATGAAACAACATACATTATTTTTTACATGCATGACACACATATTCACTTGGCTACTGCAGGGGCTCAAAGTAATCATTGTCCATGATTACAGAGTTGTAGCAGTATGATAAACAAAAACAAAAGACAGATATGTGCTTTCCCCCCTGTTGATATATTATATATATTTTGGGAATCATAAGGGACCTGGGAAACAGCAATAGAGAGCCAAATTGAAACGTCACCTCCTGCTTTCTCCCTGTACCAGCGCTGCGAAAAATATGAATGGCGGTGAACGGAGAATAAGGTTACTTTTTGAATTGTGCCACGGGGTGCCAATGCTAATTTTGTCAATTTAAAACATAACTTTGCATGTCAAGAAAGTCACAGTTTGTCACCAAACTGTTGCACTAGAAGTTATAAAACAGAAAGACTACATACATTGTCGCCTAAGTGACGTCACTTTCTGTGACATGCCACGAGCAATGTAGTTTTTATACGAAACTAACCCCTACGTTTCAGTTTGATGACAAACTGTGACTTTTTTGACATGCAAAGTTATGTTTTAAATTGACAAAATTAGCGTTCGCACCCCGTGGCACAATTCAAACGGGATCAAAAAAGTAACCTTATTCTCCGTCCACCGCCATTGATATTTTTCACAGCACTGGTACAGGGAGAAAGCAGGAAGTGACCCCCCCCCCCCCCCCCCCCCCAAAAAAAGGAAAAGAAAGAAAGATACATAGTAGCATTTTGGAATAAAACTGTTGCAGGAGTTTGATCTCCTCCCATCTGGCCGCCGTTTTAGGATGCCTAGGACCAGGACGCGGCGTGCCAGGGTCTCTTTTATTCCTGTCGCTATTGACAGGCTTAATCTCCTGGGCTAGACTTGTATGTATGTATGTACACCCTGTCTGTACACTTGTACATCCCCATACTACTTGAAGTAGTCTACATCGTTGTTTTTTATTATCAACATTTTTTATAGTATTATGCACCTTATTGTCCTGGCTTTTTTACCATGCACTTTAATGTATCATACTTTATTGAGAGTATTTTTTTGGTAGTATTTATTTTAATCTACTTTTACTGTCTCCGTTGATGCACTTGATTGCATTAACAGTGCATTTTTGCACATCGTTGTCAGTGCATTGTAGGAGAAATGTCCTCCTTCTTCTGCTCAAACTTGTTCATTCCTGTAGATATTGCAGCTATCATGTTTATTGATTTGATGTTGTCTAATGTTGTTTGTTTTTTTGTTTTCTTTGTTCATTGTGTCTTGATACCTCTGCAAATCTAATTTCCTTCGGGATATAATAAAACTGAACTGAACTGAACTGAACTGAACTTCTTTCTTTTGTCTGCGATCTCATGCTTTGGTGTTGAAATAAGGAAATATGTCACATTCACATTTGTGTGAAGTAGGTATTCCTTTTAAAGGCAAAACAGCAACACAGATAGTCCTAAAGATGCACTCCCTCACGCGCACACAAACTGCCAGAATATTACATCCATTCTCGAGGACTGGGACAGGAAGTGAGGGGGAAATTGATATTCAATTAATTGCTTGAAATTGTAACTAGTGGTGTAATCAATTTGATTACTCCAACCACCCTCTATTACGAAACCAGTATTTCATGTTGTGCAAAGTTTTTTTTTAATCTATAATACATGATTATATCCACAATCAAAATATATATGTTAACCCTTTAAACATGTTTCTGAGTAAGGTACTGATCACCTACTTTTAACAGCATTTGTTGCCTGGTAACTGATTAACCATTTTAAAGTAACTGTACTGGATTAGGGTTACCACTCTAATATGATTACTGTAATGCTATTAGGCCTACATGTAATCTGTTACTTCCAACCTTGTCGATTGATTTGTCAATGCACATTCAGATTGAATAATCAGCAGGGAATTATCACTAATGGTGGACAGTCATCATGTCTGGTGAGAATATTTGTGAGTCTGTTAACTCAACATAGATCTTGCGGCCGACAGTGAAACCACAATGGAACAATATAGGCTACTGAAAAGCGAGTACAATACACAGTGCACCTCATGTTATATCCGCTTACAGTGCTTACACCAAACACCTCACCATACACCGTGAATGTGATTTCATTAAAGGTACCATGTGTAGGATTCTCTGATAACAAAATACAGTAGGTGTCCGGGCGGTGATGATCACACAAGTCTAATTCTAGAAAGATGTGACCAATGCTTTTATAAACACACATTCAATCACCTGCTTGCTGCTTTATTTTAGGCGTGTTTTGATGTGTTGAATACTTGTTGAATATCTCTCAGGTGGACTGGTAGGCGATGCATCAAAAGCAGCAGAATGGGGAGACTCTGAAATCTTAACACAGGCCTGAAAATGCACAAAACACTGCAATCACAATTCTATGAAATAGTGTAGTGTACAATATTGAGGAGAAACAACCTACACATAGTGCCTTTAAATCCATCCAAGTATTTTGACTAATCTATGATATCAGCTTTTTTCATTTAGATGTACAAATGCAGCCCGGCAACATGCTTCTCTTGCAGCCGACGTGTTCTCCTCTCCTGTTTGCACAGGGTCATGGGGCATAGAATCCATGCAGTATTCCCCCACTGGGATGTGTGTTCACTAGGATGTGTGTTCACTGGGATGTGTGTTCACTAGGATGTGTGTTCACTGGGATGTGCGTTCACTAGGATGTGTGTTCACTTGGATGTGCGTTCACTAGGATGTGTGTTCACTGGGATGTGCGTTCACTAGGATGTGTGTTCACTGGGATGTGTGTTCACTAGGATGTGTGTTCACTGGGATGTGCGTTCACTAGGATGTGTGTTCACTAGGATGTGTGTTCACTGGGATGTGTGTTCACTGGGATGTGTGTTCACTAGGATGTGTGTTCACTAGGATGTGTGTTCACTGGGATGTGTGTTCACTAGGATGTGTGTTCACTGGGATGTATGTTCACTAGGATTTGTGTTCACTGGATGTGTGTTCACTAGGATGTGTGTTCACTGGGATGTGTGTTCACTAGGATGTGTGTTCACTGTGGAAAGTTGTGTGTCTACATAAAAGAGAAATGTTGGTTCTTCAGCACAAAGGCAGACTGCCTAAAACTAATGGAAGAGGAGGGGATGGGAGCGGAGGCAGCAGGAGGGTGTCATCTACATAGTATTGCATTTTCAGTCTCTAACCCCATGTCCTTCCAAGAAAGGACCACATATTTTCATCTACTGCCCCTTTAATCCCTCCTGCTCTGTTTCTAGTTCTCTATTTCCCTCTTTCCTCAGCCCTGATTGTGTGTGTGTGTGTGTGTGTGTGTGTGTGTGTGTGTGTGTCTCTCTCTCTCTGTCTCTCTCTTGCACACCTCCCTACGTTCCCTCCTTCAATTCACATTCTCCCCCGTCCCCCCACCTCTGCATCGCCTAGCCTGTCTCAGAACTCTATCTTGCAGGCAGGGAAGGTCTCGTCCTGCATGGCCACGGTGCTGTTGGAGCCCAGGACGGTGATGCTCAGCTTCCTCTGCCTATCCAGGGTCTGCTGGTACCACTCCTGCATCGCCGGCGACTCAAAGGTGGGGATCACTGTCACCTAGAGAAACATGGAGAGGAGAAGAGAGGAATGAAGAAGGAGGAAGAGAAAAGGGAGGGAGAGGGAGAGCAAGGAAATAAGAAGCGCCATTATAAAGTGGTATAGGCTATTAAACCAGGGTGACGGTCTTTATATAAACCTGACTTAGATGTTAGAGGAAAAGCAGGTGTGTGTGAGCGTCACAATGGCAGAGTGACTTTACTCTCATCTCATAAGAACTGCACATAACATGACGACTCGTGCTCTAATGTATCTCACCACCCTATAATTGGAGAGCGGGATGGTGTGGTGTTGCGTGTCATGGCGTAGTCTCCCCCCAGACTCAAATATTATGTTGAATCGCTGTGCTCCAGATACTACATACATATACACGGCACAGTGGTGGAAAGGGTGGACAGCTTCAAGTACCTGGGAGTTAACATCCACCAGGACCTGACATGGGCCGGTCACACCGCCACTGTTGTCAAAAAGGCCCAACAGCGACTACACGGACTCAGGCGCCTGAAGAAATTTGGGCTAAGGCCAGAAATCCTTAGGGACTTCTACAGAGGCACCATTGAAAGCCTGCTGACTGGCTGCTTCACCACCTGGTACGGGAACTGTACCACCATGGACCGCAGGGCGCTACGAAGAGTGAGACGCGCGGCCCAGCACGTAACAGGATGTGAGCTGCCAGAACTGCAGGAACTGTATAACCAGCGGTGCCTCAGGAGGTCCCTGAAGATCATCAAAGACACAAACCATCCCCACAACAGCCTGTTCTCCCTGTTACCCTCAGGGAGGAGATACAGGGTCCCAAAAGCACGCACAAATCGCTTGAGGGACAGTTTCTTCCCGCAGGCCACGAGACTCCTTAACATACACAAATAGTGTAGTAGCTGTACTGTACCGCACTAGCTGCTACCATTATGTATGTCTAATGTTTAATTGTATGTTTAATTAGGTATACTATTTGCACCTGTACGTCAAATACGTCAAATATAAAATGTTTAAGTACGTCCAAGTATGTACATGACATGTGCACCTATGTGCAGTGAATATGCCACTGTCTCTGACTTGTCGTATCACTCTACTGCCTTATTGCTTGTTGTGTCTCTTGTTGTTTTTGCACTCATATGCCCTGTTATATTTGTACTATGTTGTAAACGGAGTCCACAGCACAAGAATTTCACACGTGATACTTGTACCACGGAGTGACAATAAAAATCTTGAATCTTGAATCTTGAACTACCGTACATACTGTAAGTGAGTCTGTGACACTTCACAACCACTGCTGGTTTTTGAAGGCGGGTTGAAATTGAATGAGTGACAGCTCGTAGCACAGATGATAGAGCGGTTCGAAAAATGGGCTGCGCCTCCCGTGTCATCTGATCACAAAGTCGTTACTGATTGGGGAAGACTGAATCCACCACTGGCATATCACTGGCCAAGTGAATGGTTCCCTCCCATAACCAGCCAGCTGAGGGAAAGTGTCCCAAACCCAGAGAGAGCTTTGCAGCATGCAGTAACGTAGTGTATCAGCGTAAGAACTCTCATGGGTCTGGCGTTGAGACTAGGCGTGGCATGGCGTGGCGTGGAGCACAATTGCCCAACTGCGTTGCTTAACCAGTTGAGCAGGCGAGGCCGCAAAGCGGCCAAGCTGCGTATGCGAGCACGCGTAGCAGGCGAGGCCGGGCGAACTGCGACTCAAGGGAAAATCACCGAGGTACGGTACAACTTCAACTTCAACTTTATTGATATCCCGAAGGAAATTTGGTTTGCAGCAGGCATATGGACATATAGTACAAAAACGTCAACATCAGCAGACATCGGGTGACACAGAAGACACACACTCCAGGAGTGATCGAGTTCAAGTAAAAAATGAGGACATTGCCTCCATAAAGCAGCAACAGTAAATAGTAAATAGTGCAACATAAATTTTACATCAGTCTGCTAAATAAATATGTAAAAGAAATAGTAAAAATAGTAGAGATAAAAACATAAGAGTGCATAGTCCCAGGGGGAAATAGGGATTCCATAATCCTAGCCTAGCAGATTGAGCCTGTCGATAGCAACAGGGATGAAGGAGGCTCTGGCGTGCCGCGTCCTTGTTTTTGGCATTCTAAAACGGCGGCCAGAGGGCAGGAGGTCAAACTCCTGGTAAAGTGGATGGTCAGGACAGTCTAGAATAAGTTTGGCCTTATTCCTTACCCGCTGAAAGTAGATGTCCTGAAGCTGGGCTTGCTGCACGCCAATCACCTTACTGGCTACTTTGACAAGCCTTGCCAGCCTATTTCTACTGGACAGTGTGAGGCAGCCAAACCAGGCCACACAACAGTAGGTGAGAACAGATTCAATAAAGCATTGATAAAACATAATCATTAGAACATTACAGACTTTAAATGTGTTCAGTTTTCTTAAAAAGAACAGGCGCTGCTGGACCTTTTTGCAGACAGCATCAGTGTTTGATTCAAAGCTCAGTTTGTTGTCTATAATGGTTCCCAAGTATTTGTACTCCGGGATGATCTCAACTTCCATATCCTGAATGGTGGTATGAGAAATAGCAGGTTGAGATTTACGGAAATCAATGATCATAGAAATGATCGGTAGAAATGAGCAATGAGGAAGATGAAGGGAAGGACAATGAGGACGAGGCACGGTAGGCTAGAAAGGAGCGCGCTCTGTTTCTAGTTACATTAAATACAATATGCACTGTTATTACATTGTGAGTTGCATTAGAGTGGAGGTTTGTCTTGTTACCTTGTGTGGAGGCAGTTATACTATTATCCTACTACTATTATTATTATATTGGGCCTTAAAATATGTACTGTGTAGCAACTACCAACTAATGTTGGCAGGTGTGTGTGTGTGTGTGTGTGTGTGTGTGTGTGTGTGTGTGTGTGTGTGTGTGTGTGTGTGTGTGTGTGTTAGCAGTTCTCTTTTTGAGGCCTTGTCCTCTTCATAAGGAAGTCCTAATATGGAGTTCCTGAGAAGGTTATCAATTTTATAATAAAGGGAGCAGTGTTACAACGCAACCTTGAAGAACTCAGTAAGAAATTAGCCTTTTGTATTAAGCCAGAATGAACCTGATATCTGGTTCTCACCCCAGTCCAGATGCTGTTAGATTTTACCCCATAAAGAAAGCAGACAAACAATATTTCTATTATGTATTATGTTGTTTAATGTATTAAAAAAAGTGTAATGATTTGGCGGTCCACTTGCAATACCTCCCAGACCACCAGAGGGCCGTGGCCCATAGGTTGGGCATTGCTGATCTAAGTATGCATCTCTACCTGCATAGGGTCGGGCCAGGATGCCTTGCCATCTAACAGCGCGTCCAGCGTGTGTCTCATAAGCTCCGCCCTCTCTGGACTGTCCCCGCTGATGATGTAACAGGAAGAGCGAACGCATCTGAAGAAGTCCACACTGACTGTCGGAGAGGAGGCTCCAGAGGGAATGTAGGCCAAGTCCACATACACACTGACTTCACCAGCTGAACTAGACTTGGAGCCTGTAAGACAAAGGAGAGGAGACTCAGGAACTGACACCAAAGATTTTAGTGAAGGTCTGCACATTTAAGTCTACACCGTTAAGATTAAAGTAAAGAAAGGAGAGAAAATAAAAGAGTAATAGACCAAAGAAATCAATTTGATCAAGTTTACATTTCACAGCTCGTACCTGGGCTGGGTGAAGACTTGGCCGGTGTGGTGCGGCCGCTGGAGGAAAGGGTACGAGTGACAGAGTGATTGTCCCTGGCCCCCTTCATGCCTCCACTTTGCGCCCCCATCCGGCCTTTCCCCGTCTGTGTGGGGCCTCCCGCTGAGCCGGATCTCTGGGAGGCCTCGGTAACCTGGTAAAGAAAGAGTGAAATCTTACACAGTGTGAACACAAACCTAGACCCTGCAACACTAGTATGCTCCCAAACAGTTTTTATTTAGTTACGTCATAAGGTTAGCCTTCATAAGGTCCCCTATTAAAAAGTTGTATTTGGAGCATAGACTGGTTTACGTTGGATTTCCTTCGAGCGAGGAGATGAAGGATAAGGATTACCCCATCCTCCAAAACATAACTAATCTGTAAGAAAAGTTCTGACACAAAAACTCATTATAAGCTTTATTTTCATGCCAGCAATGATCTCTTAACTGAGGAATGCTAGACTAATGCGTTTAGTTTAGTTTATTACTTTATTTGCCAGTGCATAATAACATTTCTTAAAACAGTTTCATCTGTAGTAAGTGTTGGAAGTGTAGGAAGTGTTGATAGCAGCCAAAATAAAGCCACTTTACAAAAACAGAGAGAATGAACTCATACACTACACTGTTAAACACAGACAGGAAGACTTCCTTTTCTCTAATGGTAATAAGAGGAACTCACCCCGGGCGTTCTTTTCCCTCGTATGCCAGCTGCTTTTGCTCCCTTCCCATGAGCCTCAGAGTCAGACTGAGGAACGGGCATGGAGGCATCTGGCTGTGGGGGCAGAGGGGGGCTGTCCCTGAGGGGGGCTGGGGGAGGGTCCGGGGGCAGAGAATGACGGGCGGGGTGATCATGGAGGGAGTTTGTGGGTTCGCTGCATGACTCGTCCTCATCCGAGTCCAGAGCTCCGTCCGCTGTGGTGGACGGGCAGTCTTCTGTGCAGAGGGGGGCATTTGATTCGCTGGCGGATGTGTCTCTGAGGTTGTTGTTGTTGTTGCCGTGGTGATGCGGACCCAAGGCTCCTCTGGAGGGGTCACTGCCACCTGAGTTAGAGTCGGGCGGCTTGAAATGTTTGAACTCGCAGGGCGAAACCAGACACAGGTCCACGTCGTGAGCTGGTGACTCAAACTGAAGGCCGTTAGGAGGACCTGGTGGCCGCCCCATCTCCGAACCCTGCCCCACGGTTCTGGGAGCCTTCTTCAATGGCAAAGACATCCCCACTCTGAAATCGCAGTCCACAAAATGGCCACCGTTGGAGTGGGAGTGATGGGTACTATCATCCCCCTCTCTCTGGCTCACAGTGGTTGGGCCCTGCTCAAAGGACATAGACAGGGATTCGTCCACTTCTGTAGACTGGGGGGAGCTCACCTCCGCCGGCATGGAGTGTGTGGTGGTGGTGGTGGTGGTGGTAGCGACAGAGGGAGAGGGATCGGAGGCCCCTTCTTTAAATGAACCCAGAGAGAGAAAACTTAAGTGCTTCTCTCTGGGGTTTGATGTCGTGTGGCTCTTCGACTCGCTCTGCCTGGAGGACCCAGATATTTGGGCGGCATCAGTGGTGTCTGTCTGGGACTGTAACCTGCTGAGAGTGTCCCTGTTGCACCACACATCATCTGGGGACAGACAGTAGGGAGTGTGGCCGGCGCTGTTGGGCCGTGAGTCGGGCGAGGAGCCGGGCTCTACCGTCTCCTCGTCGGGACTGATGTGAGCCTGGTTCTCCGGAGAGGCCCGAGAGGCAGGGCTGCTTCTCAAAGCCCCGTCCAGGAGAGTGTATTCAGTCGGGGTCAAGTCTAGCTGGTCAGCGTGCTCGCTCCTGGGGGTTTTGTTCAAAGGAGATGGAAAGCCTACAACTTTGGCAGGCTTTTCTGCTTTGTCAGCAGTTCCAGGCTGGTGAACAGTCGCAGTCACTATCAGTAGCTTGACATCAGGATTCTCTCCAGCGTCTGCTATCCCTGCTCCCTCTGCAGCGTCCTCCCCGAGTATCTCAGGGGCATCATTACCGGTCTCTTCGGCGAGCCCTCCAAGGTTCTTTTCATTTATTGACTCACTGCTTTTATCCTCTGCTTTATCTGCCGTTACCACCTCTGCCTCTTCTCTTTCCGTTTCCTCCCTGAGCCTGAGAAAATCAACTGTCATGTCCTCAGGGGTAGACATTTTGGAGCCACAGGGATTCTCTTGAGACTCTTTCTCAATTTGTGGATTCTGCTGCTCCTTATCAACACCCTCTGGTTCTTGTTTTTCTGACAAAGACCCTGTGGTGGGGATGGCTGACTGATTATTTGGTGCTTCATGTGCCTTCTTTGCATCTAAATTAGAATCAGTTTTCATCTCCTTTCCTTTGCTTGTTTTCTTCCCCCCTGTTTTAGAGCCATTTTTTGCTTCCTTTTTCAGCTTGGTTTTGTTTTCATTCTTTGGTTTCGAAGGGAGAACTTCCTTTTTCTCTTGTTCTTTCCTCTTAGGGCCATTCTCCTCTCTCTTCACAGTCTTCTCATCCTTTTTCACATCCCTCCCTCCACCCTTCTTTGCAGTCATCTTATCCGGCAATGATGCTTTTTGCTTTACACCTGTCTCTTTGATTTGGCTTTTATCAGCATCTCTCTTGCTCTCCTCTCTCATTCCAGCTCCATTCAGCACTTTTCCTTTTTCCTTAACCTGTGCATCCTTTCCTTTTCCCTTAACCTTTTCCTGAACCAGTGCATCCGTCTCTCTAATGCCTCTCTCTTTCCCTACTCTGGGTATTGTCTCTTTTCCCACTGACCTATCGCTGTCCTGGCTGTCTGTTCTCTTGGCCTGTCTGTCTTTCCCCAGACCCTCCAAGTCCCCAGTGGTCACTGTGGCCTTCTGGAGGAAGGCCAGGCCCCTCAGCTTCTCCAGCCCCTCCAGGACCTTCACCTGTGGGGTAACGCCAGGGAACAGCACCCTGACCACCTTCTCCTGGGGGCAGGCTGGGTGCCATACGAGCAGGGCGCACACTGATGCCAAGGCAGTGACAGGGAGAGTTTGGGATGCGGGCGTTGAGGACATGTCAGGCCAGGTTTGCATGAGTGTCTGGTACTCCTGGCTGGTTTTTCCAGGGTTGAGGATGTACAACTCCAACTGTCCCACCCCCATCTTCTGGAACAGGGTCAGCGGCTCGATGGGAACCCCCCGTGGTCGAAACATTGGCTGTGGACTGATGTCTAGCTTCTTTAACAGCTGTAAGGTTAGAGTCGCCTGGTCTGCGCTGTTCACCACATTGTCCACATCTGAAAGGAGAAACACCATTGCTTTACTGTTGTGACAATATGTGCTATTGTAAGTCGATTTGGATAAAAGCATCTGCTAATTGACATAATGTAATGCAATGCTTTACTTTTGCATTTATCAAGATTACATGGTAGTATGTCTGTTATTGCTATCATCACTGATACTTTTTACATTTAGCAAAACAGTTGCGGTAGATGTATTTGTTTAACAAGAGGGATGCTAGCTCATGCAAAATCATTCCCTGTTCAATCATGGTGCTACCATAAGCTATAGCTTATTCACTTATACATAGCCTATACTTTACTATAGTAGGTTAAGGGTTTTATTATAGACTGTAATCCATCACTTACTTGGCTGTTGTTCCGCCTGCAGCCTGCTGGGGGCATTAAAGAACACAACTCCAAGCTCTGGGGAGATCAGCCTCTTAGACAAGTCATCTGAGAGAGAAAGACAGATGGAGATGTCTCAATCTCACTCTCATAACATTATTTCCTAATTGCATCATCCTCATCACTATCACCATCCCTGTTGTTACCTTTGACATCCAAGCCCATCTCCAACTCGGCCACCTTCCTCTCCAGGAAGGTGTTCACCCCCGGGAGGTTCTCCGTCCCGATGTGGGTCAACAGAACCGCATCAACCCGGTCAAGGTGGCGAACTAGCTTCCAGAAACAGGCCTGAGAGTCCGACCCGCCGTCCAGCAGCACCGTGAACCCGTTGACGGCAAAGAAGGCACAGTCGCCGCGGCCGGCTGGGAACACGTAGCAGCAGGGACGCGACAGCTTGAGGAAACCCACCGTACCGGGAGGCGGGAGAAGCTCAAAGGGGGACAGGGAGGAGAGGGAAGCAGAGACGAGAGAGGTGAAGTCCTCCAGGGCCTCCATGATGGGCAGCACCTCGGGGGGATTGATGTGGAGTGTGACAGGTCCTTGGAAGGGCTGGGGCCCCAGGAGGGTCTTCCTCCACTGGCCGATGTTGGGACAGCTGAGGGTCAGACTGAGCCTGGAGGAGGGGAGCGAGGAGACGGCGTTCTCTTGATCTCGGAACTGAGGAGAGGAAGACAGAGACTCAGAAATGGATTCCTCAGCATATGGACTACAGTTTTTCATTGAAATGGGGGGGGGTATTTTGCTTGTACATTTACATTTTATATATTTGGTTAATGTTCTTAATCAGAATGACTAAGTACAACAGTAAAATAAGCCTTAGCAAGCCTAAGAGTAGATCGCTAAAATTACAAGCAACCAATTCTTAGTATTGTTACATCACCACAGGGCCATGTTTGGAAAATAGCATGTGATTTAATCAAATGATAGCTAGAGCCAATGAGCTGTCTATATTGTACAGCAAATGTAATGTAACAAATATTGTGTGGGCAAAGTGGGAGGCAAAGAAATAAAGAACCAGGGAGGAAAAGAGTGACACCTGCTCTGTGAGAATGTGTTTCAGTTGGTGTGGCGAGAACAGTCCTCTGTGAAACAACAGGTCTCCACTTTCCTCCACACTCTGGCCAGCCAAGACCAACAACTTATGAGCCGACTCACTGGTCAGCAGACCAAACACCTGAGAGAGAGAGAGAGAGAAATGTGTGGTCAGGGTAGGGAGTGCCTCGCCTGGGCTATTAAATGTATAGTTCCCGAAGATAATTGTCTCACAATTTTATCTTTCCAACCGTGAGTAAAAAAAAGTAGAGAAAAAGGAAAGATCAACACAAAAGAGAGAAAAAATATAGGTGGCTACTGTGGCTATAGCATGTACTGTATTATCTCAAAAGTGAGAAAATTTGAACTTTTAGTAGCTTTAGTGAAAGCTAAATAGTGTTTTTTTATGATATGATGTGCAGGGTATTGGTAAAAATTTACACAAAATGTGATATAAAATAGTGCAGTGTTTTGAACTACCAGGGACTATTGTTTTGATAGGAAGGGAATGTGGTGGTCAATGGGAGACTGTGTACAGCTAAAATCCCTCGCATGGTGGTTGTTCACCTGAAATAGTTCCAAACTGGCTACATTACCATATAATAGAAAACACTAATAGCTTTTGATTACTGAAAGGTAGTGTATGCTAAGGATTTAGCATGGAGCACTGAGGTTAAAAAAGCTTAACAGGGGAAACATGAATGATTTTCTATGTTCTCGTCATCACTAAACGGCTGGATTGACCAACAAGCTAGTCTCAAAAACTCTTTCCCTTTAAGGAAGCAGGTTTCCCTCCCTCACCTCTGAGTGGACCTGCTCCTGAGACGGACTGATCAGCACCTGAGTGTCCAACACTCTGGTGTTATGGCGCAGACACCTCTGCCCTGAGGAGGCAGAGAGACACAGGGGATAGAGAGAAGCAAAAGAAGCAAACGGAGATGGAGAAAGTCACAGCTGAGGGAGTCATGTAGGAATCATGTTGACAGATCCAACCAGGGAGCGAGAAGAGAGGAGAACTAAAAGAGAGACAGGCTCAGTGATTTATTGACTCGGAGCAAAAAAAAGAGGAAGGAAGAAGAGTGGAACAGCTGAGTTTGAGGATTAGGTGCCAAATGTAGCTACTCAATCTGCAGAGGAAATCAACTCTGAGGGGAACTGGATGAGTGTCTGAGGTGGCCATTATGCAGCCAAACTAGACAAGAGTCAGCCAACTAAGAAAAGTCTCTAACTTTCACAAGGAAGCAAAAACAATGGGTATTCCAAAGCACTGAGAGACTATTTTTTCCAATTATTATGCTTTCTGCCATGGTGGCTTTGTGACACTGGCATGAATGCGCTGCAGTATGAAACATACTAATTCTGATTCCACGACATCTTAGAGCCTAGTTCCTCATTGCGCGGCCCGCGAGACGCTGGCGGCTCTCGAAGCTTTAGTTGGCGGTTCTAAGAAATTGATCTTTTTTTCTTTTTTTTTCCGATTTTTTTTCGATTTTTTTAAAAGGTTTTTCCCCCCCCTGCTCTCCCGAAAATTTCAATAAACCTTTATGGCATATTATTACAATACAACAATACTGGTGTTGACAGTAATAGAAGGTGCCAAAGCATTCAAAACAATAAGCATTTTGCTTTTAGGAGTATTGTGCCAGCATGCAGCGCTGTTCCAAAACGTGTCAACGTGTGTCGTTGCCTGGAAAACGCACATCCCATAATACAACTGTTCGCATCGCATCCCATAATAGTATGATGATACTTGGGATGCCATTGTGAACATAGATGTGAACAGGTTAGCTAAAACTTCAGCGTCGCCAGCGACGGCCCCCATCGTTGCGGTCGGGGTAGGTTTCAAAATCCCTCCAGGCCTGAAAGATTTTCTAGGGGAAACTGGTATATATGTGTGTGTGTGTGTGTGTGTGTGTGTGTGTGTGTGTGTGTGTGTGTGTGCGTGCGTGCGTGCGTGCGTGCGTGTGTGGAAAACAAAAAAACAAAAAATGGTAGGCAGATGTGCTTGGTTTGGGTGGCTTTTGGTGTTTTGCGGTAAAAGTGGCTCTCCTATTGACTTTGTCCTGCCAGTGCGGCTCTCATCGAAGAAATAGTGAGGATCACTGTCTTAGAGGAAACTGTGCAAGGCCTTAAATCATCTTCGTGCTGTCTCGATACCCTTCCAACAAGCTTTTTTAAAAGCGTTTATAGCTGCCTGTCGTCTGACCTATTGCAAATAGTTAATAGCTCCCTTTTGACTGGCACTTTTCCTGAGACCTTGAAAACTGCAGTTATTAAACCCCTACTAAAAAAGCGTAGCCTTGATGCATCGGTAATCAGTAACTACAGACCAATATCTAATCTCCCCTTTATAGGCAAAATAATTGAAAAGGTTGTTTACCTACAACTCAATAGATTCCTAACCTCAAATGATCTCCTAGATAAACTCCAATCAGGCTTTCGCCCCATCACAGCACAGAAACCGCGCTTACTAAAGTCATAAATGACATTAGAATGAACTCAGACTCAGGCAAAAATTCGATTCTAGTGCTATTGGATCTTAGTGCTGCATTTGACACTGTTGACCACTCAATATTATTGGACAGACTGGAAAACTGGGTTGGGCTATCGGGTATGGTCCTCCAGTGTTCAGGTCCTATCTTCAAGACAGGAAGTACTTTGTCTCCATTGGCAATTACACATCTGACCTAACTACTATGACTTGTGGGGTGCCTCAAGGATCCATTATGGGGCCCGTTCTCTTCAACTTTTATATGCTCCCTCTAGGCCTAATGCAAAAAAACAAAGTAGCCTATCATAACTACGCAGACGACACTCAGCTGTATATAACTCTTTCCTCAGCTGACTATGCTCCCATAGAATCATTGTCCCAGTGCATTGACCAAATAAATAACTGGATGCGCCAGAATTTCCTACAGCTAAACAAAGACAAAACAGAGGTGATCGTCTTTGGTCCCAAAGAACAAAGGCTTAAAATCACTGCACGTCTTGAGTCTCGATCCCTGAAGCCTAAGGATCAAGTCAAAAATCTTGGCGTTATTATTGATTCCGATCTCAACTTTAACTCCCACATTAAGTCAATCAGAAAATCAGCTTTTTATCATCTTAAAAATATAGCAAGAATTAGGGGCTACATGTCCAGACAGGATCTAGAAAAACTAATTCACGCCTTCATCTATAGTAGGTTAGACTACTGCAATAGCCTTTTCTCTTGTCTCTCCAAAAAAGAACTTGGGCAACTTCAGCTCATTCAGAATGCTGCTGCTAGAGTTCTAACGAAGACTAAGAAAGCTGATCATATCACTCCAGTCCTTAAGTCCTTACACTGGTTGCCAGTGTGTCATAGAATAGATTTTAAAATACTGTTATTAGTCTATAAATCACTTAATGGCCTAGGCTCAAAATACATCGCTGAATTGCTCCCACGCTATGAACCGTCTAGACCTCTCAGGTCAGCAGGGTCCAGTTTATTAACTGTCCCTAGGATCAAATCAAATTATGGGAAGGCCGCATTTTACCCACTATGCTTCTGCTAGCTGGAACAAATTGCCTGAAGACCTCAGATCTGCCCCAACTTTACTTACTTTTAAAAATAGACTAAAGACTTTTATGTTTACCGTCGCTTTTAACTGCTGACAGCTGCTTCTCAATCACTATTATACAATTGGTTTTAAAACATAGATGATTGCAATTACTGCTAAAAACTGCAGGTCGGGGGGGATGGTTTCCGTAATACGGATATACTCACAAGAGGGTGAGGTGATGCGTCAGGAGGGACGCACGCGTAAGGGGGGCTTACTTGAGCTGTACTCGTTTTAAGCAAGGTTTAGAGAAAAAGACCGGCCTGTTTGTCGACGGGCAACAGATGATGCAAGGTACAAGCGGGGGTATGATTGGCGTCCAAACTGCAGTATAGAGGAAAAGAGGACACCGTACCCAGACCTGAGTGTTGCGCTGCAGGTCTGGGGGATGGTTACGGATATACTCACAAGAGGGTGAGGTGATGCGTCAGGAGGGATGCACGCGTAAGGGGAGCTTACTAGAGCCGTACTCGTTTTAAGCAAGGTTTAGAGAAGAAAACTGCCTGTTTGTCGACGGGCAACAGATGCCAAACTGCAGTATAGAGGAAAAGAGGACACCGTACCCAGACCTGAGTTTTATGTTTGTGTACTAGTCATGTTTATAGTCATGATGTCGGGGGACTCAATATAGATAAATTGATTTATTCTATTATGCAAACCCAATGAGTCCTCTATAGGTTTTTAGCTCTTTTTGCAACTGCTGCTCCTGCTGCTTAATGCACTTTTTATACTCTTTTAAGTTTTGTTGTGATGCTTTTAAATGTCAATTTTATTCTCTTCTTTTATTCTTTTATTTTCCTGTCAACCATTTTATGTGAAGCACTTTGAATTGCCTCTGTGTATGAAATGTGCTATACAAATAAACTTGACTTGACTTGACTTGATTCAACACATAAGTCACCGCGTTTCTTTCTGCCTCCCTCCTTCTCTCTCCCTCAATCTCTCACAAAATACCAAAATCCTTCATTTTACCAGCACTAAACTCTCTGTGCTTCAGTTTGCTACCAAAGATATCAATACAAAATCCACTACAATACATACAGGCTCCCTGGCTGCCATTTTGTGCTCAGTAGCCGTGTTTGGAATGGTTCACTCATTCACTATTCCCCATGTAGTGTTTATCATAGTGAACTACTTGGGGAATGATCAAACGGGTTTCGGGCACTACCTAACTCTTCTTATCCTTTGGTAAACATGATAGCATTGCATTGTGGTATATGGGAGAAAATGTAGGGTACATTTGCTGTTCACTAGACATTGCAGTGCATTGTGGGTATTTTATAGTGGACTCAATTTGTGAATCAAATTTACAGTTGAGAATTCTGACACAAGTACAAAATGGCCAACACACGATGCAGTCCACTATTTCTGTAATAGGGACCAGTTTCGAACAGGGCTAGTATGTGCATCAGTCACTGCATGTGGCTCTGATGTTTGTTTGCATTTACCATTCCTGTCCTTGGCTTGGTAGACCAAAAGGCAGTAGACACTCACACATATAGGGCGAGAGCTGGTCTCTATTGTTTACTGTCCAGAGGGCCCACCCATATTTAACAATCCACAGACCGCTCCTACACTTTCCTTCCTTCCTTCCTCACTGACCCCAGACAAGCTGACCTCGCAGGTTACCATGAGGACCGGCGTTCCTTTCTGAACCCAACAGGGTAAAAGAGTTCGGCCTGCCAACTATGGAACAGACACATTGTTGTTTCACACACAACTTAACTTACCTGCACCCTTGAATGAGACCGTGTGATGAGAGAGGAATTCTTGGAGATAGAGGTTCAGGTTACAGGCTATCAGGTCCACGTCCCATGACCGTATACCTGGAGACACGAGAGACACGGTCACATGGTGCTACACTCTCACTCTCACACTCTCTCAATGTCTCTCTCTCTCTCTCTCTCTCTCTCTCTCTCTGTCTCTTAACCCTCCTTTTAACATTTGGATCACTGTTATCCTAACTGATTAATATTTCTTTCAATGTTATCATCAATGTTATATCTGACTTTCTGTTTTAAGAAGGACAAAATTAAGGTGTTTAAGAATTCAGATTCTCTATCTGTCACCCCCCCCCTCTCTCTCACACACACACACACACACACACACACACACACACACACACACACACACACACACACACACACACACACACACACACACACACACACACACATTCTGTCACCCTTGTGTCTTTATTTGCTCTCTCTCTCAGTATATTTCCATTTCTCTTTCCATATCTATTATGTATCTCACAGAGAGAGCCTCTCTCATATCTATAGCCACAGCTACACAGTAAAGAAGCATACTCTAATGTATAATCAGCAGGGCATATATTAATATTGACTATATGTTGTGTGTGCACGCCTGCACATAAATACACAGAGGTTGATGGCCTATCATTCACAGTGCTGCTGACTGTTTACTCTGAATGTCTGTCCTGCAACATTTGCCATTACACCGAAACCATGATATAAATAAGCCAAACCCTGAGGCAAACAGCTCAGAGGACAGAGGAGACAAACAGATTTTAATCACATCATTCCCAGAGGCAGAGGAATGGGTGATGCTGACTGATGATGGTGGACCAGCTTGACGCAGCCCTGGCTGTCTGTTGCTGCCTGGGCGGGTGAAATTACACCAACACTGCTGTGAGGTCAGTTTCGCATCTTCCGCGAAAATTCACACGACGAGAACCGGAGGAAGAATCACGGGTCCTGGATCTGAATTTATGATTTAGCTACACCGAAATAACCAAACGAAGCTATAACAAAAACATAGGCTACCTCGTTCAATGTCCTTGGTGATCTGCGCCGTCAGGCTCGGGTGTCTGACCCGTCCGATGATGATGAGCAGAGAGAATTTGCGATGGCAGACGTCGAGCTTTGTGGCCGCAGCGCGTCTCTGCTCCTCCTGGACCTCCCTCCCCAGCACCCGGCTGGACGCCATGTTGGAAACTTGTACTTGCATGATGTCATTGGAAAAGCCGTGCGGCAGATTTTATTATAGAGGTGACAACTACAGGAATGCAGCGGAACTGTCAATGGTGTGAAGTGATTGATTTGCTGATCATTATTCAAAAATGGGTTGCTGCAAGTGCCGTCACAATGCAGGTTACACCTAGGCTATTATGTCTGTGCACATAAACTAGATCTAGTAGATTTGAACCTATAATGCGGGTCATTTTCATTTGTGAGACATGTAGACCCCCCCCACACACACACACACACACACACGCACGTGCACGCACGCGCGCGCACACACACACACAGGTCCTGCTTTTACTGCTATTAATTATTGTTGCTCCTATTTGATGTAGGCCTACAGCCTGCAATTAAAGTGCTTTAGCTTGCACTATGCCAAGATCATTGAATGGATGCACACATAAAACCGTTGAATTCATGCCAGTACACATTTAAAAAAGAAAGGCGTCCTTTATTAATTCACAAATTACACACTTAGCTATTTTTATTTGTGTCAAACAGAAATTACAGCATCAGCAGCCCTCATATCTTATAGCCTATAGGGGAACGTGTTCATGTCACTCTCAACTCCCTCGTGTTTTGATGCGTCCCCGTGATCTTTTTCTTTCACAAACATTTAAGAACATAAAAGTTACAGGACGTCCCCCGAGGGCAGCCGCACAGTGTGCCGATACGCGCGCCTTTACGCACGGCGCACTGCTCCCCTGCGTCACACTGAAATGATACAAACAACATACATGTATTAACATGCGAACTTATATTGTTAATAGACTTTTTTCAGAATGCAAAAATATGTTACCAGATATATAACCATTAGGCTAAAAGAAAAAAATCTATATTATCTACTACATGGCATTAGCCAATATGATGTTGCAAAAAGTTCAATCCAATTACGTTTCTATTCATTCATTCATTCATTCATTCATTTGTTATTTTGTTATAAATGTTTCAGTTCAAGCACATTTTTACTGTTAGAAACCAATGGGTTGCTCAACCAAGAATATTCAGAAATCTTGATTTATTGGTAAAGTGGCTTAACCACCACATCGTGACATGTCCTGAAAACACACCCATTTTGGAGATATAAAGACTTTCTTATTCTACATTTAAAAGTTCATTTCTGATGTGTCCTCTCACCTGAGGAAGCCAGCCAAGCTTTTTCTCTGAAGGCATCTCTTTGCTCCTCAGCTTCTCCAGAACTTCTTGCAAAGCTTCAATCTGCATAGAGAAAAAAACGATACAAAACAAGAAATTAGCAAAACTAGGCTATGAAGAGTTCGTTTTTAACGTGACGTACATGGGGGGGTTGTACTTTAACTTTATGATTCAACCTCTGTAGATGATGATTACCAAAGACTCGAGTATCGTCTTACCCTTTAAATATAGGCTATATAGATGTTATTGTTTTATTATTATTATTTTGTGCAACTGGGCCGACCACTGAGTGTTTTATACGAGGACAACAATGGAAAGTGTTTTTAATAAAGGGACAATCTCAATGGCCAAGGGCCAGCGTGCTATAGCCTACCCGGGTTGATGGTGGTAGTGACACTACCTCCCCCTGCAGTCTGGCTGTAGGGGCGAATCGAACCGGGGTATTAGTGACTCAATTTCTTTTTTAAGTCGAACACACTAACCAGTCGACCAAGGAGACAGTCCCAAGTCATGGAAGTCATGGACTTTGTTTTATTCCTCACAATTGTAATAACGGTGTATGGATTGTATTATGTTCATTTGTCAACTGTCTTAATAAATTAATTAATTCATCACTAAGAGTAAAGGTACCATCATTCATTGGAACATTTTGGAATTATAGAGATTAGCCAAATATTTTAGGCTATTAACTTTTCCTACACAGCACAACAGCTTTCATTAATTTCGCTTTCCATATCTCACCCATATCACCTAACACCTCTTACCAGATCCTTCTCTTCTTGGGTTTTCATTGGGAAATCCAACGAGCGCGTCTCGAAGGACGAGTCTTCTCCACGAGCGACCCATAAATAGGCACAGCAGCAGGTGGCGGCGAGGAGGAGAGCCCGGGCGCTGACCATGGTGCTGAAAGGGAGGCGGGAGGAGTCCTTCTCTTCGGCGGGTGGAGAAAGTAAGTCTGCGGTGGGTTTGGAAACAGGAACCGACTCTTTATACCTGCTTTACAGCTGCGGTTGACATCAGCCAGCCTCTGAAATATTCATGGTGACTTTGACACGAGTGACACAGTTCAGCACCTTTGCATCTTTGGTTATATCGCAGGAAGCACGTTTATGAGAGGTGCTGACCTAACAGGATGGATGGAAGGAAGGATCCGGTTGCTGGAGGTGGATTTACATCATAACATTTGCTATTTCGTGGTTTTTATCCAAAAGCACCGGACTGCACCATTATGCGTGGATACATTTTTATCAAACGGGCAACCCAACGGGAATCAACCCCACCACCTGAGAGTATGCTCAGTTCACTGAAACACATAGGCTACGGGACACATGTTGAGGTAGGCCTAGCTATTAAATGTCATTGGCAAATTGATGTGGTAACACTTTACAATACTGTAACACAAAAAATGGGTAGTGATTGAGGAACTAGTCAGGAACTAACCATTAGTTCATGAATAGTTAATGATTAGTTCCTGAATAGTTAATAGGTAGTTCCTTAATGGTAGTTACTTAGGAACTGACCATTAGTTACCATGTTAACGAACCAGTAAGTAATGATTACTTCCTTAAAAATATATAGCCTACATATATATTTTTTTTCGCTAGTTCATGAGTAGTTAATGGGTAGTTCCTTAATGACCCTTAATGGTAGTTCCTTAAAGATCCTTAATGTAGTAGTTACTTAAGAACTGACCATTAGTTACCATGTTAACGAACCAGTAAGTAATGATTACTTCCTTATTTTTTTTCTGCTAGTTCATGAGTAGTTAATGGGTAGTTACTTAAGAACAGACTATTAGTTACCATAGTTGTTACTAGGGAATTAATCATTAGTTCACGATTACTTTACCATTAGTTACCATGTCTGTGCCCCCTCAAGTAAAGCAGGGCTTCATGCTTATTGTTACTAGGGAATGCATCATTACTTCATGATTATCTTACCATTAGTTACCATCACCCTACCCTATAACAAATAGATAGCTAATTTGGTAGAGACTAATAATCTTGTGTTCTTGGGGCCAAGGGTTCAAACCTCACCTGGAACAACTCTTGTATTTATTTGTTATAGGTAGGGTGATGGTAACTAATGGTAAGATAATCATGAAGTAATGATGCATTCCCTAGTAACAACTAAGTATGAAGCCCTGCTTTACTTGAGGGGGCACAAACATGGTAACTAATCATGAACTAATTATGACTTCCCTGGTAACAACTAAGTATGATCGCCTGCTTTACTTGAGGGGGCACAAACATGGTAACTAATGGTAAAGTAATCATGAAGTAATGATGAACTCCCTACTAACAACTAAGTATGATGGCCTGCTTTACTTGAGGGGGCACAAATATGGTAACTAATGGTGAAGTAATCATTAACTAATGAGTAATTCCCTAGTAACAACTATGGTAACTAATAGTCTGTAATCATTACTTACTGGTTCATTAACATGGTAACTAATGGTCAGTTCTTAAGTAACTAGCAAGGAACTACCATTAAGGGTCATTAAGGAACTACCCATTAACTACTCATGAACTAGCGAAAGAAAAAAATTAAAACAAATGTTTTTTTAAGGAAGTAATCATTACTTACTGGTTCGTTAACATGGTAACTAATGGTCAGTTCTTAAGTAACTACCATTAAGGAACTACCTATTAACTATTCATGAACTAATCATGAACAGTTTCGTTCCTGACTCGTTCCTCAGTAACTATCCAATTTTTGTGTTACAGTATTGTAAAGTGTTACCATTGATGTTGACTCAAGCAAATTATGTATGCTATTTTCAGTCACAAGCTCTCAGATTGTTTCAGAATAGGCTAATGATATAGAAAAAAAAATCACTTTCACAGCATGAATATCCTAAAATAATCTTAATCTGTGGCCTATGTATGCAAATTACGCCTGTTTGGTTTAACAATCTCATCTCACTCATAGATGAGTCATACAGGGTAACAATTTTCACCACATAGCCTATATAAACCCATTATGACGGATGCCAATGCTTAATATTTTACTTTCCCCTTAGCTTTCCTTAGCTTATTGTTATTTTGTTATATTTTCTGTTTATGTCTTTGTGTCTAGTGCTGTGTGATATAGCCTAAGTAGGCCTACTGATTTTTATTATTATTGAAAAGCAGTAAAAAGTGAATTCATGGCTGCACAAGCTGCTGTGAATCTGAAACTTTCAATCTGAACAAAATGAGAGAGGATAATGCATTACTGTCACTCCTCCTACGCCTTGATTGGTGTACCATTATGCTAAACATGGACAGACAAGGATTGAACATGCTAAATCTGGCCAAACAATTCCCAACAAGGACAGACATGGCACACCAAACACACGTCTGTGTTTGTCTGTGTTTGTTGGAGAATGTTTGATTGGTGTGTCATGGGGGGGGGGGGGGGGGGGGGGGGGTTTGAAAACTGACATACAAATCTAAAAAGGGTGTTAACTGTATTTTACATCTATACTTACACACCTTGTACATTTGCCAGTACATTTTTGCTGCTAACCTATTATGTCCATCTCCTCATGTCACCTATGTTCAATAAAGCTGAAAGACCTCAGGTTAACCCTCATTGACACCAATCTCTAATCAGGATCCAATTTCCTTGTATGAATAACCTCAATCTCCCCCCCAGGGCAGTGTGTGTGTGTGTGTGGGGGGGGGGGGGGGGGTCTGGTGTGGTGTGGTGTGGTGTGGTGTGTGTGTGTGTGTGTGTGTGGGGGGGGGGGGGGGGGGGTCTGGTGTGGTGTGGTGTGGTGTGTGTGTGTGTGTGTGTGTGTGTGTGTGTGTGTGTGTGTGTGTGTGTGTGTGTGTGTGTGTGAGAGAGAGAGAGAGAGAGAGAAAAGATGGGATCACACTCGTCACACACGTCATGACAGACACACCTAATCTCATTATAATGATTGATCGCTCATTTGCTCCCCCCCCCCCCCCCCCCCCCACCACACACACACACACACACACACACACACACAC
Source organism: Poromitra crassiceps (assembly GCF_964638095.1). Lineage (NCBI taxonomy): Eukaryota > Metazoa > Chordata > Actinopteri > Beryciformes > Melamphaidae > Poromitra > Poromitra crassiceps. The sequence continues at coordinate 52,965,205 of NC_139625.1, read as the reverse complement.
ACACACACACACACACACACACACACACACACACACACACACACACACACACACACACACACACACACACATCTAGGTGTAAGTAGGAAGTGAGACAGGAATAGGTAGCTGACAGATTGGAACAATCATGCAAAATCCCTTAATCATGAAAATAGTGACAGTAAAACAGGTAGGTTACTTTCCTAATTAAATCTGTTACAGTTTACTGACTATTAATCTCTTGCAATGAATGATTGCCTTGATTTGTCAAACTGTAAACATATTACGACATCGCAATCAACAACTAATCATCGCTTGAGATAGGTGAAAATCCCTATTTGCGTTGTTCTGAGTATTAGCAACCAAACTAGCTAACCTTGCAAGCCAGCTGGATTCTCTCGCGAGTTCTTGACATCATCAGTGATGTCATACATTGTGACATAATAAGTGATATCATAAATCTGTAATAGGGTGGATTCTGACATTTGGCTCATATTACAGCACAATGGCTAATAGTCTATAGGCTTTAAAGAGCCAGACAGACTAGGCGGCCTCCTGCCCGGCTTGACGCTTTCCATGTTTGCACATAACCTACCAAAGGCTTTAAAGAGCCAGACAGACTGGGCGAACTCCTGCCCGGCCGGGCGTTTTCCATGTTTGCAAACAACCAACCAAAGGCTTTAAAGAACCAGACAGACTGGGCGAACTCCTGCCCGGGCCGGTGCTTTCATAAACTCCCTTCAAACAGATGAGGGCAGTATAACTTCTAACCCTAAGGAAATAAATGATTTATTTAAGTAACACTATTCTCAACTCTATACTTCTGAAGCGTCTAACGACACCTCGCAGATGGACACCTTTCTCTCTTCTATAAAACTGGACAACCTTGCAAATGAGGATCGAGATAATCTAGACAGACCCTTCACGTTATTAGAAATAAATAAGGCAATATCCTCTCTACAGTCAAACAAATCCCCAGGTGACGACGGCTTTCCGCCCGAATTTTACAAGGAATTTAAAGATGCACTTGCACCCCTTTTTATGAAGGTCTTTAATCTGGCCTCTGAAACGCAAAGCCTGAATCATTTTCCACAGCTATCATTACAGTTATTCCCCAAAAAATAAAGACCCTCTTAAATGTTCATCCTATCGACCAATTTCCCTTCTTAATTCGGACTACAAAATTATTTCTAAAGCAATGGCCATTAGACTTGGGCAATACTTACCTACCTTAATAAATACAGACCAGACCGGTTTCATACAGAAAGGATTTTCTACTAACAATCTGCGTAGGTTATTTAATGTAATACATATGGCAAACACAAGTTGCGAACCAAGCATTGCAGTGTCGTTAGACGCTGAGAAAGCTTTTGATAGGCTGGAATGGCCATATCTTTTTCATGTTCTATCCAGATTTAATTTTGGCACTTCATTTATTAATTGGGTTAAGACTCTTTACTTTAAAGCCCCATTCAGTAAGTTTTCCAAGTTTTGCTATTGGGGAAACTGCGCCCTCTGGGTCCAATAGTATCGATAACGATATCGCCGTTCAAAGTCAACAAAACACAGCGCCAGAAAGCTCTATGTACATGTTGTGACATTGGGTACTCACCACGCGATGAAATAATAATCCATAGTTCCGTGAAACATCATTTTCGTAGCAAATCCGAATCGAGTTACTTCCTTGTTTTCCTGAAGACAGCGCTTCCGCTGTACAGCGCATGCGCGCACCCTTTTCTTTTTTCTTTTTTATTGACACGGGACGTGGCAGACAACCTGCTTAGTCCCAGTGCTGGCCAATGGAGGGCGGTGTGGGATAAATAAACTTGAGAGTCTCCCTATTACAAGTCAATCTACCATGTCCTGTGACTAAAAAGCTCTTATATTACAGTAAAAAATGTCAAAAATCTTACTGATTGGGGCTTTAAGCCACAGGCTAAGATTAATTGTAATGGTACTACATCACCCACATTTCCTCTCTTCAGAGGCAGCAGACAAGGCTGCCCTTTGTGTCCTCTTCTCTTGGTGTTAGAAATAGAACCCTTAGCAGAGGCTATTAGAACAGATTCTAATATTAGGGGCTTTAAAGTGGGTCAGGTAACACATAAAATAAGTTTATTTGCTGAGGATATCTGTTTGTTCCTTACTGACCCAACTAGTTCTCTTAGCAGACTTCACACATTACTAGATCGATATAGCTCATTTTCAGGATATAAGATCAATATGGACAAGAGCGAAATACTCCCCTTGAATAGTTTCGATTACAGTAGACTGGAACAGACCACACCCTTTAAATGGTCATCACAGGGGTTCAGGTATTTCGGTATAACACTGGACAAAGACTTGAAGAACCTTTATAAGTTGAATTATTCAATTTGAATTAAAAACTTGGAAGAAGACCTGAATAAGTGGATAGACCTACCTCTATCGTTACTGGGAAGAATCAGCTGTATCAAAATGAACATCTTACCACGATTAATGTATTTATTTCAGTCTTTGCCTATACCTTTATCTGGCCCTTTCTTTAAACACTTGGATAAAATAGTAAGAAAATGTATTTGGAACCACAAGACTCCAAGAGTAGGATTAGACAAATTGACATGGGACTACAGCCTTGGAGGCCTTCGTCTCCCCAACTTTAAAATGTATTACTGGGCATCACAAATTCGTTTTGTTTCCTTTTTGTTTGAACTGGACCCAGCCATCTTGGACCCAAATAGAATTATTTGAATTAGGTGAAACTCTTCCATGTAACATCATAACTGAATTCCAAAAGTGTCTTAGTCAAAACAAAGAATCCCCTCACTATACATTTAGTAAGAAATTGGTGTGAAATTCGTAAATTTTTTGGCCAACAAACAGACTTATCGCCCAAAACACCGCTATGGCAAAACACAATCCTTCCTATGATTTATGATAGTAAACTATTCAAGTTTTGGCATGAAAAGGGAATAACCCATTTAGAAAACTGTTATATTGAGGGGACTCATGTCATTCGAGGAGTTGAAACATACTTACAACCTTGACAATAAGCATTTTCTTTTTATATCTTCAATTAAGGGATTTTCTTAGGAATACGCTTGGAGATCAAATGTCCTTGCCGGAACTATTCAGTGTTGAACAACTACTTCATGATAACCAAGTTTCATACAAATTTAGAAGTAGAGTGTACTCACTGTTAATGGAAAAGCGCCCTAAGTTAAACATACATAAATCAAAAGAAAGGTGGGAGTCATGCTTAAACACAACCATAGATCAGGCTCTGTGGGAAGATCTGTGTCGAGAAAGTGTGTGTGCCACCATTAATTCAAGGTTCAGACTTATTAATTATAATTTTCTCCATCAGCTTTATTATACTCCTCAGAAGTTACATACTGTAAGTACAATAGTGCACTCTCAGAAATGTGTTTCAGATGTCGTACAACAGAAGGTACATTTTTACATGCCACTTGGTTATGTGTGAAACTACGGCACTTTTGGAATGACTTGTGTGACACCATGTCCTGTATTACAGGGGTCTCTTTTCCTTTAGAACCCGAACTGTGTCTACTTGGCAACTTCACAGATTTGAATCTTAGTTCCAATAGTATTAAATTTGTGGAGATTGCACTTGCAGTCGCAAGAAAGTGTGTAGCTTCAACCTGGAAATCAGACTTCCCTCTTTCCTTGTCAAAATGGTTTTCAGAGATGAATAAATGTATACCTTTGGAGAAAATAACCTATGTTCTGAGAAATAGATACAATCAGTTCACGAACATATGGCAACCGTATATTAGCTATATGGACACCATTAATCTGCAACTGATTGATCCAGAATTGATGTCGCACACTCTAACTGTAATAAGTATACCCAACTATTACTCTCAACACAAAGTCATTCAGATTATGTAATTTGTATTGTTTTCTTTGTTTGACTCTGTATTGCAGGGGTTTCAGCCATATGGTTGGAAACAACTACTGTATTGACCATGAACTGTGGTGAGGGAGGGGTGGGAGGAGGGATTGGGGAATGTTTTGTTGAATGTTATTATACTGTTATTTTCTTGTCTAAGTTTGAAAATAAAAAACACTATAATAAAAAAATAAAAAAAAGAGCCAGACAGACTGGGCAAACTCCTGAAAAAGCGTTTGTGTGATTTAACTGTGGACACACACACGCCAGATTTTGCACACTTGATTGGTTTGCGGCCTCTAAACAAGTGTAACTTGCTGTGAGACTGGTGGATTTACGCGCGGATACTTGATGGCCAAGACACACTTGGTAACTGAAGTCTCGATAACTAGGAACGCTGAAGCACTTGATCGCTGGGTCTGCAAGGTTCGAAGTTGGGAACGGTTACAGAGTGTTGTCGCGAGATTAGTTTAGTCTATGAACAACTGCAGAGGACCTGAGAGCAAACCCTTTATAGGTCCCGGACATGACATCACCTTGTGTTATGACATCATCAGTGAGTGAACTATGACATCACAGTAAGAATGATGACATCATCCTAACAAAGCGTGTTTTGGCATTGTATAATCACAAAGAGTTTTTCACAATCATGGCCTGGGAAGCCTTTGGACCCCACTCAAAACATCCATTCTCGCTAGGGGCTAACTGGCCACCGACTCTGGAACAGTGTTTTTGGCCATCGCTCAAACGATTGATTTTTCCAGAATTGTTTTATGCAACACTTAATGTTTGGCTGACTTTGCTCCAAATGGCTCACAGTGGGCGGGGAATGATATCCCCATGGCCCGCGTGTTTACTGTAGGTGTCTTCTCCCACTGCAACTTCAACCTTCAATATCAACATGATGCAGCGTGCACACTGGAGTTCATTCAGAGGTAGGAGCCAAATACGCATGCATCAGACACAATGTCGGACAATAAATGCACTGCACACAAGGCATTAACGTTGTCCAACTTCAGCTGAGTTTCAAATGTGCTTGGTGGAGTGTGTCACTGAATACTTCTATGCCAAGTTATAACGTTAATTTAGCAACTAAAGTAAATGCCATTCAGTTGAAAATGCAATAGAGGGCAACTCCCAAACCGAAACAACTTGACAAACAATACAGTTTGTTTAAAGATACTTTGTTTAAAGATAAGAACATCGGCAGACAGAATAATCCAAAAAGCGTTTACCATAAGATTTGCTCACAAAGTGGAGGATTCAGAGGGATAAAGTTTGATTCACATACCTGTGTTCCACATGTGTTTTCTCCTGTATCCTGCCTGTTGATTCCCTAAAATGCAACACTAACAGTATATTGCAGTATTTTCTGGCAATGTTGCCCATAATGCATTGCATTTGACAGAATAATACTGTTTTAATGGGAAACAGTATGTTACCATCAGAATGTGACTGTTTTTAACAGCATGCTGTTATTCTAATGTATAATACTGTTTTAATGGGAAACAGTACTGTAGGCTATGGTTGGCTGTTTTTTAACAGCATTTTGTTACAGTGTAGGGGAAATAAGGTTTGACCTTAAACTAATTGCAACAGAATTTATTTTCACATTTTTATGTTTATATTGATGCCCGAAACACTGTAGTAAAAATCCTGCCATTATTAAAAATGTTGCCATATCTTGACTCCAACTAGACCTAGAATTACAAATTTGGTGTCTATTTCCACATTTTTGGGGGCAAGGAATCCACAGAAATGGTTGTTGAGTCTCTAAGTAGAACAGATTTTTATTTTCTCATGTAAGTATGTATACAACATGGCTTTTCTCACAATGTTAGCTACAACTTCGTATTTGTTAATTATACACATTTTGGGTGATACCCACTACCCTTGAGCATATTGAAGTGCTTGCCATTGAAAAATAAATTGTTGTTTCATATTTCCAATTAAAAATGTGTTCCGGTAATTAATTTATTCCCTCACAGTGTCTGGAAATACATCAAAAATGAGCACATCTATCTATCTAAGGGAGCTAGGTCTCTGTTTGTTTGTCTGTTTGTCTGTCTATCTGTCCCAATGATGACATCATCAGTGATATCATAAATCTACTCACTCACTCTTACACACACACACACACACACACACACACACACACACACACACACACACACACACACACACACACACACACACACACACACACACACACACACAAAGTCTCAGTGATGATGTCATCAGTGATGTCATAAATTGTGACATCATCAGTGATGTCAGAGGCATTGTGATATCATCAGTCATGTCATAAGAGGTTGTGATGTCATCAGTGATGTCATAAAAGCAGTTGTGACATCATCAGTGATGTCATAAGAGCAAAATCAAGTCCCAGGGGCAGACACTGAAAGAAGTGGGAGTCTGGCTTCAGTCTTCAGCCATGGACAGCTGTATGTTGCCAGCTCCAGGACAGGTGATCCAGCATCCCTGAAGTATGCCATCAAGGAGCAACCAGGGCGAGGCCGCATTGCGGCCGAGCTGCTTATGTGAGCTGCAGGGCCAGCTCGGCGAGCTGCAAGGCAGGCGAGCTTGCGTAGCGCGCAAGATGCCTAGTGGATTATAATTTTAATTTGAATGGTGAAATTAGATCCTACTTGATATCTTCTTGATATCTTTGAGTTTTGCTATGAGTTGTACCATGTTCATGAGAATCACCCACCTGTGGCATTCTCAATCCTCCCATGACATGGATGAAATGCCAGGGGTCTCTGATTTTCACATGTGGATATTCATGTGTCCAACTGCTGCTATGATGTCACAGCTATCAGAGGTACTGGTTTGGCTCTCTGGTGTAACTCCAGCTATAATGCCCATACCATGTAATGTGTTGTGGCCATCAATGGTTCTGATGTTATGGTCAACATTATCAGCAATGTACTGAATGAAGTGGCCTTCAACATTGCCAGGGAGGTATGTACAGTATGTTCCTTACGAAGCAGCTGCACTTGACTCAACATTTTCACCTCCTGATATGAGGAACAGAATCGAAGGTTACCAAGTGTTTTCACCAAAAATCTAGATCCAAATTGGTGATGCATTTGTCAGTCCTATCTGTAATGGCGTGATGAGAACCCTTGCCCTTGCTGCCCGCATGGCCTGTCCTATTGCAGCTATGGTTCACTCACAGTTCCTGCCAGCAAACAGTTATTTGAGGAGAAGCTGAAGGGTTTTTCCATGTTTCCTTTGGCAGATGATATATTTTGAGGGATATGCATCTCTGGGAATCTTGATATCTTTTATGTCAGTCTTTACCAGTCTGGCAGCGGTTTTCACAAGACACACTTTTTCTTCATCAACATCACTATTGTCCTTCCTAGATGCATGCAAAAATGCACTCAATATATTTGAGGCCTTCGGCTTCAATGTAACCACTTCTGGTTTGCCATTGATTTCTGTAATGATTATTTGATCACCACTTCAAGATATTGTTCAATTTTCACAGTTAGGTCTCCAAGTGCAATTTGCTCATCATCATTCATGTATCAGTGATGCCACGATTGTCATGTATCAGTGATGTCATCAATGATGTCACTTGAGCAATTGTGATGTCATCAGTGATGTCACTCAAGCAATTGTGATGTCATCAGTGATGTAATAAATCCTTCTTCTGTGGTGTTTTATTGCAGTTGGCATCCTTTATGTTGCATTACCGCCTGGCTGAGGCTTTATAAGTGGTGGGAGTATAAGTAGGGAGAAGAGCACAAGTGGTACATCATCTCCAGAGTAAGTGTTCAGACTGATAGTACTCAACCCCAGGGGTATACTATAAGTGGGTGGGTGGACGGTGTCTGTCCGTCAGTCACAAAAGTGACAGAACTATGATGTCACAATGTCTATGACATCATCAATGACGTCTTATTAGGGGTCCAAGCACGAAGTGCGTGGATCCCTATTGTATCTGTTCCGTTTATTATTATTATTATTATTATTCCGCCCTAAAACAGCATGCACGTCAAAAACTGTAAGGGCTACAGTAGCCAGACCTTGCACATAGGTTGGAAATGTGCCCCACTACTCAAAGACAAAAAATTAGCCATATTGGCCAGATGGTGGCGCTATAACAGACCCTTTTGCGTATTGACCCATAACTGCTGAACCGTGAGGCGTAGAATCAAAATTCCACATCTGCTGGATTCCCTGGATCAATACGCATCTATTCATATAGACCACGCCCATTTAAGTCTGCTAGATTTTCCGCCATCTTGGACTTTCTAAAAAAAAAAAAAAACGAACTCGTCCTAGGCCATTTGCCCGAATGAGCCCAAACTTTTTGTGTGTCAACTCTGGACTTCCCTGATCTAAAAACTTACAAAGAATTTGGATACGTGAAACCGTCTTGAAATGATAAATGTTTAAACTTTTGATAAACGAACTCGTCCTAGGCCATTTGCCTGAATGAGCCCAAACTTTTTCTGTGTCATCTCTGGACTTCCCTGATCTAAAGACTTACAAAGAATTTGGATATGTGAAACCGTCTTGAAATGATAAATGTTTAAACTTTGACACTATGTCATCACCGATGACAGTCTTGTGACATCACTGATGATGTCATCTATGATGTCATCTATGCTGTCATCTATGATGTCATCCTTCCTCTACATAACATCGCGCACACACACACATGCACACACACACACACACACACACACACACACACATGCACACACATATACACCTATACACACACACACACACACACACACACACACACACGCCACACACACACACACACACACATACACACACACACACACACACACACACACACATATACACATACACACACACACACACACACACACACATATACTCACACATATACACACACATATATACACACACACATATACACACTTACACACATATACACTAACACTACTATTACTACTGCTACTACTGCTTGAACCCGGTCAGGTCACCAAATCTCAACCAAACTTTGTGCACTTGTGCACATACCAACTCTGACTAAATGTGCAATTCAGTGTCTATATTATCTGACATACACCCCCCAAGTCACCGGAAGCTTGGACCCCGCATCGCCGCTTGCGGCTATATTTATTATTGTTGTTGTTGTTGTCGTTGTATTATTATTAGTAGTAACAAGTACTCTCCTCCACCTACAGGGAGCAGCAGCAGCCTGAACTCTTCTTCCACGGTAGTAAAAAAAAGAGACACCCGGAACCGGAAGTTTATCAGACAGACTACTGCGAGAAGCTCTGAGCTGATACATTTTTACCTACTTTTGTTTCCTAAGTTGGGTTTCTACCAAAATCAGCCATGTCTGAAAGAAAAGTATTGAATGTAAGTAGGCTACAGTATTACAACGTCGACGACATTCTTCTCTTAAAATAATTTAAGGGTTAACGTTAGCCTTTATTTAGACCAAGTTAGCTAACGCTATGTAGCATTTTAGCTAGCCTACTTCTTCACTGTTAGCTTGTTGGCTTAACGCTAGCTATGTTTAGTCCTCACAACTATAACTTGTCATTCTAAACTGTAGCCGCGACGCACAACTATAAAGGACGTTTCCTTTAGTTGTGCGTCGCGGCTATGTTAAAAGCTGTAGGAAACTGTACTCAGTCTCTAGTTATGTTGCAACTGCTTGCCGTGGCTCTTTTTTTTATCCGTTTTTGTATATTAATGCAATGTGCTTTGCTTTCCACAGAAATACTATCCTCCTGATTTTGATCCATCAAAAATACCAAAACTTAAACTCCCTAAAGATCGACAATATGTGGTCAGATTGATGGCTCCATTCAATATGAGGTATGTCTATCTAGTCCATGTGTCGGTGTGTGTTAGACCATTGTAAGTACATTATGTATTGGGTAAATGTTCATCAAGTACCTGAACTGCACAGTCATAATAGTGTGTACTTATAATACTTTTCCACGGGTTAATACACTGGAATGAGGCAATTGTAATGTAAATTGTTACCGTAGACTGAGATATCATTCACTGTCACTAAGAGTGTAATACTTGTTCACTACTTACTATAATACTTGCTTCTCTGGCTGTTTGCAGGTGTAAAACATGTGGTGAGTACATCTACAAGGGGAAGAAGTTCAATGCCCGTAAAGAGACTGTTATGAATGAGCTGTACATGGGACTGCCCATCTTCCGTTTCTACATCAAATGTACTAGATGTCTGGCCGAGATTACCTTTAAGGTGAGAGTTTTCATTACACTGATTATTACATTATTGAGCAATTCAAACAAGTACTTTGAATGTACTGCAAATATAGCACTAATAATAATAATCTCTGTCCCAAAATACAAATTGTTACATTTCGTCTCCAGCATTATGTAACATAATTTCTCACTCTCTCTTATCTCATGTCCTGATTATAGACTGACCCAGAGAACACAGACTATGCCATGGAACACGGCGCCACACGAAACTTCCAGGCAGAGAAACTAATTGAGGAAGAAGAGAAGAAAATTCAGAGGAATAGAGAGGAGGAGGAGCTGAACAACCCCATGAAGGTTGGTGTAAACAACTGTTTCTGTTGTTCGTGTTATGTTTCCTGTCATAGTTGCTGTTACGAGTCGGACTTTCTGAAACTGCATTCGTTGAGCAAAACCCAGGCATGGGGAATGGGGAGTTGATAGTGTTCCAATCGTCTTCCAGGTGTTGGAGAACCGCACACGTGACTCCAAGATGGAGATGGAGGTTCTGGAGAATCTTCAGGAGCTGAAGGAGCTGAACCAGAGGCAGGCGCAGGTCGACTTCGAGGGAATGATCGGCCAGTACAGAGAGTTGGAGAAGAGAGAGAGGGAAAGGGAAAAAGAAGAGGATGAGAGAGAGACAAAGTGAGTGAGGAAGATTTCAAACAAAGATCTAAGATGTGTTGCCTTTCTTACATGTTGAAGTAGATGAGTCATTTACTAGCCACCTCAAATTCCACATTTCCCACCACCTCCAAAAACTTTATTCTCTAATGCTCTTAGAAAAGAAAAAAAATCTGTGCCCATGTTTCTCAGACACTAAATTATACTTGTCATGTGAATTCTTATATTCAATATAAACAACAAGCAAGTAATTTGACTCAGTTCAAATTGATTCCCTCCATTTGCCTCAGAGAGATGTTGGACCGCGCTCTAATGAAAAGACTGAGGGACTCTGACTCGGATTCAGACCAGGAGGAGCAGAGCAGCACACAGCCAAACACATCCAGTACAGGCAAACCCACAGACATCCTCACCACTGACAGACCTACAGAGGCACAGGTATGGTCACTCATGTCCACCAAAATGTTTATTTGATAGGCAATGCTCAATAAATAAATTACCATCCATAGTCCCTGGGCAGTGGGCAGAAGGCAAAAGTAACATGGGACGTGTGCGGTCACCAATCGCACTTCCAAATGTGTGTTGTAATTAAATCCATGGCAAGAGACGTGGATCAAATGGTATTTGCAAAGACACATGAAACAATACAATATGTTTTAGAAAGTTCAGACAATCATAATTTAATAAACTTTTCTGTGAATGAAAACTTGCCTGAATTCAAAGTATCTGTAGGTCATTTAGAAGTCTGAAAACATCCTAAATATATTATCTACATTTAAGGGGTTAAATGTTTTGAAGGAATCAATGCTTGGAGACAGATTAGGCCTAGACTAAAAAGTTTACACCAATGGAGCTCTCTCCATTGAAAGTGAAATCTATTTGAATTGAAGTCTAGTACAAGGCCACTCCAAGGAAACAGCCCAAATTGTCAGTGTTCAATCAGAAAAAGGCTGTGAACCAAAGTAAAAACAAACACTTGTAAAGAAGATAGTCTGAGCAGGGAGTAAGGGGCTGTCTCTTGTTTCCACAGGGGCCCTCACCTGGAGGAGTGAAGAGGGCCAAGGTGGAGAGCTGGGAGAGGAGTGTGGGGAAGTTGGGAGGTGGCGGGACTCTGGGATCCCTGGTTGTGAGGAAGAAACCAGCAGCAGCTGTTGGCAAATCTGGTCCTATGCTGCCCCCTGCTGCTCCCAGCTCAAAGACAGGTGACACATTCAGTGTTTTGTTTCTTGTCCTGAATTGATTACTTTAACACTGCATGTTAACAAGGCATTTATACTGTATTTGGTGATGTGGTTTGCCTCACCAAACAATGTTTCCTATTATTACTATAAGCACAAATCTGAAGGTTTGTTTTTACATGCAACGCAACTCAGCTAGATCACATCTGCATTTGATTTGAAATAACTAATTATTGTTTCTTGCTTTACAGATTCTAAGGCATTGACAGCCGATTCCCCCAAAATTAAGCCCCTCCCCGCTCAAAATGGTTCATCTCTCAGCCTGCTTGGGGCGTATTCAGACAGCGACAGCAACGACAGTGAATGATTGTTATTCTTTGAGGCAAAATGTCTGCTTGTGGAATTGAGTGATTGATGTAGAATACATTGTACAAAAATACAGATGTATATACAGGACAGGCAGGGCTCCAGAGTGTGTGTATTTACACGCATTTTCCCCACCTTAAAATCTGCCAGTGCGTATAAATATTTTCATAACACTCACTGGTGCACCTTGGAATTTGTAGGGTCTCTCTTTCTCGTGCTCCTTTTTTAATTTAGGAGCATAATGTAAGGTGATAATCACATCACAGACACCCAGTTCATAAATGCTGCAATACTTAAAATGCAAAGGCTTCCATCAGTGGGCCATAGGCTCAATCCTCACTGTGTTAACTCAGTTGGTGATAGTGACTTTAACAGATGTTTATTGGCATGAAAATCTTTTGAGCGTATCATTTAATAATTTGCCAATATGTATACCAAATCACAAAGAAGGTAACACTTAAAATGTATTATTGCGTTGTCCAAAAGGCGTGGTGAAAAATTTGGGTACACCTAAATTATGTGCTGGTGCACCTAGTGTAAAAAGTTAGTCTGGAGCCCTGACAGGGTTCCCACAGGTCCTTGAAATCCTTGGAAGTTTGTGAATTGGGAGGGGTGGGGGGGTAAATCAAGGCATTAAAACTTTTTGAAAATAGACATGGGTCATTGAATGTGCTTATATATTTTTGAATGAAAAAGTTACTTAGCTCCTAAACTTGTAAATAAGTCTGCCTCTATTGCTCTAGAATTGACACAATATTGTTTTGTTGTGCTGTTAGAGAAGGCAATACACCATAGTCTGCCATCACGAACAGCACAGTTGAGAAGTGTTCACACATTCAACCCTCTTCATTGTCTGAGCTTCTGTAAAGCTTCTAGTTCTCATAAAACTTGTGTGTTGTATGCTGTATAAAAATGCCACTTGTGTGTCAATAAAATCTTACTTTTACTCTTGAAATGTATTCAAACGTCTGAGCATTTTTTTTTGCATTGTAATGTTTAGTTCCTATAGTTGCAATACCAATCCCTGCTTGACCTTGGAAATAATTTATGGGGATCACAATGGTTCATGGATAAAAAATGTGAGTGGGGAGTTGCATGTTAAGTACCTTTATTTATAACAAACTTAAAAACAAAACATACTGCATATACATACCAGCAGGCTGATTTGTACAACCAAAATCTCTCATTTCAGCAAATTATTGAATCAGGGTGTCCGAGTAAAAGCACTGACCTACCACCGCGGAGACCCGGGTTCAATTCCCTGCAGCGGTACTTCCGGCTTGGTCAGACATTCCTAAAGATACATTTGGCCGTGTGCAGGTGAGAAGCCGGTGGGTCGTGAGTCCTGGTCGCTGTACTAGTGCCTCCTCTCATCGGTCTGGGGGCTTGTTCTGGGAGGGAGGGGAACTGAGGGGAATAGAGTGATCCCCCCAAAAGCGCTACATCCTGCTGGTGAAAATCCTTGCAGTCATTGTGAAAAGAAGTGGCTGGTGGGACAGGGGCGCAGTGGTAGTGCTGTCGCCTCACAGCAAGAAAGTCCTGGGTTCGATTCCCGCCTGGGACGCTGTGGGCATTGAGGGCGTGTCCCCAATCCCCATCCCCATGTCCTCAGTGTACTGCCCAGGTGGGCTCATCCAAAAGGCCTTTCTGTGGAGAGTTTGCATGTTCTCCCTGTGCTCCCCTGGGGTTTCCTCCAGATAGGAACCCCTGCTAAAAACATGCAAAAAAAATAAAAATAAAGCGGTGACTGCAGGGGATGGAGCAATGACCAGGACAACGGGGGAATTGGCCAAGTACAATTTGGGAGAAAAACCAAGAAAACTTCGAAAAAAAGAATCAGCTGGACAGATGCAGCATCGAGACCTTTTACAAACCTCAAGTCTCTTCCAAAATGGAGGATGTCTATTTGGACACGTTTTGTAACATGAGTAATAGTTTTTACTTCAACATGCATTATAATCTTTTTGGAACAGCTTAACACATATATACACAAGTATATAAAACACATGACTTAACATATATATAACAAAGTAGAAGGAGCCTCTTGCGCCTCAGCCCCTCCACAGAGGGAGATCGGTGCTCTCAGAACAGGACAGTATAATAAAGTAAAAGAGGATCCTGGAGTAGGGATGTCATGATACTATAATTTCTACTTCGATACCAATACCCAGGAAAATATTGATACTTGATACCATTTTCGATACCACGGGAAGGGGGGATGACCATCAAGATGCATAAAAATAAAGTTATAGAGATGGACGGACGAGACGCACACTTCTCCATAATCTAGGCCTGATGAAACAGATGCCAATGATGGGGAGGAAAAGATCTGTGATGTTTCATTCAAAGAAAGCACTGATGGTATCGATACCTGTTGCAAATGAGTATTGTATCCGATTCCAATTTTCAGTATTGATACTTTTCAATACTATCGATACTTTTGACAACCCTATCCTGGAGCACTCGATTTTCTCGATGGAGCGAACGTTTTGACGCACAGCGTCTTCATCAGAGTCAAAAACAATATGACATAGGTCGTCACTACAAATGAAAACAAACTCTTAACAGTGAATGTATTCGGTCTATCCTGAAGACAACTTTTGTTGTTGGCAAGTAACCGATTCAAACAACATGCATGTCAGCCCGGCCCCTCACAGGTAGAAGAGTAGGTCATCCAAGACCGTGTTGGGCTCTCTGTGGATGCTCTGACCCACAAGGAAGGCCAACTTGTGGGCATACTGGCAGGGTGCAGGCACTCGGATAATCCCCTGAAATATAAAGATGTAGAAAATTTAATTATGTTTGACCTGAGTTTCTGCAGTTTCAATGTCAAAATCACTCTTTAGTTTAGACCATTACATCTTGACTGGACTAGATTATTTTGGTTGTTTTCACTGTGTGCACACTGCTAAAATACCTTCATAGTTTGTGTGTTTTGTTTAGTACACTTTGCAAATCGCAAACTGCAATTTCAATACTCTTAAGCCCTAGAAATGATCAAGAGGAACTTTACTATGGCACTTTATCAAGCTTAAATATATTGATTTCAAATCAGAGAAGCTTTGCGGGAAAGTGAAAGCTGTAGGCTACCTGCCAGTTGAAGTACATGTGGCACATTTTGTAGGTCAGCCTCTGCATATGATCAGGCTTCAGTCCACTGGTGTCGTACACCACGTTGTAGTGGGTTGGGGAGACGCTTCCCATGCGAACAGCCTGGCTCACGATGTAGAAGTCATACCTGGGGATCAAAGGTTGCAGAGTAAAATATCACCACTTTGGTACAGGACGAGACAAAAAACATTGCTTTGTGCGAGCCGTCCTGGAGTAATGAGCGTACCACTCTGGTCGGGTGACCTCCGTGTCGATGACGGTTCCTGGGGGAGGGTTGGACACCTTGCCATTGATGTGGGCAAAGAACCTGGCGCTGATGCGCTTCTTCACCACCACCACAGTCAACTTGGGCCTAAGATGAAAACAGAATGGGGTCCAAAATTCTGAGTCCACGACAAGGAAGCACCTTTTCCGCACCATTCATCAACTAGAACGACCGCAACGCGGACTTATGCCTCCGCCATTAGTTAATTCTTGAGTCCAACTCGCCATTTGAGGCAAATTGGAAGAAATTCCGTTAAGGCGCTCCTGAGATGTTGCGTTACAGAGCTTGGAACTTTGACCACCAAAATGTAATCAGTTCATCCTTGAGTCCAAGTGGACGTTTGAGGCAAATTCGAAGAAATTCCATCAAGCCGTTCTTGAGATATCGCTTTAACGAACTTGGGAATGGCATTCGTGAGGTCACAGTGACCTTGACCTTTGACCACGAAAATCGAATCAGTTCATCCTTGAGTCCAAGTCGATGTTTGAGGCAAATTTGATGAAACTCCGTCAAGGCATTTCTGAGATGTTGCGCTAACAAACTTGAAAATGGCGATCGAGAGGTCACAGTGACCTTGGCCTTTGACCTTTGACCACCAAAATCTAATCAGTTCATCCTTGAGTCCAAGTCGATGTTTGAGGCAAATTTGATGACATTCCATCAAGGCATTCGTGAGATATCGCATTAACAAGCTTGAAAATGGCGTTCGAGAGGTCACAGGGACCTTGACCTTTGACCACCAAAATCTAATCAGATCATCCTTGAGTCTAAGTCGATGTTTGAGGCAAATTTGATGAAATTCCGTCAAGGCATTCCTCAGATATCGAACATCGTACGTACGGACGGACATACGTACGGGACGGACGTACAGACAACCCGGATCCATAATGCCTCCGGCCTGGCAATCGCCGGCGGAGGCATAAAAACAAAGACACACACAGTTCAGATGCTCACATGATGACATGGATTCATTGGGTCACTGAAAGCACAACAGCAGCCCTTCTGTAGACTGCAGATGAAAAAGCTTGCAAAACTCACACATAGTCCTGACCCATGGACTTGATGGATTCCAAGATCTGGGGAACCTCGTAGCTGACCACACTCTGCAGCATGCCGTCTCCCACTCCGTCTCTGTACACGATGATGCGTGAAGGCAGGCAGTTGTTGAACTTCACATAGTCTTTCAGTGCGCCTGGAAAACAAATATCAACCAATATCAATCAGTTATGCCGAAGAGATAATATGAATACCTTGATAAGAAAAATAATAATACTTGCCAATTAAGGCCATCTTCAGTCCGTCCATGATTTCCTGCCCTCTGCTCTGCAGCACGCACCTTGAGAACCACCTTTTCAACAAGATTGACACGTCACACAACTGCATGTTACAACCTTTACTAATGCATGAAATCCAAGAGCAGGGGCTCAGCTAAACGCCAATGAAGAGCATGAATGCAGTTGAGATGTCAAGTGCCCCATTATTCAGATTGTTGACACCAACCTGGTCATGCCCTGGTTCAGACTGGCCACTAGAGCTCCAATGGACCTCTTTCCAGCAGCACTGTCATGGTAGCAGTCGATGCCCACAATCATCAGCTGCTTGAGCTGCACCAAAATGAGGAATGAGTTAGCAGCATTGTCTCATTTGCCAGTCGGTTGGTGTTCAATAAAGTCTGCTTTGCTGAGCCCAGTTCCTCATAAACCACTTAATTCATCCAGTGTAATATGATGCAAGCAGATTAAAATTATTTTGCTAATCCACATAGTTAAATCCTGTAACAGGTGGCAGATTAATTTGTCAAATTTGGCTGCAGGCATCTTGGATAACTGCTCTCCAGTTCTGAAAGAAGGAAACATTAAACATTTCAATTTGTGCGAATCTGTCTAGAATTTGGATTGGTTAAATATTTTTTATTAAAACTGTTAAAACAAAAAGATTTTTTTTAAATTAATGTATATAGATATTAAACCACTTCATTTGCCTCTTTTAGATCACTTCTTAACTTTTTTCTGACTTTTCCATCAGGTCTTTTCTGCAACAAAATGCCTGAGGATGTAGGATGTGAATTAGCAAGCTAATTCAGTATCGCCACTTCTTAAAATGCATATTTACCAGCCGCAACTGGTATTGTTTTCACCTTGAGTCGTGTGTGCAAGCGTCATTGCAAAATGTATATCATTTACTTTTAACTTTACTTGAAGAAAAGTGCCATTATTTTTTGCTCCTACAAAACAAGCAGCATCTTCAAATGAACTAGAACAACCGCACTGCAGATATATGCCTCTGCCAACAAGTGAGCAGTCGACATGCATGTCTGTACAAACTTTGAAGTTTGAGCAAATGTGAAGACATTTTGTCAAGGCGTTACTGAGATATCACGTTAAGCTTGAAAATGGCATTCATGAGGTCAGTGACCTTGAGCTTTGACGACCAAAATGTAATCAATTCATCCTTGGGTCCAAGTGGACGTTTGAGCCAAATGTGATGAAATTCCGTCAAAGTGTTTCTAAGATATCACATTATTAACAAGCTTGAAAATGGCATTCATGAGGTCACAGTGACCTTCAACTTTGACCATAAAAATGTAATCAGTTCATCCTTGAGTCCACAGGACGTTTCTTCTTCTGTCAAGGCGTTCCTGAGATATCGCGTTAACGAACATCGGACAGACAACATGAAACCATAATGCCTCCGGCTCGGCTATCGCCGGCGGAGGCAGCTGTAATTAAATCTTTCCTATTCACCAAGTGGAAACCTAGTGCAAAAGTGTCTTACAGGGATCTCCACGCTCCAGAGCTCTCCTCCCATCTTGCAGGCCATCTGGAGTGCAATTTTGGTAGCCACGGTCATGAGTGCCTGGGGCTTGCTGAGGGTGCGCGACAGCACACACTGGCTGGGAGTGGGGCAGTCCACGCAGAGGTACTTCTTAACGCTGTCGTACTTGTCCTTCCTGTTGCTGGGGAGGACCACCACCACCTAAAATAGAGCAACAACTCACATCAATGACTCCAAGAACCAGGGTGGGAATTTTGTCATTTTAAGAGCAAGGCCATCTGGCCTTCGGCATCACACTTTTTTTAGGGCACAAGGCCACATGCAAGGGCACAAAGGCAATTGCTTCATTGACATCGTGAAGAGCGATTTCTTCTGAAATGTCTGTTAAAATGAGTCAATTACACCTCCTTTGCAGAGGGCAGGCTACATTAAGCTGAGACCACTGATGCTTTTAAAGCAACTGACAGTAGCAGGCTGGTAGCAGGGCACTAGCAAAGTGGAATTAGGGATCTCAGGGCATCACGGCCAGAGGGAGGGGCAACACTAGAGATGCTGCGATCCGATCATGTGATCGGATATCGCCGCGATATCAGCCAAAAAACATGGATCGGATCGGATTCCAGTGAAAATGACCGATCCAAGGCTCCGATATAAGCACTCCATTCCATGACTCCGCTCCAGGATTTCTATCCAGCATGCAGCAGCAGCAGCAGCACACAGAGGCCACGTGATCACAACTTACAACAGGTAACTTGTGATCTAGTAGCAGGCAGCTAGCCAACTGGTATCACCGTAGCACTACACGGAACACGGCAACGGCATAGAGAGCGAGCGAAAAAACCCAACGATGTCCGCCGTGTGGGAATATTACACACTAGAAAGCGAAGGAGACCCAACAGCCAAATGCAAAACTTGCAATAAAGACATTCCACGCGGTGGCAGCGCCAGTAGTAGGTACAACACAACGAACCAAATAAACCCCCTGAAAAAGTATCGAGCTGCATGGGGAATTTGTGAAAGCCACTGAAAATAAAAAGCGTCAACAACCTGGTGGTTCCCTCAGACAATCCACGTTGACAGCGAGTCTTGCAACCCGTGAAAAACTCCCAAGAGAGAGCAAAAAAGCCAAAGAGTGTCTATTCCACACCCGTTGACAGTGGACACATGGGAAGATAATATGTGTAAATGGCCGAACGTAACTACAGGCAGGATTATAGCGTATTTTGAGGAATCAATGGCGGTGGACGGCAACGCGATGAACAATCTCAAAAGCTCCGAGGCGTACCAATATCTCCACAGCAACAAAGTAGGTTGTGTGCTCATCTACAAACACAACGGCTTTGTTTACTTGAAGGCAAGTGTTGTCAGTCAGTCAGACTAACGTTAGGTTACTGTCCTCTCCTCTGTCACAGTCAGTCAGTCAGACTAACGTTAGGTTACTGTCCTCTCCTCTGTCACAGTCAGTCAGACTAACGTTAGGTTACTGTCCTCTCCTCTGTCACAGTCAGTCAGACTAACGTTAGGTTACTGTCCTCTCCTCTGTCACAGTCAGTCAGTCAGACTAACGTTAGGTTACTGTCCTCTCCTCTGTCACAGTCAGTCAGACTAACGTTAGGTTACAGTCCTCTCCTCTGTCACAGTCAGTCAGACTAACGTTAGGTTACTGTCCTCTCCTCTGTCACAGTCAGTCAGACTAACGTTAGGTTACAGTCCTCTCCTCTGTCACAGTCAGTCAGACTAACGTTAGGTTACTGTCCTCTCCTCTGTCACAGTCAGTCAGACTAACGTTAGGTTACAGTCCTCTCCTCTGTCACAGTCAGTCAGACTAACGTTAGGTTACTGTCCTCTCCTCTGTCACAGTCAGTCAGTCAGACTAACGTTAGGTTACAGTCCTCTCCTCTGTCACAGTCAGTCAGACTAACGTTAGGTTACTGTCCTCTCCTCTGTCACAGTCAGTCAGTCAGACTAACGTTAGGTTACAGTCCTCTCCTCTGTCAGTCAGTCAGACTAACGTTAGGTTACAGTCCTCTCCTCTGTCACAGTCAGTCAGACTAACGTTAGGTTACAGTCCTCTCCTCTGTCAGTCAGCCAGACTAACGTTAGGTGTCTCCCCATTCAAAAACAACACAGTTTGCCTTGATCACTGCAAAACATGACATGCCGTGTGTAGCCTCCACACAATAGGGCTACACACGGTAAATCATGGTAAATACGCAGCACAATACCCGCCGTGTTAAACAGAAGAAGACTGGGATATTAACTTTAAGGCGACTCACTTCTAGACTTGAATGAAATTGTATTCAGTTACTAACTGCTCCGTGGATTACCATTTTACAATTTCGGAGCCGAAATTGTAACATAGCAACGTTGCTATTTTACAATTTGTTTTGAGATCGGGTTGGGATTATAACGTTAGTTTGCCGAGTCGCACCTGGTAATCCAGAAATGGCGTTATGGTACAAGAAACTTTAAATTAATAACGTAGTAGCTGATGTTATCCATCGTTGTAAAAAAGTTTTGATATTTCGGCTGCTGCCTTCTGATGTGCTCGCTGCTGTGGACGCAATGTGGACATAAACGGAAGCCGGGGACACGAAAGGCTGCTATGGTGCCGCCCTAGGAACGGCCCAGGAAACTTGTCTATAACAGAGCACATTGCCCAGTTTATAGTGCTTGATGACCAGCCACTGTCGGTGGTAATGTCGGGTTTAGACGCTTAATAGAGCAGCTGGAGCCCCGCTACGATATGCCCAGCCGGAGTTATATCACTGACACAGCCATCCCGCAGATTTATAAAGAGGTGAGAAGTTTCCTGTCTACATATTTGGGAAGTGCAAATGCAGTTAGTTTTCCAGACTACAAAATCAGTACTAAAAAGTAAAGCTAAAAATGTTTGTTGCCTGCTAGCTATCAGACAGCATAGAGAGGCTTAAATATGTGCTGTATCGGTATCAGATCGAAATCGGTATCGAATCGGGTATCGAAATTTGATCGGAATCGGATCGGTTTTGAGGCTAAAATATCGGAATCGGATCGGAATTGAAAAATCTCGATCGCAGCATCTCTAGGCAACACAGGCCATGGCCCGATGGCCTCCATGTAATTCCCACCCAGCTAAGAACACTGGATGCACCAGGCACTTGCAAGGAACAGCTAATGCAATAGCGACTCCACCAGCCTGTATTTATGCCAAAGCTATTTTTTATTGTACAATTACAGTGAAGTCTATCAAAAATAGAGGTTTAGATACAATTCAGTCATGTCAAAATGTTGATTAGGTGAAAGTGACTAGCTTGCCACACTGGTGCAATTATATCTTCAGTGACTGACTAACCATCTGTGTGCCTTGTCCGACGTTCTGCTGCAGGGCTCTAAGAAGAGACTCCTGACGATCCTCATACTCCACCCTGTATGAAAGTAAAACGTACAAAAGTGAAATATGATATATCCAGCCATGTTTTCAAACTTGAAATCATATGGGTGACAATCAGATGTTCAGAATGACATCAAATATTGTGATTTGGCAACGTCTTCAGATTTGTATACAGTACAGTATATTGATTCTTATATATACACACACGACATTGCACAGCATTGCAAAATGTGAAAAATACCATTATTTCAACAAAATGCCATTCAAGAAAAAGCAGTAGTCATGGATAATTTAACTGACCTGTGAGGGAAATTAAAAATTCAAACTCCTTTAAAATGTCTTACTTTTGTTGTTAAAGAGATCTACTCAACAGTTGAGCCAGACAGAGAAGTCTGGGTCAGATTTGGTCAGTTTTTCAAAAAAGGGCAGGGAGTTTTCAGGCTTTCGAATCCACCCCTCCATATTTGGATAGGATGAACTTTTGTGGGGCGGGCAAATTTCAGAGCCAATGGCAGAGCTCTGTGCAGTTCCTGCTCGCGCATGTGTAGTTTCAGTTAAAGCCAGCTAGCGCTGTGAATGGATCTGCTGCTGATGTTCCTGTCCAAACCTCGCATCACCAGACTCTCTCAGTCCAAACACCAGCGTACCGTTTTACTTTGTCGAACCAAACGGTTCAGCTAACGCTATAATCGGGAGAGATCATAGAACATTTCACTCGGACCAAAACTAAAAAAAACATCAAAAAAACATTTTCTTTAAACACGCATTTTTTTAATGTTTTGGTCCCAGTGAGATGTTATGCGATCTCCCGTTTCTAAATATATATGTACCCTTTGGTTTGAACCAGTAAAACTTTTTATAAGCATTTTACGAAATGTGTATGGGAAAATAAATAACAGATGAAAATCTCTGGTACAGTGCTGAAGCAGGAAGTAGGCGGTCACTTTGCCTCTCTATTGTTTGGATATTACCCAGAAGGCTTTGAGCCGGCCAACTTTTGACAAGAAAACCATCAAATCTGGCTAAAAAGTTAGATAGAAATAATACTTATTTGTAACACAAAATGCAATTCAGGAATATTTGAATATTGGACAAAATAAAATGAAATTAAATGGCAACCCTAAGAGAAACACACATCCACCGGTGGGGTGTATATAAACCCCTCGCAAATACAACGTGAATAGGGAAATGGGTAGTTTGTAACATGTAACGTAACATGGTTGCACACTGTGATATCCACTCCAAGACTTGCTTACTTGATGCCACTTTTTCAATAAAAACACATTTATGCAATGACTTTACGTAATGTATATTTATGTGGCATCATTTAGTAGGGCTGTGAATCTTCACTGGCCTCACGATTCGATTCGATTACGATTCAGAGGGCTACGATTCGATTCGATAACGATTATCGATGCATCTCGATGCATCTTAAATCGATGCATCACTTTTTTCCCGAATACATGATTTTTTTTCTCACTTTCTTTTTTCTCACTGTGTGGCTACTTTTAAAATAAAAGTGCATTTAGAATTGCATTGTATTATGATCCATAATTAAAATAAACAACTGCATGTACCGTAAATTCCGGACTATAAGACGCACCGGTCTATAAGCCGCACCTTCAAAGGTGACTATTTTTTTCTTCTATAAGCCGCACCGGTCTATAAGCCGCGGGTGTTTTGATGTTTAATTACCATATGTAAGGCTTCGTGCACAGAGGGGATTGTCGGGAAAGAGATGGCTGTTTGGGGAAGCTCCCATTTATTAACATTTCAACAAAACAAAAGTCAGGTCACTAATCCCCAGACAAAATCACACATTGTGGTATTTTTTGTTTTTTTTACAGTGCACACAGTGTCCACGGTGTGGTGAAAAGAGGGCAAGAGAGGAAATTAAAACAGAAGTGGATTTATAGTTAGAAAGAGTGCTAAAGAAGAGAGAATTCCGTTTTTTATTTTTTTATTTTAGTTACTCACAGTACTATTGACCAGTCCAACTCAAAAGATATTCGGCAGTTTCACTTTGAGCTCTTGTTCCGCCGCTGGGCACACAGTGTCCGCGGTGTGGTGAAAAGAGGGCAAGAGAGGAAATTAAAACAGAAGTGGATTTATAGTTAGAAAGAGTGCTAAAGATAGTCCGGTCTGGTTATGACGAGTCTCGCTGGGTACAGTACGCCAAAGCGATATCCATTGACTCGATGATACTGTTGTATGTTGCGCGTTTCTGTTGCACGAAAAAGCGCGTACCCTCCCAGGTGAGGGGCTTCTTCCCCGCAGCCTGGAGGATGAGTTGACGGTCGGGCCAGCGGAGTAGGCAGATGAAGATGGCCCTCGGTGGCAGGCCGGGGTCTGGACGTGGCCGAGGCGCCCGGTGTGCCCTGTCCACCTCTGGTGGTTTCTCGCCTTCCTTCAGGTCCAGGATGTAACACAGGATTTTGCCACAAAAGCGTCCATGTCACCAATCTCAGCTCCTCTTTTACATTGATCAGGCTAATGTTATTTCTTTTACTCCTGCTGATTAAGTCATCAACCTGCGTGTGCAGGGTTTCGATTTGGCATTTTATCCATTTTCGGACTCACTGTGTTGTTTTTGTCCTCCAGTGCGCGGATGCGCTTTTCCGCATTATAAACTCTGTTCACGGTTGCCTTAGTTTCTTTAGTGAGTGAGTGGATGGACTTCTGCACGTTTTCAAACTTGTTTTCAAGCTGCTCAAAACCTCTGAGCGATGTCGGACTTAATCGATAGTGTTTCACGGAGTAAAAGTTTAGCCCAAGCGTGTATCTCCAGCCTCCAGCAGGTGAGTCATTTCCTCATTCATGGCGTGATTGCTTCGTCTTTTTCTTTCTGCTTACCTGTGTTGTGTTATGTTATGTTATGTTATGTTGTTAAAAGAGGGCAAGAGAGGAAATTAAAACAGAAGTGGATTTATAGTTAGAAAGAGTGCTAAAAAAGAGATTTTTTTTTTTTTTGGAAAAAATCCATAGATAAGACGCACCGTTATATAAGCCGCAGGGGGCAAAAAAGGCCAAAAAACGGGAAAAAAGCCGCGGCTTATAGTCCGGAATTTACGGTACTTCCATTATATTTTATTTGATTATATATATATATATATATTTTAAATAATCGATTTTTGACATTTGTGAATCGATGCAGAATCGTGCAGGTCCGCATCGCGATGCATCTTATAATCGATTATTTTTTGACACCCCTATCATTTAGCCTGTGCTGTGATGTGCATGAGCAGCAGGTAAAAGTTACAAAACTAAGCCTGAATGAGCCTTGTTCATTGTTGTGAAAGTGTAGTGAGTGTGCTGCGGGGGTGTTTGACTTGTTGACGCCTCGCCTGACTCTGCTCGCCTGCTCTCGTCTGCTTTCCAGGCGAGGCGGCAGTCAACTCAAACGAGCCTATTGTCACCGATAGTTACAGGTGAGCTTACAACCTTTATCTGAAGGTAGTAGAAGTATATGGATGCATCAGGACCACTGGGGGAGCGAGCCAACACCAGTCAAAGCTGTGGGGGTACCCCCCCACGCACTAAACCCGGAAAAGACACACGGCAGACGTGCTGTGTATTTCTGATATCATTTTGTTTTATCCTGGCTTCTTCTGACGTGAATAGATCAATAAAATGTTTTCCAGTTATTCCTAGGCTGCAAACTTGTTTTAACATGCAAATCGGAGTGGTTTCCGACGAGAATAAAGTAACGTTAACGTTATGTCAGACTGTTCTCATCCCCATGGCAAAGCCTTCCCCTCGGCCATGGAGGATGAGAGCACTGCTTCACGGCTGCGTGCGCCCCCGCGGCCCGTGCATGTGCAGAGGGGAGGCGGCCATCAGCACCTGACTGGCCGGGAGAGAGTGCTTCCAAGTCGGACTGATAATATAAACAACATCATTTGAGCTTATCCAGGTAAGATATTAATGAAGTAATGACACATTCAGCGGGAAACTAACTATAATTAAGACATGTGCCAACTTTGACGACATTTGGTTCAGTATTTTAAGACAAACAGGTTTTTTAACTTCCTGAAAAGTTGCTGTTTTGGAGATTCGAGGTCCTGCCGCGACAGCGACGAAATACTACAAAGAGATACTCAACACTTTTTCCACACTTTTTTTTTTTTTCTGCTGA
Source organism: Poromitra crassiceps (assembly GCF_964638095.1). Classification (NCBI taxonomy): domain Eukaryota; kingdom Metazoa; phylum Chordata; class Actinopteri; order Beryciformes; family Melamphaidae; genus Poromitra; species Poromitra crassiceps. The sequence goes on along the minus strand of NC_139625.1, from coordinate 52,939,285 downwards.
AAATCAATACTGTATTGGAAATTAGCTGTGTTCTTGATGAATCCAGGTCAAAGTCCTGACATTTACTGTAAAACTGAGTAATTCCTCATCTCTTCTCACATACCTATGCAAACAGACGAACATTTATTTATTTATTTATACAAACAAACACAACTTAGGCTATCTTACGTACTCTAAAACTAAACCTAGACTACTAAATACTACAATTTACACTATGCAGTCTAATCAAAACGCTCCACAAATCTCTCTCTCTCCCTATTCAACAATTCTCCACACTCCATAGTCCCAGCATGGTGTGCAGCCACTTTTATAAACTTTGGCTGGGAGGGGCGTAGGCACGAGAGATGGGCGGGCTGGGTTTGGCGACGTCACTGATCAAGAGTTCAGCCAATAGAAAGGGAGGAAAATTGGGAGTCTACAGCTGGCCTTTTTGGTTTGCATGGAAATGCATGGGTATGTGAGAAGAGATGAGGAATTACTCAGATTTACAGTAAATGTCAGGACTTTGACCTGGATTCCTCAACACAGCTAATTTCCAATATATATTGATTTTCAGCAGAAAAAAGTGGAAAGTGTTGAGTATCTCTATAAAAACATGCATCAGACTTTTTAAAGCTCACAAACCTGCAGACAGCCTGGTATCTTATGGCCATCCTCACTAAATCAATTGCTTTCCTCACCTTGAAAATACCCACTGAAAATACAAGGAAAGGTAGAAGCCGTGTCCACAGGTTTTCTTGCTTTTTTCAGCTTTTCTTGAGCTGCCAATTCATTCTCTATGGTAAGGATGCCGAGTGCTCCGTGCGCCTCAAGCAGAACTAGAATGACCGCACCGCGGATATATGCCTCCGCCAACATGTGAGCAGTCGACATGCATGTCTGTCCAGACTTTGACATTTGAGCCAAATGTGAAGAAATTTCATCAAGGCGTTCCTCAGATATCACGTTAATGAGCATGAAACAAGCGGTCGTGATGTCACAGTAACCATGAAATTTGACCACCAAAATCTAATCAGTTCATCCTTAAGTCCAAGTGGACGTTTGAGGCAAATTGGAAGAAATTCCGTCAAGGTGTTCTTGAGATACAAGCTTGGAAATGGGGTTTGTGAGGTCAGTGACCTTGGACTTTGACCTTTAAAGCAGCTACGAGCAAGATTTTCGATTGTTATTAAACAGTCTAAATGTAATATTGATGCATCACATCTTACCTATAATAGTAGCTGAGACCAAAGCCGTGTGAATCGGAGAATGCTTTCTTGATGATTATAGAGTCTGTGTCTGTCTTCCGGCGGGCCGGATAGACCAGGAAGTGAAACGGTTTACAGCAACTGCCTGCCTTCAACCGTTTCGCGCTGCCTAGCAACATACCATAAACAAGGAGAACGCCATGCTCGCTACATCCAGGGGCTTGCTACTCTCGCGAACATCTCTCGTTATATTCTAACAGTTTGTTTGGAAGTTATTTTGTTATTTTGTGGTTATGGCCGAAGTGGCTGCCGCAAACGTTTCATTTCACTTCCTGATCTGCCCCAGCCGCAGACAGACTAATCAAGACAACACTGGCCGATTCACTTGGGGTTCAAGCGAGACTACTCTGCGTTGGTCTCGTCTACTATTAGAGGTAAGATGTGAGGCATCGATATTAAATTTAGACTGTTTAATAACAATCGAAAATCTTGCTCGTAGCTGCTTTAACAACCAAAATGTAAACCGTTCATCCTTGAGTCCAAGTGGACGTTAAAGAACATCGGACGGATGTACGGACAACCCGAATACATAATGCCTCTGGCCTGGCTATCGCCAGCGGAGGCATTATAAATAAGCATTGTTTTTGGAGGAAGTGTCATTTAAGGTCTTTAAGCATCTGTATGAACCATGTTAATGCTTCAATCTCAATTCTAATCTTTATGGCCGTAACTGTCTGCTCCTACCACAGGGTGGTGTAGAAACCCTCTATTTTATTATATGGTTCAATCTGCTGCTGCTACAACTCACCTGACGGGCGCGTTCAGACGGATGCCAAGAGGACTTGAGACCTTCATGAGGGTCTGATGGAGGGACTGGGCTTCGTTGACGTTACGACGGGTGTAGAACATCAGCCAGTTCTCCAGTGGAGGAGAGCTGATCAGAGGCATCCCACGCATCTCCTTAGACCAGTCAGCTGCCCAGGGGTTATAGTCGTACTGGGTGACAAAACAAAATTCGAAATTAAGTTCAACACCCTCCCAACCACAACACCATACACACCAAAATATATGCAATGACGAGCATATTCTACCGATCTCTGTCCCTGGAAAATCCTCTCCCCTGGGAGGACTCTGCCGCTCAGTTTCAGGAGCTCCTTATCAAAGTTTAGTCCCCAGGTATCCAACTCCACCTGTGCTTCGGCATTCCTACAAAATCATTTTTAAGATTAAAATCAGAGGCTGAGATTATGCTGCCTTTAGGTGCCATCAGAAAAGTTGTAATTGCAAGTTGAATGCACATGAACAACCCAACAAGGCAATTTGCCTGGTAAAGTTTGACTTCTTTTACCAGAGTTGTTGGTATGATGTTTAGTTGTATGAGGATTAGGTGGCCTTACTTGTTAAGTCCATTTTGTTAACATTTGACCAATAGTACTTTAATACACAAGTTGAATATTCTAATACATGAAGTCAGATTTTTCATATCAAACCTTTTTAATATACTGTAGCCCACAATTAAGACAATGACACCATTAAACAAGGTTAACTGATGGAAACATCTGAATATCACCAACCTTTTGATCTTATCGACAAATGTGTTGAGTCGATCCTGTCTCTGTTCTGGGGTCAGTCTGGTGTGGGTGGCCAAGTCCTTCATGATGTTGAAGTCAGCACGCATCTTATCAGTCAAGCCTGTCCAAAACATTGACCTTCACTTTAAATTTGATATACGATGGCTCCCACTAAAATTGGGATGCACGATAATTATCGGACCGAGAAATTATCGGCCGATATGGCCATTTTGCGTTATTATTTATCATTCCGATAATGGCCTTTTTCCGATAAATTATCAGCCGATAATCATGCTTTATTTTTGCCTTGGAAGCGGAGCTATTGTTGTCGCACGCTCGTGACAGCACAGCTGCGACGCAAACATGGCTGCTGCCAGTGGGGTCCTCTCGCCAAGCCGAAGTGTCGGCATTCCGATCATTGACTTCTATGCTTTCGGAGAGGCGTCCCTTTTTATCTCCAAAAAAGGTTTCGCTATTGCGAAAGATATTAGGTCCGCCATTCCGACATAGCATCTTGAGTTATTTAGCCTACAGGGGTGGGAGAGGTTAGGTTCTGGGGGAGGTTAGGTTTAGGCGTGGGGGGTGGGAGAGGTTAGGGTCTGCAGGAGGTTAGGTTTAGACATGGGGGTGGGAGAGGTTAGGTTTAGATGTGGGGGCTGGGAGAGGTTAGCTCCAGCCGGTCACCCGGGTTAGGGTTAGGGTTCTTTCGCAATGGCGAGACAGATCTCCATTCCGACAATTTTGTCAGAATGCCGGTATTTCGGAGTGCCGACATTTTGGAATGCCGGGGTGTCCACACTGCCAGTTACCAGTGTTTCTGTTTTTCAGTTCCAGATGATCAGAAAGCGACTGTAATTTGCAATCCATGTCCCACACAGGTTACGAGAGGAGGGGAAACCTCTAAGCTGGCATTACATTAAACCAAAGCTGGCGATGATGCAGCGGATACGTTTGTTGTTTTTGTTAGCAAGTGTTACCGTTAGCATTAGCTCGTAGCGCGGCCTACACTTCAGGCTCGTCCGCTTGGCAGACCAACTGCTTGTGACATTTACAGTTTGTGGCTTGTGATCAAACAGCCCTGCAAAAACACTTTATATTCACAGAGCTGGCGTAAACTTGTAGAAACTAATGGAAACCCCTTTACCCGAAATTAACATCCAGGGATTGTGTATTTAACTCCAAAAAACAACTTGCTAACATTAAGCTAACCGCGCTAGCCGGGAGTCCCACTATAAGCCAAAGGGACTTTGGAGTTGAGCTAACGTTAGCTGCTGGACAGAGCCAATAATAAGGAAAACAAATGCGCAGTCGCGCACATTAGGCTACATAAAAAGCATCAGTCAACATCACATAGTGTCTTTTCTTTAATCTGGTGGCAGCATTTTTCAGTAAAAAGTGAAACGACAGATGGTTTATAGTGCCTGCCCCATTCATTGGGCCCAGGCTACAATTCACTGAGAACTGGAACCAATGCAAAATTTGAACAGATGAGTAACATGACAATAAGAGTCTAAATTACTATGCCTTTTGTCATTGTGTTTTATCTGCAGACTAAGCAGTCATTGGCTTTCCGTTCTATAAAAGCCTTTATTTTTGTATTGACTATAATTGAGTGATACACTTTATTAAAACAATCATATTATATCAGAAGTTTTCTTTGTTTTGCGTTCACAGTGATGTCAGTTAGATTTGGTTAGGTCAGAGCTATGCTCACTACATCTGCCTTTTTTTAACCCCAGGTGTGCATAAAATACAGGTAAAAAATTAAAATAAAAAAATTATATATATATTTTTATGATAATAATCATCGGTTATCGGCCAGGAGAAGCAGATATTTATCGGTTATCGTATCGGTTGAAAAAATCCATATCGTGCATCCCTAAAAATAAAAAACATTCTTTAAAGTGGTCATTCATACCCAGATTAGTGAGGAAACGTTATCTAAAACTTCTAGTAAGACAGATGGCAGTTTGGGGGGGGGGGGGGGCACTTCAAGCATATTCTTCAAACAAATCTTGTAAATGTGTGAAATGAAAATGTGAGCTGGTGACCTGTAAGGTAGCAGAACTCTGGGATGAGCATGGCTGGGCCAGGAGGGGGCGCTCCAGCAGGACCCAGCCTCTTCACATGGCTGATCAACAGCACCTGGCTGTTGTCTTTGATGTCCAGGCTATATTGCTGAAGACATACAGTGTAATTATCCATGTGCAGAATGATACAACAGGCTTTTGCATAAACATTCAACTGCTAGTGAGCAGCAAAGGCTCTTCTCGTCATGTAGAGTAAATTTGGGATACTGCAATTAAGATTTTAAGATACTTGATATCAAACACCTTCCCACAATTACAGCCCTGCACGTGTTCAGAGTAGTCAAGTCAAGTCAAATTTTATTTGACTTGTTCCAGTAGGAACCTACAGTCTTGTAGTTATTATAACCCTGCACGTGTTCAGAGTAGGACCCTACAGTCTTGTAGTTCTTATTACAGTCCTGCATGTGTTCAGAGTAGGAACCTACAGTCTTGTAGTTCTTATTACAGTCCTGCATGTGTTCAGAGTAGGAACCTACAGTCTTGTAGTTCTTATTACAGCCCTGCATGTGTTCAGAGTAGGAACCTACTCTCTTGTAGTTCTTATTACAGCCCTGCATGTGTTCAGAGTAGGAACCTACAGTCTTGTAGTTCTTATTACAGCCCTGCACGTGTTCAGAGTAGGAACCTACAGTCTTGTACGGTAGTTCTTATTACAGCCCTGCACGTGTTCAGAGTAGGAACCTAGTAGTCTTGTAGTTCTTATTACAGCCCTGCATGTGTTCAGAGTAGGAACCTACAGTCTTGTAGTTCTTATTACAGCCCTGCACGTGTTCAGAGTAGGAACCTACAGTCTTGTAGTTCTTATTACAGCCCTGCATGTGTTCAGAGTAGGAACCTAGTCTTGTAGTTCTTATTACAGCCCTGCATGTGTTCAGAGTAGGAACCTAGTAGTCTTGTAGTAGTTCTTATTACAGCCCTGCATGTGTTCAGAGTAGGAACCTACAGTCTTGTACGGTAGTTCTTATTACAGCCCTGCATGTGTTCAGAGTAGGAACCTACAGTCTTGTAGTTCTTATTACAGCCCTGCACGTGTTCAGAGTAGGAACCTACAGTCTTGTAGTTCTTATTACAGCCCTGCATGTGTTCAGAGTAGGAACCTACAGTCTTGTAGTAGTTCTTATTATAACCCTGCATGTGTTCAGAGTAGGAACCTACAGTCTTGTAGTTCTTATTACAGCCCTGCATGTGTTCAGAGTAGGAACCTACAGTCTTGTAGTAGTTCTTATTATAACCCTGCATGTGTTCAGAGTAGGAACCTACAGTCTTGTAGTTCTTATTACAGCCCTGCGTGTGTTCAGAGTAGGAACCTACAGTCTTGTAGTTCTTATTATAACCCTGCATGTGTTCAGAGTAGGAACCTACAGTCTTGTAGTTCTTATTACAGCCCTGCGTGTGTTCAGAGTAGGAACCTACAGTCTTGTAGTAGTTCTTATTATAACCCTGCATGTGTTCAGAGTAGGAACCTACAGTCTTGTAGTTCTTATTACAGCCCTGCATGTGTTCAGAGTAGGAACCTACAGTCTTGTAGTTCTTATTACAGCCCTGCATGTGTTCAGAGTAGGAACCTACAGTCTTGTAGTTCTTATTATAACCCTGCATGTGTTCAGAGTAGGAACCTAGTCTTGTAGTAGTTCTTATTATAACCCTGCATGTGTTCAGAGTAGGAACCTACAGTCTTGTAGTTCTTATTACAGCCCTGCATGTGTTCAGAGTAGGAACCTACAGTCTTGTAGTAGTTCTTGAAGGAAATGTCAGCATCTCCCCTCTTGAATGTATTGATGGGCGTGTGATCCCATGCAATGTCATCAATCCTGTAGGTTTTGTTGTTGTACCTAACAGAAGAGCGACAAGTTACATTTTGACGTAGTAGGTGAAGTGAGTTATAACTAAATTAATTTATATCGTTATTTTTTTATGTTTTTATTGAAGCAAAAGGGAATTTTTTATCAACAGATATAGGCAAGACATTAGAACAAACACAGCCCCGGTATGGTAGGAATTTCTCCCTTGTTCACAAAATAAAAACAGATGTAAAATTCAATCAAATCATATAAGGCAGGGGTGCCCACACTTTTTCAGCTTGGGAGCTACTTTTAAAATGACCAAGTCAAAGTGATCTACCAAACATATTTATTTATATACCGTAAATTTCGGACTATAAGCCGCGGCTTTTTCCCCGTTTTTTGGCCCTGCGGCTTATATAACGGTGCAGCTTATCTATGGATTTTTTCAAAAAAAAAAAAAAAATCTCTCTTTTTTAGCACTCTTTCTAACTATAAATCCACTTCTGTTTTAATTTCCTCTCTTGCCCTCTTTTCACCACACCACGGACACTGTGTGCACTGTAAAAAAAAACACAGGTGGTGTTATGTTGTTTTGTTGAAATGTTAATAAATGGGAGCTTCCTCAAACAGCCATCTCTTTCCCGACAATCCCCTCTGTGCATGAACCCTTACATATGGTAATTAAACATTAAAACACAATTAAGGAAAAAAAAAAAAAAAACATTAAAACACCTGCGGCTTATAGTCCGGTGCGGCTTATATATGTAACAAACAGGCAATTTTGCTGCTGCGGCTTATACTCCGGTGCGGCTTATAGTGCGGAATTTACGGTATATGGAAAAACAGTGATTTTTTTTTTTTTTCTTCCTCAATGCCATGCAATCTACCACACTACCTTCGCGATCGACGTATTGGGCACCCCTGATATAAGGTATAGAGGTCCTGACATACGATGGTGAAGTACATATGACATTAAGCAGACAATAGAAGCACAGGACAAGATTCCAGACTACGATTAGCCAAGGGGGTGTAATGATGGTATTGAGGCCAGAAAAGAGCCCTATATTTTTATGAGTTGCCAGTTTCCTCCTCACACTGTACAGCAGATGTGAAATGAGTCATTTGCTCTTCAATGTTTTACTTGCCCGACCTCACCTCACCTCCTGGCCATGGCCCGCGACCCCACTTTGGAAACCACAGATTCAAATGATGGAAAACCTCTGCATAGTTAGCCAAAGCATTTGTGTGCAGCACCAACGGTATGAATAGGTGACATTTGGATCTTACTTGGTGAGGACTATGAGTCCGACCAGCTCCTTGGCACAGGCATCAGCGAATCGCTCGTCCCCACAGCGCTGCTTCAGGCTGTACATAAAGTCGAGGACCGTCTCACTACGCAGCACCTTGTGGCTCACGTCAGTGCACAGCATGATGCTCTTCTCGTACTGCAGGATGGTGGTGGTGAAGCCCGGCCAGATGGTCAACCTGTGGGCAAAGTTTACATCATCCTATAGAGTGCCTATTTAAATATAGGACTGCATCCAGACAAGTAGGACATGTTTTTCAGTTTATTTCGATTGTTATTAAACAGTATAATTACAATATTGATGCATCACATCTTACCTATAATAGTAGCTGAGACCAAAGCCGTGTGAATCGGAGATTGCTCTCTTGATGATTATAGAGTCTGTGTCTGTCTAACCTCACGTCACCAGGGTGTTCTCTCTCTCTACCGGCGGGCCGGCTAAACCCGGAAGTGAAACGAAACGGTTCACGGCAGCTGCCTGCCTTCCGCTCTGCCTAGCAACAGATAAACAAGGAGAACGCCATGCAGGGGCTTGCTACTCTTGCGAACATCTCTTGTTATATTCTAACAGGTTTTTTGGAAGTTATTTTGTGGTTATGGCCGAAGTGGCTGCTGCAAACCGTTTCATTTCACTTCCTGATCTGCCCTGGCCACAGACAGAACACTGGCCGATTCACTCAGGGTTCAAGCGAGACTACTCTGCGTTGGTCTCGTCTACTATTAGAGGTAAGATGTGATGCATCGATATTAAATTTAGACTGTTTAATAACAATCAAAAATCTTGCTCGTAGCTGCTTTAATATTCTTCAAAACGTTATGCAAATAGTTTTCACTGCAATTATAGTTTTACAATTTGGGACGCAGTGAATCTCTCATCTGACACTGATCAAGTGTGTGTAGGAGGAGGGGGCTCTGTCATGAAAATCAATCTTTAATATACTAATGATAAGCAATCATTCTGAGGTGCCATTTCATTGACAGGAAAGCACCAAATTGTGGCATTTACTGGCCTACTGGCTTGTCGACTAAAGACACTTTCCTGGCCTGTACTGCAACACTGACATTCAGGATAACCAAGCGATACAGAAGAAACGATGGTGAAGCAGGTGATACGTACTTGTGCTGTGGGACGCTGAGAGGATCACTGGGGCTGTAGTAGTTGCGTCCAATCTGCTGCATGTTGAGCATTCTCAAGATCCTGAACAAGTAAAGTTGTATTATAGACCTGACTTCTGGAACAGAGACCATTCTAAAACCTCCCATACCACAACTCCTCTTGTCCATGAATTACACCTCACTTTCAATCCCAACTAAGCAGTACTTTCAACTAGGATACAGGATATCACACCACAACAAATGTTACTATATGTGAAATAACAACAGGTCTTTAACAATAGACAATGCCCTGTCAACTGGAAAACTGACCTTCTAAAGATGATGTTGTAAAACTGAAGACACACTGGTGAAGTGGGTGGCAGTTCATTTGTCAGGGTAACAGTTATCTGGACCTTCTCTCCATGCCGGGTCTCACTGTGTAGCACGGTCTCCTAAACACGAGTGAACAACATTTCAGTGCAGGGCAGATCATTTACTTCAACACTGGCCGTTATATTGCAAAGTTCACCAGCCAAATTCACAATTTGACTACCCAACTCAACGAGAATAGGACCTCTAAGTTTCCACAAGTGTCTGGTGGTGTATGCAAACTTAGCAATGACGGCCAAACTTGATGGTGCTCATTGCCCACCCTGACAGCCCATTACTGACCAGCATTTCCCACAGTGCTTTCTAGCCAAGGCAGGCTGTTTTAGCAAGACTTGTTGTGGCCCACCTTTGCTGAGAAATTAACACAAAATGAAATTTCAAGTTTCACATTAACGTTGTTCACTGCACATCAGTCTTCGTGTGCATTTTTGCTGGTTCTGTTTTTATGCTACTGAATGAAACAATTTAGACTTAACGGGGACAGTCTCTCTCAGTCAGTACCTTGTTAGGGACAGTGTCACTCACTCAGTACCTTGTTAGGGACAGTGTCACTCAGTACCTTGTTAGGGACAGTGTCTCTCACTCAGTACCTTGTTAGGGACAGTGTCTCTCACTCAGTACCTTGTTAGGGACAGTGTCTCTCACTCAATACCTTGTTAGGGACAGTCTCTCTCACTCAGTACCTTGTTAGGGACAGTGTCTCTCACTCAGTACCTTGTTAGGGACAGTCTCTCTCACTCAGTACCTTGTCAGGGACAGTCTCTCTCACTCAGTACCTTGTCAGGGACAGTCTCTCTCACTCAGTACCTTGTTGGGCAATTTCTGAGGCAAGAAGAGAATGGCTCCATCAAAGCTGCGTGCTGAGCCCAGTACTTGATCGTGTTGAAAGAGGAGGGCAGAACGCAGGCGGCGAGCCTCCATCATGGGCTTGAAGTCGACATGGTACTGGTAGAGAGCCCACTGGGGGCGGGACAGGATGCGGAAGTAGTTGGCGCTCAACTGAATGGCAGAGCCACTGCTACCTGAAGACGTACATACAAAGTAGGGCTGTCAAAATTGCCCCAAAATCATATTCGAATATTCCCTCTAAGCAAAACATATTTGTCCCAATATATTAGTATATATTCGAATATTAAAAAGAAAAAGAAAAAAATGTGTGCGTGAATACAACCAGAGAGCTTATATACTACTGTATATTTATTTGAACAAAATTTTTTTTTTATCAAACATCCCTTCCCCCCCATCCCCCCCGAGATTGATTCAGTCAGTACTAATACAGTAGTAGCCTACACTTTTGTAATGTTTTTAAATAACTAGGCAAACGATGTATGTTTTTATGTTGCCCTCTTGGCCAGGTTTTTTACCTGGTTAAATGTAAAATAAATAAATAATAATAAATTCGAAATATGAATGTTCTTATTCGAATATTCTTTAAATTTTTACATTCGAATATACAATATTCTTTGACAGCCCTAATACAAAGTGGTCAAGAATGATTTAACAACAGCACGTGTATAGTGTAACACAATGTGAATCCTTTAATGTTTACAGACCAGATTTGGAGTCTCTGACATGCTCCATAGCCTGCCGGGTGTTAACTCCTGCATCATGGAAATCACGGCGGCGTCCACCTCTTTCTCCTAGCTTCACCTGCTGAAAGCCAGCTGAGATCTGCATAACAGCTAAGAAAAACAAAAGACTGTCAGTTTCTGCATAACAGCTAAGAAAAACAAAAGACTGTCAGTTTCTGCATAACAGCTAAGAAAAACAAAAGACTGTCAGTTTCTGCATAACAGCTAAGAAAAACAAAAGGCTGTCAAGTTTCTGCATAACAGCTAAGAAAAACAAAAGGCAGCCAGTTTCACTTTCTGCATAACAGCTAAGAAAAACTAGACTGTCAGTTTCACTTTCTGCATAATAGCTAAGAAAAACAAAAGACTGTCAGTTTCACTTTCTGCATAACAGCTAAGAAAAACAAAAGACTGTCAGTTTCACTTTCTGTATAATAGCTAAGAAAAACAAAAGACTGTCAGTTTCACTTTCTGCATAACAGCTAAGAAAAACAAAAGACTGTCAGTTTCACTTTCTGTATAATAGCTAAGAAAAACAAAAGACTGTCAGTTTCACTTTCTGCATAACAGCTAAGAAAAACAAAAGGCAGCCAGTTTCACTTTCTGTATAATAGCTAAGAAAAACAAAAGACTGTCAGTTTCACTTTCTGCATAACAGCTAAGAAAAACAAAAGACTGTCAGTTTCACTTTCTGTATAATAGCTAAGAAAAACAAAAGACTGTCAGTTTCACTTTCTGCATAACAGCTAAGAAAAACAAAAGACTGTCAGTTTCACTTTCTGCATAACAGCTAAGAAAAACAAAAGACTGTCAGTTTCACTTTCTGTATAACAGCTAAGAAAAACAAAAGACTGTCAGTTTCACTTTCTGCATAACAGCTAAGAAAAACTAGACTGTCAGTTTCACTTTCTGCATAACAGCTAAGAAAAACAAAAGACTGTCAGTTTCACTTTCTGTATAATAGCTAAGAAAAACAAAAGACTGTCAGTTTCACTTTCTGCATAACAGCTAAGAAAAACAAAAGACTGTCAGTTTCACTTTCTGCATAACAGCTAAGAAAAACAAAAGACTGTCAGTTTCACTTTCTGCATAACAGCTAAGAAAAACAAAAGACTGTCAGTTTCACTTTCTGTATAATAGCTAAGAAAAACAAAAGACTGTCAGTTTCACTTTCTGCATAACAGCTAAGAAAAACAAAAGACTGTCAGCTTCACTTTCTGTATAACAGCTAAGAATAACAAAAGACTGTCAGTTTCACTTTGTTGCTTTGTTATTCAAAATGATAACATCTGGTGTTAGAACCAGAGTGCTGAGAGTAAGAGTCATTTGCACTCTTCACAATCCTGAGGTGGTGTAATACAGGTGCGTAGACACCTCAGTAATTCAATAATGAGGTTAGTAAGAAGGTTCAAATAAACTGATACAATAAAATTAGATTTGGCGTATGACTCCATATGTCAAGTCAACTATTTATAGAGCACATTTACAATGACAGGCAGCCAACCAAAGTGCTTTACAAGTAAAAACACAAATATAAAGGCAGGTAGAAACAATACACTACGGCACAAGGTGCAATAAAGTGCAGCAGAACAAATAATAAAAAGATAAAAATAGAGAAGATGGACCATAATAGCAGTAAGTAATAAAATAGATAAAAGTAATAAGATAAATAAAAAGGCGCAGAATAGCAGCCAACTAATGTCGAAGGCCAGGGAGCAAAAGTGGGTCTTGAGCAGGGACTTGAAGGCCTCTAGGCTCTGGGCTGATCGGATAGGGAGGGGGAGGGCGTTGACGCTCCTCCTCAGATGAGAGGACGTCAGTGATATCTAGGATAGAGAATGCCCGCATAGGGAATTCTTCAGAAGTCATGACGTTGGTGGTGGTCAGGGGAGGCGGTGGGGCGAAACAATTGCTTCGGCGATGATCAGCAACTGAGGGGTGACAGCACACATAGGTGAGTAGGTAAAAAACATGGACTCTGATATACTACTCCAGTTAGGTGAATGGCTAGCAGCACCTATGTGCAGTGAATATGCCACTGTCTCTGACTTGTCTTATCACTATACTGCCTTATTGCTTGTTGTGTCTATTGTTGTTTTTGCACTCATATGCCCTGTTATATTTGTACTATGTTCTAAACGGAGTCCACAGCACAAGAATTTCACACGTGATACTTGTACCATGGAGTGACAATAAAAATCTTGAATCTTGAAATGGAGTGGCTTGAACTAATTAGATATTGGCCAGAGAGGGGGAGTGTGAGAGACTGTGATTGGACAAGGAGAGAAGCATGAATGAAAAGGGGGCGTGCATATCAATAAATGGGTGATATAACCTGGACCGGGCATTGGCTGAGGTAGTCTTCATTATTGAAATTAGTTGAAGACATCACTTCCCACCATATGAAAGTATGAGCGGGAGCCCCGCGTACCACTGGTGGTACCCATACCACAAGTTGAGAACCACTTCACTAGAACACAATTTGTTTTTTTGCACCAGGCTGATCAGACAATTGTATTTATATCAAGAAGGGAAATTCATTGACATCTTACCCAATCCAGTTTCCAAACTCGACAAGTTCTGTCAGAGCTAACAGATCAACACACATGGACACAAAAGGCTGGACATTTTCTGTATTCATAAGCTGCTCTTATTTCCCCATGCTTGGAAACAGGGTGGTATGCTGTGGTTACTGGGTAGCCATTATCTACTCTTAAAATACATACAAATTGGTGTTGAGAAAGATATCTAAAGATATAATTAAGCACAAAATGTGTGGAACTGCAGCTGCTTTACACTTTTGACAGCTGTCCCTTTTAATCCCTTTCACCTGCCTTACTTTAGAATGTCCAGTGATTTATAATTGCTGAGACTATCCTGTGCCAATCTGTCATTTCTCTAATTTGTGTAGCAATAATTCCAGACCAAATTACCCACTGATGGGATGTCCTGACAAGATTACCGGTAGTCATGTGTGAATTACAATCTTAGTACTTTTACCCATAGTTTATGCTGTGCAATTCATTTTACTTCTACAGGTTTTGAATATATTTTCAGAACAAAATTAGTTTTACTTTGAACACAAACAAACTGACGAATTGTAAAATCTTTACATTTTCTCTGGGACACCAGCAAATTCATGATTGCAAGCAAATGCATCTCATGAAATGCCCAGGGATGCAAACTCATGGATAATGAAAAAGGTTACAGTAGGGCTGCACGATATTGGAAAAAATTGGCATTGCGATATTCCCTGCCCCTGCAATATATAAAAATACAGATTTTCACAAGATTACCAGAATAGCTCTATTTTAAAGAAAATAATACTTCTAGAATGATTGGGATGGTTTTGTAGAGGAGTCCATCTGATTTTGGAGGGGAAATTAGGTATTTTAATGTTTCTCAACCACTGGGCTGTGGCCTACTGGTAGGCCTCAGAGCGTCATCTATCAGGGTGCATACACATTTTGACCAATGGATTTCCATGACTTACATGAAAAAGTGAGTGAGTTCTACTTTAAAATGTCACTAGCCTATACTTCACTTAGTGTAATGCAGCCTTTAAAACCAGGGAAAGACAACATGTATGCTGTATCACCATATCCAACATCTAAGACCCAGGGCTCGACGTTCACTTTTAAAAGTGGTTGCCGCAGTGGCAACCTGGCAAGAGCTTTTGGTTGCCCGAATAAAAATATGGTTGCCATTTTTAGTCGCCTTATATTTTGAGTAATTAAGATACTAAGCAGTCATAAGCCGGCTTAATAATGACGATATGACAGAAAAGTAAGTATAATAGTCTATAGTATAATAGGCCTATTCAGTGTGCGCACTGGGTCTAGTAGTAGTAATAAGGATTTGTTTAACTAATATTTGTGAACTTTCATTTTCATATTTTTTTTTAACAGTTATTGTTCATATTGTGCTTAATTTATCAATTAAAAGCGTTATTGACCACACTTGGTCTGACCCCCCGGAAACCCTCCAGAAACTACCAAGTGGTACACTCCGCACCTGGGGAGTTCCGGTTTTTGAGCACACGGCAGTACAGAGAGACGAGGATTCACATGCAGCCGACCGGTGACAAACAATTCATTCGTGAAAAGTAATAAATATAGATTTAATTGCCCAGATATGAGTCTTGTCTTTTTATTTTCACTGACATGTTTTGTGTAAATGAGTCACTATGTATGATTAACTCTACGGTAACTGCTATCATGTGATGCAACATCAGAGACTGAAGGGGAGAGACAGCCGCAGTGATAACACGGACAACTTCTCAGTAATCACTTTAGCCTTCGTGTCATTATAAGTTGCGGTCTTGCTTTTTGGTGTTTCAAGAGTAAATATCTCCACTCCACGGACATGTTGAGTTACAGCAGCCAGCCTGCTGTATGCTAGTGCGCTGCAAGCTGTGGACAAGTCCGCAAACGCATAGTTTACAGACAGGCTACTGTCAGCAACCCAACATAAGCAAAAAATAATTCAATTTAGCCATCTGTGCACAAGGGCAAGGGAAGCTGGGTGCGGTGGGTGCTGCAGCACCCCCTGGTGGCAAGAGATGCAAAAAAAAAAAAAAAACAGTGCACCTGAACGCAACATGCAAAATACCCGCTGAATAAGTGTCCAAATGTTCATGTAATTCTGGCCAATACTCCACTTCTGTTATAACATTTCAGTCTGGAAGATATAATCTTTATGACTAAAAGGCGAAATGAATAGCTTAGAAAATGAATATTTTTAATTTTTAATAGTACCCATGGTACTATTAACTCATTGAGTGCCATGGACGAGTATGTTCGTCATTTCGTTTAGTAACATAGAGTGCCAAGGACGAGTATGTTCGTCAATTGCGTTTTTTGACGGTGGGACGTGGATCAAAGCATCAGGCATCTCCTGTACAAATATGGGAGCTATTGAAGGTGTATAACCTATTTTACAGACTCATTAGGTGGCGACAGTGCTCTCCAGATTACAGAAAGGTCCGGAAAACTGCAGCAAAAAGCCGTGATCAAAGAGAAGCCGATGCATGCTGCAGCCAGAGGCATATAGATTGCTCTGTCTGCAGCTGACGTCGGGCTGCGAACATCAGTCAATCCCCGCACAACTGAGCTCCTCTGCCTCTGTCTGTCTGTCTGCATATAGTTTCTCCACACGATTACCCGCCAGAAAGGCAGCACCCGACGCCGAAGGGCCAAACCTATCCCTGCAGTCCCGTTTGGCATTTCCTTGTCGCGCTGAGAGCCGCCCGTGAGCCGCCCGGCGCAAAAACGGAGGCTCCGAAAATAGACTGGGTGCGTGTGGGGAGGAGTTTGCAGCTGAGGCGGGGAGAGGGGGGTGGGGCACGCAGGCTCCACAGAACTACACCACGTCACTACATCAGAAAATATTAGCTAGCGTCAGTGAATGTGCTTGAAATGCTGCATTTCACAAAAGGCTGAATATCTCAGCTTATAATTTGAAACCTGTCTTTTTGCTCAAATCAGCCTATCTTCTCCAGCTCATAACTAAAGAAGGGAAAATGGGATCAATAAACTTTTTTTTGCAGATGATAGAAGAGAGTCTCCTCGTTCTTTGTGCGTGTTCGGTGTTTACATAGTAATATCACACAATATTCTGTGGGCCTCGAGAAATCACTGAAAACGCTCTGAAACTCTGGCACTGGGAGCTTCCGTTCTCCAAAAGTGGCTGGCACTCAATGAGTTAATCCGGCCCTGGATATATGGGAGGAATAGCAGGTAGGCTATCACTGTCCCTGATTCCTGAGGGTAAATTGAGTAATGCTGCAGAGAAGAGGAGAAGACACTGAATAATGACATCACAACAGTATAATCCTAATGTTAATTTAAAATTAAATATTCCTCTAAATATGGCTAAAAGTCCAAAAAGGGTGGGAGAGAGAATGAGGATTCCAACACAGCAGTGGGAGCAAGTGGTGACATGGAGGTGAGTGAGAAAAGGTGACTGAATAATGACACAACAGTCTAATCTTAATGTTAATATTCCTCTAATCTGGCGACAAAGTGGCCAAAAAAAAATTGGCGGCGACCAAATTTTCCGGCGCCCGTGAATCGGTGGCTACGGCCTTGCAGCACCCCCTACCTAAAAGTACTTCCAGCGCCACTGTCTGTGCATGTTTGTTGTGTTGAAGCTAAGCACTAAATGAGTGAGTACAGTAGCGGGGCGTCTCTCTCCTTTGAGAGAGCCTACATTTCACTCAGTAGGCTCCTCCCCTAAAGTGAGAGTTTATCAAGCAACATGACGAGTTAATTTGCTTTTGACATCGCATGTCCTGCGATGTGACTATCGCGCATGCGCACATTGCGATGACGATGTGTAAACGATATATCGTGCAGCCCTAGGTGACAGTTACCAGGACTGATATAAAACTTCACTCAAGTGTCATATTTTGGGATGAAAAAGATGACTGTCGCAGAGTTTGCATCCCTGAATGCAGCTGTTGGGAGTTATTAATTACGTGAGGTCCACAATACTAGTCCCACATGAAAAGCCTCTTCTTGTCTCAACTCATTCTCCGCCAGAGGTTTTGAGAATAAGTCACTAGCCACCATTTTCATTAATTTTCCAAGACCCACAGAATATGTTCTTCTATGACTACGTAAAGACTGTATATCCCAAAAGAAAGTAGAGTCTCGACTTTCATAGGGAAAAAGGTTTGATTCTACCATCATCCGTTCTTTAGTTCTCGACACCTGAATGTAGGTCGTTTTCACCAAAAACACCACTCTGACCAGAAAACGGTGGAAAAGGCATTTTTGTAAATTAAGTCATCTTCACGGCTCCTGACTCGAATAAATGCCTTTGATGGCGGATACTGGCCAGTGTTATACTAATGATCCCCATAATGACTTGGTTTCCCGTTCAAACTCGCCCGTGGTGGCACAGCTTTCACTGCAACACCGGTGTGAGAAAGAAATTCACCCCGCTTTTGAGAGAGGCGAGCCGGGTCACGCAGCAGGGGGGGGCGACTCGTCTGTGTACTGTATAGAGAGCTCCAGGAATGAGTCCGGAAAACATCGATGCCAACACTTCCGGGTTCTTCACTGTTTTCGCCTATGGGATTTTTGAATGGGTTTTTGGTGCGATGCTTCAAATAAGGTCTCTGGGCAACGCAAGCTTAAAGCCCCAATCAGTAACTTTTTCACCTTAAAGCCCCAATCAGTAAGATTTTTGACATTTTTTACTGAAATATAACTGCTCTTTAGTCACAGGACATGGTAGATTGACTTTTAATAGGGAGACCCTCGTCTTTATTTATCCCACACCGCCCTCCATTGGCCAGCACTGGGACTAAGCAGTTTGTCTGTCACGTCCCATAGCAAGAAAAAAGAAAAAAGAAAACCATGCGCGCATGCGCTGTACAGCGGAAGCGCTGTGTTCATGAAAACGAGGAAGTAACTCGATTCGGATTTGCTACGAAAATTATGTTTCACGGAACTATGGATTATTATTTCATCACGTGGTGAGTACCCAATGTCACAACATGTACATAGAGCTTCTGGCGCTGTGTTTTGTTGACTTTGAACGGCGATATCGTTATCGATACTAATGCACGCAGAGGGCGCAGTGGAAAACTTACTGAGTGGGGCTTTAATATAACAGCTTTTTAGTCATTGAGGATGGTAGAGTGACTTGTAACAGGGAGAATGTCCCCTCTATTGGTCGCACACCAAGAAACAGTGAAGAACCCGGAAGTCCGCAACTTCCGCGTTCCGACTACAAAAATACGTCATCCCTGGGGCTCTATGTCAGGAGCAATTTACCGGCTGAAATTTATACGACCCCCCCTCACTGTAATAGAGTGCGAACGTGATATCGATAAAAGCTGCTGGGTCACGCTTTGAGCAGTGCCATGGAGCTGTGTTATGGACCATTTCTGACGGGAGATTGATGCTTTTTTCTGCTTCCTGGTTTTGTTTGTTTGTTGACAATCGTGGTCGATCCTGTACACCTTTAGATGTGCTGTACTATTTCACAAGGTAAGGTCGCTTTCACATATAAGCTGTTTGAGCCGCTTTAACCGCGCCAGAGTTCATTTCCTCGGATAGTGTGCTTCGTTTGGGGTGGTGTGAAAGCGCATACGAACTCTGTTGCGGAACAAACAAGCGAACTCTGGTCCGCTTGAAAACGTGGGTCTCGGTTTGTTTGCAAGTGAACTCTAGCACGGTTCGTTTGTGGTGTGAAAGCAAACCGAACCAAACACAAGAGCAGATATAGGAAAGGCAGTGTATCATGAGTAGAAGGCAGTAGAAGGAAGCAAAAGCACTGTGGCGCACACACGGGTCGGTGCGCACCGCGCTGCCTCCCTCCTCTCATCTGCAGAATGATGTTGGACCCAACAGCTCGCTGCAGCAGATGCTGCTCATATTAGGCGCATTCTTGTAAAATATTTATTTGATAGTAACACCCAAGTAAAACCAGAAATCCCAAGATCGCATAAATGTGGTGTTTCTCTATGGTTTGTGTTTCGCAGATTCAGTCAGCCCTCAGCAGGCAAGGCGGCAGAAGAGGAGAGATTTCCCCTCTATATTCTGTCCAATAGATGAGTGACCGTTTCGACCACATGACATTGTTCAGAAAGTTTGGTGCGCTTGGCAAATTGCATGTGTGAAAGCGAACCAGACCAAATGAAAAATGAAACAATGTTGCAACTTCACCCCCCCGAATCGCACCGAGTCCACCAGCTTATATGTGAAAGCGACCCAAGAGAGCCATCTATCACATGACAGTGAAAACACTTATTGCCGTCCAGCGACGTCAATGGTGGGGAAGCATTGTCTGTTAAAAGACGTCTGTACACGGCAATGGCAGGGAATGCTTTGAGAGTTGTTCATGTTAACAAAACTAATTGAACAAAACATCATGAATTTATTGACCACATGAGTACCATACAGCAGTTTTCACTCCCTGGCCCTCAGGACCAGGACCAAGACCACTAAAGACCATGGTGAACACCCTAAAAGAGGACTGCGGAGCTGCAACAACTGGGGAGCTGCGGACCCTGATGGAAGCACGAGACGTGTGGAAGGTCAGACATGGTGCCCGACGGCAGCCATCCTGGCCTGAGTCGACACAGTGAGTGAGTGGCCCTCAGGACCCAGAGCTCAGCAGGTTATCATTACAGCAGGTTAATAAAATGGACTGATCTACACTTGGATTCCAGGTGGATGTTTAATAAAATGGCAATGAACTACCTGGCAGGATAAAAGCCTACAGTACTCTAGCTCCCGAGTACCAGGATAGACAACCACAACCATGTAGGTATTCTTCATCTGAATGGAACTACACATAATTCAATCCAGGTTACTGTAGCTGAATATAAAGTCCCCCTCCGTGATTAGAAAAACAATAATGATTCTGCATTAATAAATTTAGGATAAGACTGTACCTTCAGTAGAAGCGGCTCCTGGAGCGGTTTTCTGTCTTCCTCGACCCACCAGCTCACCCTCAGCAGGTGGGACAGCTACTGGTGAAACCTCTCGGGCCTGGCTCTTCAAAAACATCGACGAGATTGTGTTAACCTGCATGACTGCTCATGTTTACCATTAGCTCTGCTCAGGGGTTTCAGTAGAGTGTAAGAAAAATCATCTATTCTTTTCAAGTGAATTTTTTCAATATTTTCATTGTGAGCCATTTTCTTTTAGACCCAAACAAGCAAATACAAGTTTTTATTTTAAGTAAATTATTTTCCACGACACTTAATCAATTGAACTACATGGAAAATCTCAATTTGATCATTTGCCATTTGCCTTTGCTGACAATATTGTTGCTATGCTACATTTTGTGTAGTCATCATTTTTACAGTCAACAGGTAAAATGTTGGTATTCTGACAGCACTAGACTACTTCACCTACAGATATTCACAATCTCCACATCTACATATAGAACCAAATTAAACCTGTAATATACATACATCAATCACATACAAACCTAGAGATAATTTGTGGTGCCCCGGGAGTCTAACACAATGGGACTAGACTTACCACTCCAGGGGTCCCTGTCTCTTGGCCGCGTGCTCGGCCTCTTGATCTTGCTCGCGCCCGACCAGTCATTTTCAGACCGTCTTAAATAGTGTAGCTGATGGAAATAGCTGATGGAAAATAAATGCAAAGTGCAAAGTTATGAGCCTTGTATTCAAGAGAAACCGTTATATTCCACGACAGGATTTTTCTTCAGTCTACCTCAGTAGGTTGCATTCAATACAGAAGTTCCCACCACCACCACCCCACACACATACACAAACCTCAACACAAAATATAATGTGCAAATACCAAACTCCTAAATCCTGATGTCATGTCATGTGAAGCTTCTCAAACAACCATAAGTGTTGGTACCTGGTACTGTTGGACATTCGGGAAGATTAAGTTAATCCTCTACTAATCCCAACTATTTTATTTCAACAGAAATGAATAACTCCCTAAATAATCCAATAAGTGATTAAAACATAATACTACTCATACTATTAATTATTATTAGCATTTTCCTTTGGCACATTTTCTCAGAACAGTAGAAACAGTCTGCTGTCTGACCGACAAGGTAATGCACTGAAAATAATTTAAATATAGTGTAACGTTCCCACAAAGCAGTCATAGAGTCAGGTTCTTGTTACCGCACTTTATTGTGGAACGCTATTCCGGGGACTACTGTCAGCCGTAGTCCACGCCACCAACACCCCACAACCACACACCCAAACCCGCTAGCTTCTCCTAGCTTCGCAGCTCCCAACGCACACACAGCCTCTCCCTCAAGCTTCCCCCATCAACAACCTCGAGCTCGTTCAGATCCCCCTTCCCCCAGCCAATGACAGGTGAACCCCTCTCTCCCACTACACCCACTGGCTGGTATGCTGCCTTTACGTAACCCCGTAAATCCCCACAGACATGTCAACCCCAGACTTACGTGACAACCAGACAAACCCATGTTTACTTACAAAACCCACACTCGCTACACAAGCGTTCACTTAAACTTATAACTAGTACAGGAACATGATTGAATTAGGTGTCTGATTGCTTCTCCAAACTCTGAGCATGTCGAACACCATCTACTCTGTAAAGCTAGGTTATAACACACACACACAAAAAGCCAAACTATCCCTTTAACTGTTGGACGCCATCCCCACATCCCTACTATATTTATTACTTTTTAGATTGTATTATTTGTATCATTACCAATGATTTTAATATACGATTATGTCACAAGCCAGTTTTTAAATGCTTTATGTCCCTGTAAATTAACTTTAAGGGGAGGAGACGAATGAGTGACGTGACCACCTGAATGGTGTGGGAAAGTCTTAAGTGAACACAGCCGCGGCTGATTAGGTGAGTGGGGCTTTTTGCAGTGGGCTGGCGTCCTTCTCTCTCCTTTAAAAAGGCAGCCGTGGAGGTGAGAGAAAAGCAGAATCGGACGCAGGAGACGGATACGGCAGTCCCGGGCAAGACAGCCAAACCTGAGTGTGGACAGGACGTCTGGGCAGGAGAGCTACGGAGTGTAGCACAACCCCAGACAGCGCACGGTATCCCGACCCACCACTGCTTGGAGCGCCGACGGCACAACTACAGAGGGGACGCGTCGTTGAAACGTAGAGGGGTGTTACGACGCACCCCTCTTTAAGCCAAGTACCCCTCTCGTGACTATCCCACAGTTGCCATCATTCCTGTTTTCCTGCTTTTTCTACTTGCATTTTTATCGTTGTGTTGCATTGGACGAGCCGGAACTGTATATTTGAACAATTAGCACTGTACTTTTAGCGAAGACCTCCCGGTCTGTATCTACCTCGGCCCAGCCCAACCAAACTCCCTGTGTTTTTCATGCACTTTAGTGGCTTGCCCAACCATACTCCCTGTGTTTATCATGCACTTTAGGGGCTTGCCCAACCAAACTCCCTGTGTTTCTCATGCACTTTAGTGGCTTGTCGTGGGGGCCAAGAACTGTCTCATTGGAGTGGATTGTAAACGTGTGTATTTATATTATTCCCCGCACTTACACAGTGTGTAGTATAATTGGAGCGTGGAGCCTTGTCCCCCCCCCCTTCAATTTTCTAGCTTACAAAGCCGAATACCCAAGAGGTTCTTAATTCACGTGTGGAATTGCAGTGTCACGTGTGGAATTGCAGTGTCATCTTATGTTGCTTCTTGGACTGTTCTGACCACCCACTACCATCTCCCTTGGGAGCCTGGGTCTCTACCCAGTCAAGTGACTGTTACTCATTGTTCCCTCTTTAGTTCTCCTGGAGGTGTTTGGAGTGAGGATCGAGCGGGCCCTACGGAGGACATTTGGGAGAAATACCATTATACCTGGACTGAGGGTCGGGCTGGGGTTTTACCTTTTTCTATCATTTTTCTATCACCAGACGCTAACAAACTTGCGTTAACGTTAGCCACTTCAACTGGGTAACCCACCGCAATAACGTTAGCTAACAGAACTCTGGGAACAGTGACACTTTAGCAGATCTGCTAGCTAAGTAATGCTAGCGTTAATTTCGATTAACGATGATCGAGCGGGCCCTACGGAGGACATTTGGGAGAAATACCATTATACCTGGACTGAGGGTCGGGCTGGGGTTTTACCTTTTTCTATCATTTTGTTATAAATAAAGATTATTGTGGATCCAACTCTTGTCCATGTCTGGTGGTTCTGGGTGGCTCCCCATTCGTATACTTTGTTGTGGTGCTAACACCTGTTGGTCACCAGCCACAATTACAAATGTATTTTTGTTTCAGCTTACGATATGTCCATTATGTCTCCCCAGTACTTTTTTGAGGTAACGAGTTCATATCGCTTCAGCGCCATCTGCTGTTCAAACAGGTGCCGCGTCTATGTGCCGACAGGCCGCAGTGCCGACAGGTCGCAATGCCGATAGCCCACAAGCAGAACCAGCTGAGCGAGGCGGCGTGCAGCGTGTCGGTGGAGCTAACCTCTCCCAGCCCCCACGCCAAACCTAACCTCCCCCCATGCCTAAACCTAACCTCCCCCAGACCCTAACCCAAAACCTAACCTCTCCCAGCCCCCACGCCAAACCTAACCTCCCCCCATGCCATGCCTAAACCTAACCTCCCCCAGACCCTAACCCAAAACCTAACCTCTCCCACCCCCACGCCTAAACTTAAGGTCGGCATTGCGGGTGGTCGGCATAGCGGGTGGTCGGCATAGCGGGTGGACCCCGTTCAAACAAAGGTACGACATGGGTCAATAGGAATTATGAGTGAGACCATCTGCACTAGTTTAAAAAAAAATCGATAGTTCATTAAGACATAGCTTGCCTATTTGAGCTCCGTCAGGTTTTACAATGTAAATAGTTTTGGGTTGAAATACATTATAGTAAATTAAGATTAGCTCATGCTAGCTAATCTCCACCATGATGCTAGCGCGAATCCAGCTGCCTCGCAAATTACGGTGCAGCTCGCTAGCATGCCATCACAAACAAAATCACATTTTCCCCAGACGCTAACAAACTTGCGTTAACGTTAGCCACTTCAACTGGGTAACCCACCGCAATAACGTTAGCTAACAGAACTCTGGGAACAGTGACACTTTAGCAGATCTGCTAGCTAAGTAATGCTAGCGTTAATTTGCTAGGTTTAAATTGGCCTGTCACCGCATGGCATGGCCGAGGCCAGCGTTAAATTATGTTCACTTGCCGCATGCCATCTTTTTCAATTGACATAACGTTATATTAAGAGTTTCACACACGAGTTGTAGCGTCGAAAGATGCCGTTGAATCCCTGATAAGTTGTTTACCCACCTTTGCTGCAATAAAAAAAAAAGTCACTTTGATGCACAGGTGCAAAACGTCAACCTGTCACGACCAGCGATGAAGAAAAGGCTCAGCGCTCATCGAGTAGGCTACTTATAGGCCTTTTCACTTGGAAATTATTACGCCTACGTTTTACTTTTCTCCAGTTTTCACGAGTCACCATCACTTATAGGTCGTACTTTTTTCCAGATATAATATTACGAAATTAATGAAAATGTCATTGAATGGCTCGGCTGTTTAAATAAAAGGTTGAGTCGGACTCGTCAAAAAAGCACGAGAACTACTTTTTTCAGCGCAATGATCGTAATTACCGTACGCTGGCTCACGTTTTATTTTCTGAGCGAGAGCTGACATGTCTCCACTAGATGGCGAATTTGGTGAAAATCTGAACATTGGTTCATAACATTGCATCTACAATTTGTGCCCTATGGTCAGTCTAAGACAAACCATATTGTAGTTCCAGTGGTTAATCTTAGATTCCCCGTGTTAGGATCTGCAGAAGTGTGTTTTAGAAATTTACTGTCATTTCCCCAAGTGTGATCGTAGGTATTCTGATATTCATATCCGTAGGATATAAGAACAAAACACGATAAAAGCCTCCCTACTAGATGATGAATCACAGTGGCCCCTTTGAGCTCAAACTCCTGGTTGCAGAACAAGACGGGATTCTGAATAATCTAAGCTAGAGTGAAGATACTGGTATCAAAACTAACTGACCTAGGCATCTATGTCATTTTCAAAGGGGTCCCTTGATATGACCGCTCACCTCAAGATATGTGAATGAGAATGTCTATATATGTAGACCAATCTCGGAATTCCCTGAGGCACAGGTCACACACACACACACACACACACACACACACACACACACACACACACACACACACACACACACACACACACACACACACACACAGAGATGGGCGAAAACACATCATAAAGTATTTTGATACAAATTACAAATACTTGCTCAAAAAATGTATCACAATACAAATACAAAACACTGGTCTGGAAAATGTATTTGAGATACAAATATGTATTTTGTATTTTGAAAATACATAAAAATACATTTTATAAAAACTGATAGCCTAAAGAACTGCAACAATTAGTCAATCCATCAATTCATTGCCAAATATTACATTAATTCCCTATTTTGATCATCTATTCATCATTTTGAGCCATTTCTGTAAGGAAAATGTCCTAATTCTCTGATTCCAGCTTCTCAAATGTGAAATGTTCTGGTTTCCTTAGATGGTAAATCCTCTTTTAGTCCTCTGTGACAGTATTCTCCTTTGTGTACCCTCTTCCCTCACCTCAGCTGTTAATTACCTTCTGTGAGGGCTTTTGACTTACAGGCAGCATTTCTACATGTTAACCTCAAGTTTTGAAACTTTGACCATGTTAGCCCTAGATATCTGACATCATAACAGTATCCCTGGATATGATGTGCCATGGCTGCAGTTATGGAAATCGCCGGCTCCACGGGCTCCCAAAATCATGACTGACAGGCAGACAGACACCGCCCACCCACCTTGGTGCGATCGTGCAAATGTGCCCCATCGGCTCATACTACATCAGAGTTGCTCAAGTGACATCACTGATGACATCACAACTGCCTGAGTGACATCAGTTAGCAATCAGTGGCTCGAGTGACATCACTGATGACATCACAATTGATCGAGTGACATCACTGATGACATCACTGATGATATCACAATCATGGCCACACACTGCCACCCACTTTGCCAATTTTAATTAAGAAGATAATTAGTTGTGTCTTTCTAATATGATACACTGGTTTGAATATGCAGTAAACCGTTTCATTTGCAGATAGGCCAGTGCATGCAATATCTAATAATCAATTTATATTAGTAATTTATCTCTGGGGGAATTTCCACCAATACAAGGCTTCATACTAGACGAAGAAGTGATGTGAAGTCTGACTCAAGACCCACCCTACTCTGCCTCTGATTTGTGGTTGAGTTTGTTCTGAGGGTAAGCCAATCAGAGGTAGAGTAGAAGTGACATGTCACATTTTTTTTCTCCACAGTTTAAACCTGTGTCAATGGTAAGAATGTGTCAATTTGAGAATAAAATGACATAAAATTAAAGAAAAAAGTATTTTATGTATTTAAAATACACAAAATACAAGGTCTGAAAGTATCTTGATACAAATTACATCTTATTTTTCTCGGTCCAGCCAAATACAAATTACAAAATACACAAATGTATTTGAAATACGTATTTTAAATACATGTATTTAAAATACTTGTATTTAAAATACTGCCCATCTCTGCACACACACACACACACACACACACACACACACACACACACACACACACACACACACACACACACACACACACACACACACACACACACACACACACACACACACACACACACACACACACACACACACATGCGTCACACTGTTTGGGTCTTCTTTTACGTCGTTGACGTGTTTGGCCAGTGTTTGGCTAGTCTGGGCACCTTCCACCCCGCTTTTTGTCATGGGGGCGTAAACCCCGGACCCAGAATTAACACCGGATGGCAATGCGCCTAACAACGTCGTTGTTGCCGTTAGCTTGACGCGGTGATGTTACCTAAACTAGAGTCTGATCAAAACAAAGCTAGCGTTACATAAAACAAAACGTTTATGCAATATGGCATCTCCGCCACCACCGCCTGACACACCGGTCAAAACGGTGAAAGAGGATTCTGATACTTGGGTCAAATTGTCAAGTTAACGTGAAAGTTGACGAGCTAGAAACGCTGCCATCCGGTCTAGGGCGGGCTCTAGGCGGGAACCAGTAGGGTGACAAAATCAATTGTGGGCGGGAGCCAGGCTCTTTCTCGCCGAGAAGAGCCTGGTGACGCGAGGTTAGTGTTTGGCTACCCCCTTTTTTTTAGCAGTGTCAAGCTAACCAGAACAAAAAACCTAATTGTGATGGTTTCTTTCCAAATAAAACCAGTATCCACAAACATACCTGTCTGATCTCTTTTTTTAATAGGTTTGCCTTTATTTTGAAGACTGACGCGCATTGCTTCCGGTCTTATTCTGGCTCTTTTCTGACGTATGTATGAATCTGGTCTGGCTCCGCTAACATTAGCCAATTTACGCTAATAACCTGTTTGGCAGCTGAGTGAGGAGGACTGAGGACGGACTATCTAATAGAAAACACAATGTTTCTATTTTAGACTGAGCAAAACGAAACGCTGGATGTCGACCAGACAAATATAATTGGAACGGGGGACCGCCAAGACAAAGAAAAAGGGTGGGTGAGCGAAAACAAACGTTAGCTAGCTGCGGCTAGCTAAGTTAGCTAGCTTTGCTTTGGCTTATTGACAATGCTAACAATTATGTGTGGGAGTCAAACATCGCAATGGTGCGGATACCGTTAATGTGATTTTTGACTGGGATCGTTAAAATCGTAGTAAAAATGTCAGTAGGGAGGGATCCGTTACCAATGAGATTCGCTAGCCAACGTCACGCTAAACTAATGTGTTACCAAAGCGTTCTGCTTAATCTCAGAGGCAAAGTACATAGCATTAACCATATTGACATGATTTGCACAAAACCTTTTGATTATATTTTTTTCTGGTGCTGCCGTTTTCCTCCAACAAGCTGCAAGTGACTGGAAGGTTTGAACAACTAGCCAAGGTCATGTAGGAACAGGAATCCATATTGACTAGTAGTAGTACTTAATATTCTAGTCCAAACCGAATCTGGGCAGCACCCAGAATCTATAAACTCTGGGTTCCCAGATTGGTCCAAACCTACCATCATTTATCTGGTTTTGCATTAATTTCTCACAGTTACAAAGCTACTTTATGTTAAAAGTTGGAATTTTTGATGCCATGCTAACTGATTTATTTGCTTCTTAATCCTCAGATCCATGGCAAAGTGGCTGAAGGATTACCTAAACTTTGGCAGCAGGCGCGACCCTCCACAGCCCCCCAGGCCGGATTACACTGAGAGTGAAATACTGAGGGCTTACAGAGCTCAAAAAGAGCTGGACTTTGAGGACCCCTACCAGACCTCTGATAAGGAGCGCCAGAATGGCAGCTACAGTTCCTGCAGTGCAACAGTGAGCCTGCCCTCTTTCCCTGCATTAGGATCAGTGCTGCCTAATGGTGTGGAGGTAGGACATGTATGCTTTTACAGTCATGTTTATGTGAAGTAGGCTAATGGCCTATGTCTACCCACCGGCTGTGTTACGGCTCCCTGCAGCTGCCTGAACAGACCCACGCCCATGTCATCTGTCACACGGATGCAGGATCTGACAAAAATAGAACATGTGCGTATTTTTCCCATACCGCATGCATGTATTGCCCATCTATTATAATGGGCGAGAGTCTGTTCCAGCAGTTTTACCAGATCAGCACCGAGCCGTACCGCATCTGGTGTACATTGGGTTTTAGTGTTTCTTTTGTGCAGCAGGTGCTAGTGTTGAAGACAAATGCCCTTTTAGGCTATCTTTTCTTATAGATTGCCCATTGCTGCTTACGGTGGAGCCACACTAGGGCGTCATTTGACGCATGCTGACGCTGCTGCCCATTCACTTTGTATTGAACACGCTGTGTCATCGCCTCACGAAGCATGCTGGGATACCAGACGATGCGGAGCAGGCTTGTGAAGCGACAGTGGGCGACACAGGGGGCGGGGTGGAGTTTGACAAAGTTCAAAGCTAGCCAATTTGAGCTCGTCCTAGGTCCTACCCTACCCTTCCTGTCCTCTTCCGCTTCCTCTCTACCACCAATTTTCAAAGAAGCAAAGTAAATCTAGCAGCAGCTAGCTTGGGAGTTAGCTGCTGCTTCCGGGTTTCCACGCCCACCAAGCGACAAGCGTCCATACAGCCAGGCGTCAGCATGCGTCAAATGGCGCGCAAGTGTAGCTGCACGGTTACTGATGATAATGCATAAATCATTGGTGAACGTGTTTCATTTACTTCTGCTTTTTATGTTCCTAGGTGAAAGTGGTGTCTCCCAAACACAGACTCATCAAAGTGGACTCTCAGGAGTTTGGCCGCTGTAAAGTCCCTCAGAGTCCAGTGACCATTCAAGAGGAACCTGTAAGTATTGCAATTTTTTACTGTCTGCTTCATTTCCCTAACCTCGCGTCACCAGGCTCTTCTCGGCAAGAAAGAGCCTGGCCTCCGTTTACAAGGGATTTTGTCACTCGGCCTGTTTCCGGCCTAGAGCAGGAAACAAGCAGCGGAAATAGCTTGTTCACTTAAGAATCAGACACAACTAGGGATGGGCATTTTAACCAATTTAAATACTCGAGTACTCTCCTTCTATTATGAACGAGTAATCGGGTACTCGCTGTGGGGGGGGGGGGTTTGGGGGGCTTTGTGGGTCCGTGTGGAAACACAGCTTAACCCAAGTTTGGCTATGTTAAGCAGTTCATTTCGAATATCTATTACTATGGTAATGACAGGGGCAGGAGCAGGGGTAATCTGCTGTGTATGGGGCTGTTCACACATAGCGTTTGCATTTTTGCATGGAAAAAACACAACCTGTAGCACTTTTTGTGAGGAAAGGGACAATTAGGTGACGTTAGCTGCAGCTGTTATCCCTACCTCAGATCTCTGGTGGTTGGATGGCAGCATTGGTTAGCGCTGCGTCGTCGGAGCAGACTTGTGAAACAAGCGAAGAAGGCTCATTTCCAATAGGCCTACATGCCCGGTACAATCCATTCTGCTTTATGATCAGTACAGTAACGTAAATCCACGGATTACAAGGTCCGGTGTTCTGCCAAAAAGTGAAAACTGACCAGTGACCATAACGTTAGCTGCAGCTAAATAGTGATCGACATGAAGCAATAAAGTGACTCGTTCTCCACATTTCTTGTGGCTAACGTTATGGGACGACGACAGTGTAGTCAGTAAACTAGCGCCACGTTTTCAATGAGTTTTATCGGGGGTGCGTTGTGGAGAAGTGCGTCTGTCTCGTGTCGTTAACGGGAGCGCATCTCCACCAGTCAATCTTCATGATGAGCTGGGAAACTTCCTGTTAAAACTTTCAAAATAATAGTACTTAAACAAAAGTAAATAGCTTATTGATGCACGTTGGATGAGAAAAAGGTATTTCAACAAACAAAGCAGCAAACCTTGTATCAAAATACTCGTGATGTTAAGATTACGAGTGAAACTGTGGCTGTAAGGCATTACTCAAAATTAATATTAATGCCAATGTTACAATAAGGGTTTTATTTTGAAAGCCCTAAAGCAGATGACATACTTTTACATTCTGGCTGACTTGACGCCCGTGCAGTTATGCCTGTCTGAAACACAGCCATGCTGCCTGATCCACATGACGATGTGTGCATACCATTTTTAAAGGGGTGAGGGGTGGGGCGAGTACCCGAACAGCAGAAACATTACTCGAGTACTGACGTTATGAACGAGTACTCGAGTACCCGAGTACTCCCGCCCATCCCTAGACACAACGAATAAGAAAATAAAACGGCAAACAACTAGCCTCAAAGCGAGACTCATCAGTCAAAAGATGGACCTACCGAACAAAGTTTTTTATTAGAAGTTCTTGTAGAAACATTGCGGATTCACAATATTGAATTGAATTGAATTGAATTGAATTGAATTGAATTGCATTGCATTGAATATAACTTTATTCTCCACCGAGGTGGAAAATTGTCTTTGGCTCACCAAACACAAAAAACAACAGCACAAGAGGCCAGAAGGCAATTAGTGAGACAGGGATATAAACAAGCATAGACAGACAGGGTTAAATCACACATTAAAACAGTTCATGTCTGGTTAAAGTCTTGTTGGTCACTTTGTGGAGTTAAGGATGCTAATGGTGCTTGGGATGAAGGACTTCTTAAATACATTCTGGTTGCCAGAGGGACTCTATAGTGCCTCCCAGAGCTCAAAGGCTCAAACTGGCTGAATAAAGGGTGGGAGCTATCTGCCAAGATACTCCTTGCCTTCTTTCTCGTCCTTTCTGTGAAGAGTTGAGTCAAGGGCTTTTGGGGTTTACCCACTACTTTGCTTGCCATTGACACAATCCTAGAAAGTTTATTCCTAAATCTACAGTTTAGGTGACCAAACCAAACAGGAAAATGAAAAGTTAAAACACTCTCAATGGGAGTATTGTACACCAATTCTAAAATCTGCTGACTGACACCGAAGCCACGGAGTCTTCTCAGAAGATAAAGTCACTGTGAGCATTTCTTAAAAACATACTCTGTGTTTTCAGAGAAGCTCACCTGACAGTCTAAGACTGTACCAAGATATTTGAATTGATTCACAGTTTCAACATGTTGGCCATCAAGTGAAACTGGCTCTGTTTCCAGATCTTGCTTGGTACACATGATTAGTTCATGATTAGTCTTAGCCACGTTGATTTCCAGCTGGCTAATATTACACCATGATTGAAGAGCCTTAGTGTGGGCCACATATGCAGCTTCATCAGAGGGGTCTTTCCTCTGCAGGAGGCCGACTAAGGCCATGTCATCAGCATACTTAATCAAACTAAACTGTTTCTCATTCATCATAAATTCATTTGTAAAAAGAGAAAATAAAAAGGGAGAAAAGACAGAGCCTTGTGGACAGCCTGTGCTGATAGTGAGCATATCTGAAATGCTCCCACTGACAGAGACCCTCTGTGTGCGGCAAGAAAGAAAATCTCTGATCCAGAGAATTAGCCCCTTGTTGACACTTGTTATCACACATTTTAAGCCAATACAGAAGCTTTACTTTTCAAACAAATGGCCAGGTGATGGAATAGTTATAGTTGTCTGTCCGCTGTTATCGATAATGGAGGATCAAGTACAACAGTTGAAATCCAAAGGCATCTCTGCTCTGCTGCCCGTGCTGGGAAAGACATGGACATTGATCATAAGATTTCACATGGCGAGTACTCCATTGTCTTTGGCTCTCCAGAAACCTTCCTCGGCAGTGACTACTGGAGAAATGTGCTAACGCTACTATACAACTTGTGTTGTTGTTCTTTTGATCAGGCACTAGCACGTAACCTCGCCGCGTCAAGCTAACGGCAAGCTTTTGCGCACTTATTTCCGGTATTGTTTCCTGTTTCCTTGGTTTACGCCCCCATGGCCAAAAGCGGTGTAAATGGTGCCCAGACTATCCTTTCCCCTCTCATTCTCTATCTGCATTCTCTCTCAACACACACACACACACACACACACACACACACACACACACACACACACACACACACACACACACACAATTATTATTCAGGCTCTTCTGCTTGGCACAGATAAGTCCATCACATTGTCCCACTAAATGCATTAGATGGCTTTCTTTTGTTTGCTTCTCTTCCCACCAGGTGGTTCCCTCTGCCCCAGTCGCGGTGGATGCAGACACAGACTACTCTGACCCATTTGATGCCCGTCCAGACCCAAGAATTGGATCAGACGGGGAGCCCAAATCTGCACCACCAGACTGCTGCAGCTACATGGAACCATTTGAGGCTCAGCGAATCATTTCCGGTCAGTCATAAGATCTTTATCGCTCACTTGTACACAGGGCTTTAAAGCGTTGGTGCTCCCGACCTCCAAAACATAGGAGCACCAGCACAAATCATTGCACCCCCCAAATGATGCTTGGCTTCCATGCTCTTTGCTTCTCAACATCACATTTCAGCAACTTGGTTATCTTCTTAGTTCAAATTGGCTAAGTGGGCGGTGTCTGTCCTAACAGTGTCAGTCACCATTTGTGACAGAAGTGATGGCATCAGTGATGTCACTTGAGCAATTGTGATGTCATCAGTGATGTAGAGCAGGGGGGGTTCCCAAACCTTTCCGTCCCAAGTACCACTACGTACAAAACCAACTTTCCCAGGGACCACTTCGACTGCGTATACCAATCCCCCCCCCTCCCCCAAATAAAAGTTGATGATCTAACCATGCAATAGCAGCAGGTAGGATAAATGACAATATAAGGCTACTAGCTGGTTCAAAACGGAGACACACACACACACCTGGCTGCCAGCATTAGGCTGTGAAAAAGATGACCCCTTTGTAAAGGTTTTTTTTCCCTCACCAAAATTGAGCCTAAGTTTGGAGTGTTATTTAGCTATCTTCCTGACAAAATAACATGACATGGTTGATACAAATTGATTCATTAGGTCTTCTAGTTTCATAGGATACCAGGAACTTCACTCTGGCTTTAAAACTGAGCCTGCTGCAGTCTCTGAAAGAAAATGTTCAAAATGTTTAAACATTTCCGAAAATCGGCCCAATCTGTAAATTTTGTGTGTGCAATTCTCTGGCGGACCACCAGGCGGAGCCCCGCGGACCACAGTTTGGGAACCAATGATGTAGAGCAATTGTGATGTCATTAGTGATGTCACTCCAGCAATTGTGATGTCATCAGTGACACAAATCCATTGTGGTATGAGCCCATGGCGCACAGTTGCACGATGGCGCCTAGGTGGGTGGGTGGTGTATGGTGTCGTTCAACCCCAACTCGGTTTTTGAGCTGCCAGCGCCGTTCTGCAATTCATTCTCTATGTAAGGACGCGCTAAGCACGCTCCTCTTTCAAGGAATGCACCTGGCGTTTAAGCGCTGGTGGTGTCTAGTGTTTTTGGCGGAGTGCTCTGGGCGTTTTAAGCTGGAAAAAGTTTGGAGGAAAAGTGCGCTGCTCATCGTTTCACTCCTCCTACCTCTTCTCCCAGAGGGATCTTCAACCTCCGGTGCTGCCAGAATTGGCAATAATCTGGCTTTCATGTTGACAGTCAACAACATCAAACAGACAAAACCAGCTGGCTACCGTCCGTGTGATCGTTGTATCCTGAACTGTACTGCACGCGACTGCAGGGGAAAACAAATGTCTGTCTGTCAGTCGAGAGTCTCTGCCCTAGGAATCGAGCGCCTCATAGAAAATCCTGTCTGATTAAAAGCAAACTGGCCACTAGGGGTGATACTGTCCGTGAGTGGCATTGTACATG
The DNA here is from genome assembly GCF_964638095.1 of Poromitra crassiceps. Classification (NCBI taxonomy): domain Eukaryota; kingdom Metazoa; phylum Chordata; class Actinopteri; order Beryciformes; family Melamphaidae; genus Poromitra; species Poromitra crassiceps. The sequence goes on along the minus strand of NC_139625.1, from coordinate 52,904,571 downwards.
GCATGTTCACTGTATTTCTGAGACAATTTTACCCATGTCTAACTAAAGTGTCAAGTTACTATCTAACACACTGAACTAAGTCAGTATCATCTGGCTGACAGCCTGCACTTGTCGATAACAGTGTTATTTTAAATGGAGCGCCCCGATACCAGCGTCTTTCTGAAAAGTTCAGATATTTTCAGCTGAAAGCGCTGGGAGCCGGCGCACAAAACAGTCGGAGCGCTCTGAAAATAGACACTGGTTGCAGCTCACGTTCTCTAGACGGCCGTAGGCGCCCGCATACGCTCTCCCCATTGGAAACAACTGAAAAAAGATGCTGGAGCTTTTAGGAAAAGAAGCCATATGGACACACGGCCTTAGATGAGGTTTATGTTTCATATGATTAGGATGCAATCCATGCTCCCTGTAAAAAAAAAGTTATTGTGACACCAAGCAATTACTTGTAAGCTCAGCAGTGCACCTGAATTGAATTCCTATGTTGCATAATTTCAATTTTGGGCACATTTACACACTTTAGAGCTCTGCTTAGAATCAACTGGCAGCCTAAAAGAAAACAACTGAATGAGTCAAATTGAATGACTTATAAACTGTGTGTGTGTGTGTGTGTGTGTGTGTGTGTGTGTGTGTGTGTGTGTGTGTGTGTGTGTGTGTGTGTGTGTGTGTGTGTGTGTGTGTGCGTCTTCGCGTCTTCGCAGAGCTCCAGCACAGCGCGATGACTCACGGGTCTGGGATCGGTGACGGGGGCCAGTTATATGATAACCCATACGAGGAGAGGACTTGTCACTACAGCCGGGTCGCTCCACCTTCACAGCAGCAACCCCAGGGGATGGAAGGAGGACCTGCCCAGGTAGACAGCAGGGAGAGCAGGCTGCCTCAGGATGATGAGAGGCCGGCTGATGAGTACGACCAGCCGTGGGAGTGGAAGAAGGACAACATCTCTAAAGCTCTAGCAGGTAAATTGGCATGTACACTTGGATGTACTGTCCATTCCTGGCTTGTATATTTTCAAATGTGCCTCAGAATTAGACACACGAATTCTACAAATACAAAATATTCCCAACTGTTTCTTCTTATAGAGATTAATTCCTTTCCATGTCTCTCTTTCTGTCCATAGTTCAGTTTGAAGGGGCGGAAAGGGAGCGCTCACGAGCCCAGACAGACCAGAACAGGCTTACCAGGACCAGCCCCACATCCACCACAGCGACAGGGGGCACAGCCACTGTCCGTATGGTTGGTGACACCCCTCCTCTCCTTGGTGAGAGAGTGGACCCATCTCTACCACTGGAGAGACAAGTGTAAGTGTACATGTACAGTCTTTTAACGGATAGTGTTGTTGCAGTCTGCCATTAGCAGGAGCTGTGAAGTAAGCACAACCCAATGATAAACCACAGACAAAAGGTTATATGGTGAACAGCAGCACTTTGTGTACAGTAAGATAACCTGTGAGCATGTGGAAATATCACTGACACTAGTATTCACAACTCTATAACTATGATTCATAATAATATGCGATCTTCATTTCCTTCCCATCCCATTTGGTATAGATTACATGCACAACTTCTTTACTTCCTGAAATTAGTACAGCTTCTTTATTTCCTGTCCTACACTATTGGATCAACTGATTAGTCAGGTGTGCCTGATCATTGTTGTGACTGCAGCACACCTGACATTAATCAGTTCATCCAATAGTGATGACAGGAAATAAAGAAGCTGTACTAATTTCAGGAAGTAGTGGAGTAGTGCATGTAGCCTATTGTGTGTGTGATGAGTAGGTACAAGTCGTTTTTAAACCTCAACAGGATACTACATGGGTGTTGCATCTTGACAGTTGAGCAAACAGAGGAAGTAATGTACAGACTCCAGACAGCAGATAGAGGAAGTAACAAAACCAAAGTTTCTTAGGTTTAGTTTCTAATGGGATGGAATATACACTCCCCAAGCACTTGATTAGGATATTTGCATGAATAAGCAGGTATCAGATATCAGCCAATCATGTGGCAGCAGTGAAATGCATGATATGGTCAGCAGCTCATGTTCACATCAAACATCAGAACATCATCTTGGTGTGATTTCTCCCCCCATTATGAGTTGCCATCACTATTGAAATCCAAGCTGATTTTACGTAATGACAAGAGTGATAGAAGAAGAAAAAATGCATTACTTAAGTTGGAGATATTGGGGTAACCTACTCTTCTAGTACAAATTACCCTTCCTTCATCCAAATCAGAAATGTGATTTTGATTTGGCTTCTTTTGAAGTGTGTGTGTGTGTGTCTGATTCTGACAAGCAGAGGACTCATGGTACGAGACTAGACTCCAGTAGAAACTGCAATAATCATCAAAATGTCTTAGCTGTCATTGATTGTGTTGCATAGTTATTTTCTCTACTGTTGACAAAATGTGATATTGTAAGTCGCTTTGGACAAAAGCGTCTGCTAAATGACGTAATGTAATAATAATAATAATATAATAATAATAATAAAAAAAATAGATAAGAAAAAGCGCCATTCTCAAACTCAAGGACACTACAGTATAAAAATACAATACAAAAGCAGTATGAAAATATTAAGAATAAAAGGGTACTAAAAACAGTTATGGGATAGTGCTACCCTGAACCCAGGCTGTGCTGAGGAAAAGCGAGACTGAAGAGATGCGTTTTTAGTCTGTTCTTGAAAATGTTAATGGAGCCAGAGTCATAGATGGAGAGTGGGATGGAGTTCCAGAGCTTTGGAGCAGCAGCAGAGAGGGGGTGTATAGGTAGAGTAGGTCAGACGGGTATGAGGGCGGCAGACCGTGCAGGGGATTATAGGTGAGGAGAAGGACCTTGAAAGTTATACAGTGTTTTATGGGAAGCCAGTGGAGTTGCTGTAAGGTGGAGGTGATGTGTGGCCAGGGTTTGGTCCGGGTCAGAATCCTGGCAGTGGAATTCTGGACATATTGGAGTCGAGCAAGAGTCTTGGCAGGAACCCGGTACAGAACTCTGTTGCAGTAGTCCAAATGTGAAGTGACAACGGCGTGGATGAGAGTTTTGGCGGAGGTGTCTGAGAGCGAGGGGCGGAGACGTGAAATGTTTTTGAGGTGGAAAAAGGCAGACTTGGTGACCGATTTAATATGTGATTTGAAGGAGAGGGTTGAGTCAAGCAGGACCCCAAGATTACGGACTTCAGAGGAGGGGCAGATGGAACAGCCGTCGATGCCGCCATGAATGACCCCACATGAATGCAGTGCAGGCCAGTGATCCTCTGTTCTGTTGGTGCGGCAGGTGGTACCACGGTGCCCTGAGCCGCTCGGAGGCAGAGAGCCTGCTGACGCTGTGCAAGGAGAGCTCCTACCTGGTGAGGAACAGCCAGAGCTGCCGCAACGACTACTCTCTCTCCCTCAGGTACACACATCTGCTCATACTCTCTCTCCCTCAGGGACACACTCCTGCTCATACTCTCTCTCCCTCAGGGACACACTCCTGCTCATACTCTCTCTCCCTCAGGTACACACTCCTGCTCATACTCTCTCTCCCTCAGGTACACACTCCTGCTCATACTCTCTCTCCCTCAGGGACACACTCCTGCTCATACTCTCTCTCCCTCAGGGACACACTCCTGCGCATACTCTCTCTCCCTCAGGGACACACTCCTGCTCATACTCTCTCTCCCTCAGGGACACACTCTTGCTCATACTCTCTCTCTCCCTCAGGGACACACTCCTGCTCATACTCTCTCTCCCTCAGGTACACACATCTGCTCATACTCTCTCTCCCTCAGGGACACACTCCTGCTCATACTCTCTCTCCCTCAGGGACACACTCCTGCTCATACTCTCTCTCCCTCAGGGACACACTCCTGCTCATACTCTCTCTCCCTCAGGTACACACATCTGCTCATACTCTCTCTCTCCCTCAGGTACACACATCTGCTCATACTCTCTCTCTCCCTCAGGTACACACTCTTGCTCATACTCTCTCTCTCCCTCAGGGACACACTCCTGCTCATACTCTCTCTCTCCCTCAGGTACACACATCTGCTCATACTCTCTCTCCCTCAGGTACACACATCTGCTCATACTCTCTCTCCCTCAGGGACACACTCCTGCTCATACTCTCTCTCTCCCTCAGGTACACACTCCTGCGCATACTCTCTCTCTCCCTCAGGTACACACTCCTGCTCATACTCTCTCTCCCTCAGGTACACACTCCTGCTCATACTCTCTCTCTCCCTCAGGTACACACTCCTGCTCATACTCTCTCTCCCTCAGGTACACACATCTGCTCATACTCTCTCTCCCTCAGGGACACACTCCTGCTCATACTCTCTCTCTCCCTCAGGTACACACATCTGCTCATACTCTCTCTCTCCCTCAGGTACACACTCCTGCTCATACTCTCTCTCCCTCAGGGACACACTCCTGCTCATACTCTCTCTCTCCCTCAGGGACACACTCCTGCTCATACTCTCTCTCTCCCTCAGGGACACACTCCTGCTCATACTCTCTCTCTCCCTCAGGTACACACATCTGCTCATACTCTCTCTCTCCCTCAGGGACACACTCCTGCTCATACTCTCTCTCTCCCTCAGGGACACACTCCTGCTCATACTCTCTCTCCCTCAGGTACACACTCCTGCTCATACTCTCTCTCTCCCTCAGGGACACACTCCTGCTCATACTCTCTCTCCCTCAGGTACACACTCCTGCTCATACTCTCTCTCCCTCAGGGACACACTCCTGCTCATACTCTCTCTCCCTCAGGGACACACTCCTGCTCATACTCTCTCTCTCCCTCAGGGACACACTCCTGCTCATACTCTCTCTCTCCCTCAGGTACACACATCTGCTCATACTCTCTCTCCCTCAGGGACACACTCCTGCTCATACTCTCTCTCCCTCAGGGACACACTCCTGCTCATACTCTCTCTCCCTCAGGGACACACTCCTGCTCATACTCTCTCTCCCTCGGGGACACACTCCTGCTCATACTCTCTCTCTCCCTCAGGGACACACTCCTGCTCATACTCTTATAGAGCTCCAACCATTAATTCAACCATTCATCCAAGCTGTAATTGAAAAAACAGCCTCAGTGTGTTACACTGTCATCTATAGTTTCCAAAATTATCTGATCCAGTTTTGCCTCATTTGGTTTATTATTATGGTTGTGGGTGGCATGAGAATCATCTGAGATCTACGCCTTAAAGCAACTTATTATTCTTCATCTCCCTGCTTCCCCCACCACTTTATCTGTGCTGCACTGTCTCCCCTTCCCCTACCCCCCTTTTGCCCTCTGCTAGTTTGTTTTCAGCCCATTGGCTATATGAAGAATCAGCATGCAAGCATCTGTTTTGCTCATTCAGAAGGATCATCTGTATGTTGTGAGCAAGGAGGTTCTAAATTATATTAACTGGAGGATGAATGGGAAAATGGCTGCCCATTCATTTGGACATAAGCTGCTCATTCAGCACGTATGCCAAAAAAGTGTTTTTCTTTCTTGTTTATGTCCATGATGCTCAGCCAGCGAGCCCAGCCTCATTCTCATCATCAAGGGAAGGAGCTACTGGTGGGAGCGTGGGAACGGACAGTTTGGTGCGGGAGGGATTGCTGAGAAAGAATCTCATAAAGTTCATATGTTCATTCAGCATCAACATGTAGATCTATTTTTTTTGTAAATAACCTATTAAACTTTTGTAAGAGGATTTAGAAAGTTATGTACAAGATGGAGGTGTTATCCTCGACTCAAACAGGCGTACGTAATTAAGCCAATCAAAAATACATGACATTCTGACATGCAGTTTCAGTTCCTTGCTATTGCTTGCTATTCCTCATGATTTTCACTAGCTAGTTCTGCTACATAACTCTACTTAGCAGAACTAGCTACTAGTGAAAATCACGAGTTGACCCTGTGTCCTTGTTCTTTGTCATCATAGTTTGACGAAGAAGTCATCATACAGTATTTCCTAAACATGTTTAATTCAATTTCAGAGTGTATTGGGACTCAATTGGAAAAAGCAAGCTTGATTACCATGCTACATTGTTCCGTCTCTTCTAGATATACTTCTAACTTTTTCTTCTTCTTTCATCTTTTTTTTTTCTTTTACTCTCATGCGACATGTTTTTTATTCTATTTTATTGTTTGTCTGACATGTAATGTATTTGTTGTCCTGGACCGTAGGAAGACTAGCTGATGCCTTGGCACCAGCTAATGTGGATCCTTTTTAATAAACAACTAAACAAATTGGAACCAACAGCTGTTCCAGCATTGTTTCACCCTGCTGCTTCCAAAATATAAAGCCCACTTTGTAGCTTTCCTAACTTTGTTAGCCAGACGTCTGATTCTACTGAGCTGGAAGTCAATCGCACCTCCCTCTCATTCCTCTTGGATCAGGGACATTTTTTATTTAGTTAAAGTGGAAAAGATAAGGTGTACTGTAAATGGTTCACTTGCCAAATTCAATCAAACATTGGGGACAAATCTGAGTGAATCAGAATCAGAAAGACTTTAATGATCCCCGGAGGGAAATTGGGACAAGTTACAGTAGCTCGCTCACAGAACACACATAGCATGAAGTAAACAATAGTAAATGCAAAATAAGCAGAATAAGAACACAACATAGCATAGAATAAACAGTAGTAAATGCGATAGAAGCAAAAATAAGTAGAATACGTCTAAGTGAGCAAAATACGTAGAGTAAGTATACATTACGTGCAATTATCTTTATCGCACACCGATATCACACTTATATTAAGTCGGCTTGCCCTATACGTTACACGTGGCTCAGCCAGGCACAGTTAACCTATCGTGTCTCTGAGGTGCTCTTTTAAGAGAGGCATTAAATAGACCAATGGCCACAGGCAGGAATGATTTCCTGTGCCTCTCCGTATTGCATCTAGGTGGAATCAGTCTCTCACTGAACGTACTCCTATCTTTGGCTAGCACGCAGTGGAGTGGGTGCGAGTCGTTGCTCATGATGGAGCGTAGCCTGGACAACGTTCTCTTCTCTGACACCGCAGTCAGAGAGCCCAGATCCAGCCCCACAATGTCCCTGGCCTTACGGATCAGTTTGTTGAGTCTGTTGGCATCTGAAAAACATCAGTCATCATACAGTTAGCTTATGGTTCACTTCCCTACACAGCAGCCACAAACGTTTCTGTTTAGAAACACAGACTGGCAGCTAGACTCAGTCTATGCAAGCAGGTTAACCACACAGCACCATACAATACTGTCATGAAACTGAATTGTAAATCGTATACAGCGCAAGTTAATTAAAATAACTAAGTTAATTCACAACGAAATAGAAAGGTGATGAATAGCAGGACTAGTTGGGTTTGCCAGACAGACCTGTGGAATACATGTGAACTGTAGGATCAAGTTAGGCTATTAGTTAGCTTGCTGTCTACATCTCCATCCTATGAACAAAGCACAGAAAACATACCATAATCACAAAGCTCAGTTTTCGGTCATTTGTTCTTCTCTGTACATATTAAATAGCTGTGGCCTACTTGTGAAAAATACTTAAAGGGACACTCCCCCGAAAAACAATGCTCAATTATTTTGCACAGAATCTCACACATCTGCACACATTTGTGCATGAATGACATCACTGGTCCACAACTTAACTCAAATCAACTCTTAATAACTGGCAAACTAAATGAATGAATGCAGTTTTGTATGTATGTATTTTTGTATGTGTGAGATTCTGTGCAAAATAATTCAGCACTGTTTTTCAGTGGAGTGTCCCTTTTAATATCTTAATGAACTGGACTGTACGAACACAGCTGGCAGAGTGTTTTTAAGGTTTTGTATGGTGTTGTAGGTATCTTCTTAACCGTTTTTGAAGTCTTTTACAATGGCCATCTATGGGACAAGCGCTTTTTGGGCCGCAGGTGAATTTTAGGCTGCAAAAAGTTCACCTGCGGCAACCCACCATGTCCAATTGGCAGCCAGGCTGAGACATGAGAGCACACTGCAGTACTAAATGAAATCTCTTCTGTCTCCTCTCTCAGGAGCTGTAAGGGCTTCATGCATATGAAGTTCGTTCAGTCTGCAGACGGGCGTTATGTCCTCGGCGAGAACAGCCCTCCCTTCTCCACCATCCCAGAGGTCATCCACTACTACACCACACACAAGCTGCCTATCAGAGGAGCTGAGCACATGTCCCTGCTGTACCCTGTCATAGTGCAGACCCTCTGACAGTGACACACACAAACACACACACTCATACTATCTCCTGGTGCTACTGAATATATACTCGCTGTTTACTGATCTCTGCCCCACAGTCTCACTTGCCTTATCAACTGTTTCACCCTCATTCTACGTGCACTGGACACAAGAGAGCGGAGCATTTGGTGCAATCTTTCCTTTTCCATTGACTGTAAGCCCCCCGCTGACCACTGGCAGCTTAATAAGAGTGCTCAAACTAAGCATCATGAACTTATGCCTGTGAACTGGTATTGTCACTGAAATCCCTGCATTTTGTTACCATTGAACCCTGAAAGTTGGCGATTGTGGAGATTATTATGATTGGTAGCTGAATAGTTTGACATCGATGATCATTTTCTCTCTTCAGAGACGACAGAGGGAAAATGAAACTCGCAAGACCCGTGTCTTGAGACTGGAATCTATATTGCATGGAGATTCATCTTGATTACTGTAATGCCAAGTCAGTTGAGATTGACTGTACTGCCAAATTGCTTAAAGGATAATAGCGGTGTTTGTTTTGAAGTTTGTGCTAATTGTCTAAGTTGAAACGCAGAACAAGCCAGCACACGAGATGTCCTTTTTTATCATTTAATTTAGCTCAGTCCGGGGTACAGCACAAACAAGTTTTATCATTTAATTTAGCTCAGTCCGGGGTAGTGGGTACAGCACAAACAAGTTTTATCATTTAATTTAGCTCAGTCCGGGGTAGTGGGTACAGCACAAACAAGTTTTATCATTTAATTTAGCTCAGTCCGGGGTACAGCACAAACAAGTTTAGCTCAGTCTGGGGTACAGCACAAACAAGTTTCGGCCCTAGGCCTTCATCAGTGTCACTGATGATAAAAAAGGACATCGTGTGCTGGCTTGTTCTGCGTTTTGACTTTGTGCTTGTGCCTTGCACCGGACCTGTTCTGTTTGACTCTCCGAGTGTGCTCGTTTTTCCACTTTTTTAATTGTCTAAGTTGCCCAATGCCCATCTTTACTTTATTCCTGGGGCCAAATGTATAAACCATTTGTACAGACAAAAAGTCTGCATCCACTTTCCACACAGGTTTCCCAATTTATAGAAATATACATGCCTTGAGACTAGTGTGCATACCGCTACACATCTCTCACACCATGCAGACTGTACACATCTCTCACACCATGCAGACTGTACACAGTCTTCACCATGCAGACTGTACACATCTCTCACACCATGCAGACTGTACACATCTCTCACACCATGCAGACTGTACGCAGTCTTCACCATGCAGACTGTACACATATCTCACACCATGCAGACTGTACACAGTCTTCACCATGCAGACTGTACACAGTCTTCACCATGCAGACTGTACACATATCTCACACCATGCAGACTGTACACATCTCTCACACCATGCAGACTGTACACATCTCTCACACCATGCAGACTGTACACAGTCTTCACCATGCAGACTGTACACATCTCTCACACCATGCAGACTGTATGCAGTGTTCCGAGTCTGACTAGTGTGATGTGGCAAAAAGGATCATATAACTGTGAATGTGGGTGACATTTTATTTAGAGCTACACAGATTTCTACACCTAAATATACACAGTTGTATACATTATTTGGCCCCTGGTGTCCACAATCAGCACAATTGTAGATATCGTGGCTAATTTCTAGGCATTTTCAGTCATTTTCTGCCATTCCTTTTCATACAGTATGAAAAACAAGTTCTACAGACTTGACATTTGCCTGAGCTAAACAAATCATCACAGTAAACGTCAAGCCTTAATTTGGTTTTGTTAAAGTTTCGGTTTCGGTATCATTATTCCATTGTGCCCACGTTTGAGTTGTTCACACCATTAGTATTCAATACACACCTTATGTTATGCTCTGGTGGTTACTGTGATTCACCTGACACCCACAAGAAGAAATAGAAGTATCTGACAGGAAATAGTCACTCAAAACATCTCTCCTTACAAACTTTATTTTCACTGAGTGCGTTTACATGCACACAATAAACAACTGAGAATAAACGGGTAACTGGCAATAATCTGATATCCGTGTTTACATGGCATGCACTTAGAACATAGCGGGAACTCACCTTAAAGTGTGTGAATGGACAATTGACTGCAATGAATAAAACTGATGATTCAGCAGAAACCTAGGTGTGTTAATGGGTTTTCTCATAAACTGATAACGGCCTTTATCCGGTAAAGGATGCTGTTTACATGACATTTGAATAATCAGGTAACTCTAGAAATCCGATAATAAACGGCTTATTAGTGTGCATGTAAACACACTCAGTGATGAGCCTCCCACCCTCCTGGCCCAGTCTTGCAGGAGCCTGGTGGTTGGGGTCGTTAAGCTGATTGGGTGCACCTGGGCCCGGTGAACTCCTTGGGCTTGCCTGCAGACCATTGAGAGCCAAAGTGAAACATCACTTCCTGCTTTCTCCCTGTACCAGTGCTGGGAAAAATATGAATGGCGGTGGATGGAGAATAAGGTTACTTTTTTGATCCCGTTTGAATTGTGCCACGGGGTGCCAACGCTAATTTTGTCAATTTAAAACATAACTTTGCATGTCAAGAAAGTCACAGTTTGTTGTCAAACTGAAACGTAGGGGTTAGTTTCGTATAAAAACTACATACCTCGTGGAAGCTCGTGGCATGTCGCCGGTCTTCAGCTGTGCCGGTAGAGAAAGTGACGTCACTTAAATTGACAAAATTAGCGTTGGCACCCCGTGGCACAATTCAAACGGGATCAAAATAGTAACCTTATTCTCCGTCCACCGCCATTCATATTTTTCGCAGTGCTGGTACAGGCAGAAAGCAGGAAGTGATGTTTCACTTTGGCTCTCTATTCAATGTCGTTCCTCCTCACCTGTGTGCATGTATTCTTATCTGGAGCATAATTAGCTGGGACAGCTGTTAATTTCAAGCTAAGTTTGACACCCTAAAGTTTGTATTTTAAAAACTGAAAAACAAGAACATGATAAAATACATGCATTCCAAAATGATTTGGGGAAATTTAAACTAGATGTAGACAGTAGTAAATGAGCTATAACTCGAAATGACACATATATGAAATGACACTGGTATTATCCTTTACGTGTTAGTTACTGATGCTGATCAAACACTACATTTTTGACCCTGGCCATCTTTTGCCTAATGGTTTCTCTGAGTTTCAGAGTGGCCTGTGAATGTGACATGATGCTGTAGCTGCGTGTTTTCCTCACTTATTGTCATGTGTGGACACCAAGGCAGTAGCCGCTGATAATGTCAGAGGAAATTGGTAGCTTAGCACAAACCTGCAATACTAGGTTAGAGAATAACTGCAGTATTATTAAAAGCTCATTGCTTTATGATCATGACTAGAAGCTTTGGTAGATTATTTACTGTGCAGTTTTATAAGATTTAAGATGTCTGTTGAAAATAAAGGTGTATTTGTTTTTAAATGGGCTTGAGACATTTTATTTGCTTAAATCTTATTTTGTCTTCTGTCTGGTAGAATTATTACCGTACATGGATTTGTTGATTTTGACCATCATCCTTTTGTTGATATGTACATTTAAGCAATAGAAATCGATCGACCATTGTAAGTTACTTATAACTTCTAAAATGTTGGTTCTTACAGTGGCCATGATAATTTCATTTTTACATATTGCAGCAAACGTTTTTTGTGTGTTTTTGTTTTGTCCCAGTGATGTGGTAATAACACGTAGTAGTCAACTGAGAGGAGGAAAGAACAGAACTCACTCAAGTCGTTTTCACACATGCGTACAGGAAAATTGCCTGTAAATCAATATCGGCCATTTCCCGGAATTTCCCTTCACACCTGAGCGCTCGCATGTACTCACTCATGTACTTAATACTCACAGAGTATTAAGTGCTCAGTTCTTTCCTCCTCTCAGAGTGAATCACTCCTCTATTTACAGTCAAGTGAGAGCAGGAAAGAACAGAGTGAGTGCTCACTCTGCCCCTATTTCCAGTCAAGTGGCAGGAGGAAAGAACAGTGTGAGTTCTCACTCTGCCCCTATTTCCAGTCAACTGAGAGGAGGAAAGAACAGAACCCACTTACTATTTCCAGGTCCCACACTGTTCTTCCTGTCCTGTCCTTCCTCTGTTATGGTGATTAATCTACAGATCAGCATGCAAGGGAGCTCACAAGCAACTAGATCTCCTTTATCATTCTTCCATCGGTTTCTCCACGGATGCTCCTTACAGCCAGGACACATCACTGCACTCTACTCCCTGGTAAACTGGCCTTCCCTTGAAACTAGACGCAAAATCCACTGGTTGATGTTTGTTTACAAAACACTACTAGGCCTCACTCCCCCCTACCTGACACAACTACTGCAACTGGACAGGTGTTGAAAATTAGCGTTCCGCTATATACACTTAACACTGTGTATCTGGTTACTGTGCATACATGTACTGTATGTTGTGTATCTGGTTACTGTGCATACATGTACTGTATGTTACATCTCCAATGGTCTGTGATGTCCATATCAAATAAACTTAACCTAGCGTTCACCCCCCCCCCTCCCCCGCACCATACAACACTGGTTATGCCACGCACATCCTGCTCAAGGTCCCCAAAGCACACTCGTCCCTGGGTCCCTCCTCCTTTCAGTTTGCTGTAGCCGATGACTGAAAGAAGCTGCAAAAAACCCTGAATATGAAGAGCTTTGTTTCCTTTCGCACTTTCGAGGGCACTATCACAAGCACTCTGGTGCACAGACGCCTTACATCAGGCCTATTCCACTGGCAGCCCGCGGGCTGGATACGGCCCGTTTGAATTTTGATCCGGCCCGCCAGAGTTTGATATAAAAAAAAAAAATTGGGTGGGGAACAAAGATCTATGACTGGCCCGGGAGAAGCTTTTTTATTTCATTTTTCCTTGTTTGTTACATTACAGTGTTTGATTTTCATCATAATCTGGTTTTCCATAATAATAAGTTCAGTGTTTATGCCTGTGTTGCTGTCTGTTGTAGTGTAAAACGACTAAAGGGAGAGCAGGTGGTTACATGAAAGTGAGTGAGAAAAGGAGAAGATACTGAATAATGACATCACAACAGTATAATCCTAATGTTAATTTTAAATTAAATATTGTTCTAAATATGGATAAAAGTCCAAAAAACAAAGTTTTCTTCAACGCTGCGTCGAGATTCCATTCCTTACAGCACCCCCTATTTAATAATAGTGCGAAAATGTGGTGGTGGGTTGTGTCAAGTGTACATATAATGGCTCGGGGTCTGGCCCCCGGCCCCTTAGGTTTCTGACAATGTGGCCCCCTGAACAATTTAGTTGAATAGCCCTGCCTTATGATGCTCCCCAAACCCTGTTCCCTCCGGAGGTCTTTTGCCTCCTGCCAGGAATAAGAATTTGTTCTTAACTAACTTGCCTGCTAAAATAAAGGTTGATGATGATGTCCGGTCTGTCCTAGGTGGGTCACTGGTGATTGTGTGTGGACACGCAGTGAACTGTACCCGGGAGAAAATTGCTGGAGGAGAGGGCGAAATTGTTTGTTTGTTTATTGATTGTTTTGTTTATTTGTTTTTGTTTATTTATTATACTATATTTATTTGATAGATGGTTTTCACGGAATTGTGTTGATAGGGAACCACTTGAAACCTAGCTTATTTCCTTGCCGTTATTGTATTAGCAAACACTGCAACAGGAAGGAAGCTGGGGGCAATTTAGAATGTTTATGTTGTCGAATTGAAACCATCTATATACTGTAAGTGATTTATCATTCAAATAGGCAATCTTTTGTATCCTCCTGTACCCCGCGTGCGTCACTCGATACCTTAGCAACCGCCAGGTGTCAAGTGTCAGTCCCAGAGAGTGAGCTCAGCTGCTGCCGCGACAGGTAAGCTAGGGTAATAGAACAAGGACTAAGGACTATGTTCATGTAATTAAAAATATAATTAGCAGCGTGGTTGCGTAAAATTTAATTGCTGTTGCTATGTATTTTTTAATTCAATTAGAACCAAACTGTTTAAAAATAACTGCAATGTGCATTACTGTCCATGGAGGATGATCCATAGGTTTTGATACAGGACTCCATATTAGAGATAATCAAACTCCCAGATAAAGTAATTCTAGAAGTAGTACTACAACCAACATTAACGACCATGATGCTAATGTTTGACTGTCAAATTTAACATCTCATCATCACACCTTTGCAAGTGTGTTTTCTGTCTTGTCTTGTGGCCTGTGGCCATGTAGCTGCTGCATGTAGCAGAACTACTCCTCCAATCTACACCAAAAGCTATTTCCACTGACCCTGGTTATGTGGCAACATTTTTCTTCTGTCTCTGTCAATCTCAGTTACACCGTAATAAGTGACCGTAATAACTAAGTTCTATTGCTGCAATATAGGGAAACGGGTCGTTTCAACAGTTACATGCTCTGTTCACCCCATCAGATTGTGACTGTATCCATGGCAACTCGGACAGAACAGCTTGCTCGGCCAAAACCCAACCTGCTCAGATATGCAGACCGGTAGGCCTAATATAATCTCTCTCTCACACACATGCACTCATTCTCTCTCCCTCCCTCCGTCTTTCTCTTATATCTCACACTGATTCATCTCTTCTCTTATCCAGTCGTTCTGTATACTGGCTGGATAAGCTGCCACCACAGCGGACTGGACCCACTACCAAAATTGGTTTGTCTCTTTTCTCTCTTTTTACCAATCCCCCCTTCATTTTTTTATGATGCATGCATAAACATGTTTCTCTTCTTAGAGTTAACGCCTCGCTGGTTGCAGCTGTGTAGGAGCAAAAGCTCCAACACTGATCTTGCACAAACCAGGTGAATAGAATGTTACATCCAACCTGTTCACTTGTTGGCACTTGAGAGAATACTTTTATGTTTCATCATGTTCTAAAGTCATCTTGTCGTCTCCTCCCTCCCTCTTATGCATCCTCTTACTTCCCTCTTCTCTCTCTCTCAGGGTTTCACCCATATGGAAAGTGAGTGAGCAGGCCCTGAGGGCTGTGCCGTCACAGCGGTTGTGTTGTCTTGCTCAACCTCGCCTCCCTGCAACTGGTTGGCAGCCTGACCGCCAGCTGCAGACCCCTGTAAGTAACACCAATTAACATCAAGTGATACAATATCAAGATACCCAACCTTATAAGTTCAGTGCCGACACCTAGAGCAGACAAGTTTGTCGTTATGTATCAATTAACAAGTTTACAAAAGTGTCATTGTTGAGGAGCATCAAAGTCGTCGTGTTTTTTTACCCACAAAACGAAACAGACAGCAGGGCAGGCAGGGTTCGACATGAACCATGGCCAGATGGCCCGTGGCCACAAAAAGTTACTTTTTGGCCACCAAATATTCCCATGTAAGTGACTGCCACACTGCGAGCCTTCACCAACGCAATGTTAACGTACAGTTACACAAACATCCTGATTCCTACAGTTTCACAAACACCCCAAATCCTTTCTGCCTTTTAGTTCAAAATCTATATATTAAACGGGAGCATGTGGCCAATGTTTGTTTCAGCAGAATTTTGTCCGGCCACAGCTATGCCGTTTTACGTGCGATTTGGCTGAAACTTTCAGGGTGTGTAAAGAGCACCCGTGCGGGTGACTTGACAGAGCCAGATTTTTTAATTAGGTGATTGCCCTAATTACTTAATGATGTGATGTCATCAGTGATGATGTCATCAGTGATGCCATCCTTCCTGGCTGAGGCCATTATTATGTCATCAGTGGTGATGTCATCAGTGATATAGAGCAGGCGAGGCCGCTGCGTATGCGACGCGTAATGGGGGAGCTGCAGGGCGGGCGAGCCCACACAGCAGGTGAGCCTAGGAATAGATTGCTAGTGCTTCAAAACAGCAAACAGTACAATGACGTTACTGTTAGCACAACAGTACTGTAGTAGCCTACTGTACTCGTCGCCGGCTAGCTAGTAGCTACTGATATGTCGGGGATACTGAAGCAGGGGTTTACTAAGCCTACAAAACTGCTAACGCAATTACAGAAGAAACTACAATTTAGGAGTGATTGGAAGCACGAGTTCAAGTGGCTAGGATATGACACATCTAAGAACGACATGATGTACAGTGGGGTGTTTCCTCAACTAGAAGAGAACATGCCTTCAGAGAACATCACAACAAATCATGGAAAGGTGGACAACCCTTACGGTCATGACTGACTCAGGTACAATGATGGGTGGGAGGGAGGGACAGTGTGTCAGAGGGATGCAAATAACTTGGAGTTTTCAATGTAATTACATAATTATACATTTTTCATTCTGTTAATGTTGTTTCATCTATTGAAGTGAAAGGCTATGTTAATTAGCTATGTTGTTTCTACCCCCCCCCCCCTGGCTGTGATGGTAACACTTTAAAGATGACAGCCTCCTGCTTTGATGTTCTTTTCTTTCCCACATTGCAAAAATGTGAAAATGTCCACATCCAGTCTTTCCAGTTCAGACACCACAGGAAACTCTTTCCAGTTCAGACACCACAGGAAACTCTTTCCAGTTCAGACACCACAGGAAACTCTTTCCAGTTCAGACACCACAGGAAACTCTTTCCAGTTCAGACACCACAGGAAGTTCCGGGTGTGCTTTGCACTGTGAGATGCTCCACATGTTTGATTGCTTGTGATTGCTAATAACCTAAGTTTTATCTGTGTATCATAGAACCTTGGAATAAACAAAGAAAGGCTGCACACTGTATCTCCCGTTTGCTTTTGTTTTATTCCAGGTGTAACGTTCCAGGTGTAACGTTCCAGGTGTAACGCTCTTCTTCAGACAGAAGACTCTGAAGAAGAGCGTAAGCTCGAAACGTTACACCTGGAATAAAACAAAAGCAAACGGGAGCTACAGTGTGCGGCCTTTCTTTGTTTATTTCACTGCAGTTTTTATTGGGTTCAGCACCTGCCTTTCAAACTGGTTGGGATGTGCGTATCTTTTTTCACTGTTATATCATAGAACCTTGCTCATAACCTGAAACTGCTTGTAGCTGAGTAGAGCAGTGCAGACTGCAGTCGCCACTCCGCGGATCTGTGAGCTCGCCCGGTCCAAGAGAAGGCTGGGACCGGAGTGCCCGGCCCGCGAATGTAAGACCGCACCAGCATCCCACAGGCCCTGCAAAGCATCGTCACACATAGAGCTCCTTGCCAGTAAGACACCAATTATTACTTATTGCGTTTATTTCTTTTAATGCAAGCGGAATAGCCATGAAGCTCTAAAGGTATGTCTCTGTGACTAATTCAATCCCCTGCAACTTTTGGGGGGATCTCACTTGTGAACTAAGCCTATACCTCAGATAAGGACACCGACTATCAAAAATCAAAAGCTTGTTTCGACTTTTCCGGTGACTCCTCACTGTATAACACGTCTCTTGTTGCTCCCTTGAAGAACATTCCTTACAAGAAATTTAACAGAAGTCCCTCTGAAGCCATATAACCAAATTATGTATAAGCAATTTTTATTGTGAAAAACAAATGATCAGTTAAACTATTGGTAATTTCACAAGAAAAATACTAAAATTAGATAAAAATCATAAAGAAATAGACTATGATAATGTGATGATTTGTATAGTATAAATATGCCCCCACCCTTCCCTGTCCCATAAATCTCAGGACCCCCCACAATGATCTTGTAACCGTCTGGGCTGTCCCATTCCCTAGATTGAGGACCACTGCTTTAAATCAAACACCACTTCTATCCATAATTGTCTCATAGTTGTCGTAATACATACATTTAGCATATTTAAGAATATGAATTGAATTAAGTTCATCGATCATCTGATATTAATGACAAAGATGTATGACCATGATTTGTCTGTCTGTCGTCTCTCTCTCTCACGCTGTTCAACCTCTTTTCGATCGCTTTCCAGCCCCAAAGCACGACCACCCCAAGTACGAAGGGGGGCGCCCGGTGAGCTGGCCAATCTCCGGGGCCACGAGGAGCGCGGTGGCCAGCGAGAGGCTTCTGGAGCTGTCCCATCCCAAAGAGAGGAAGGCTCTGTTTGAGGGCTACAACCCCTACGTGGTGAGCCGGGCGGCCCGCTCAGCCAGCGCCTCGCCCCGGCTACACGAGCTCTGCCAGCCCCTGCCCCGCAAATGTACGACAAAATAGACAGGCTCAGAAAAGGGAGCAGGGATGAAGAGTTTTTTTTGTTTTCTTTCTTTCCTGTTCCAAGAGTGTATTTGTGATCAAGTCTTTGCATTCAAAATCATGAAGATGGAGCCTTTGTGTTTTCTGTATCAAATTTGAACATGGGAAGAGCAGTAGGTTACTGTAGGTCAGCTTGTTTACTTAAGCCCTAGCCTAAACTCACCTGTTACTCTCATAGCTACATGTGTCACACTGCAATAAAGAGAAACTGTTTGCACAGATCTACAGCTTACTCTTCAAACAACTCCTAATAAACTGTGAAATTACCGGGAAGTGACATGAGGAGATTTTGCCAGTCCTCGCATTTTTTGTATTTTTTGTATTTTTTTTACAGAATATAGGCATCAAGTATTAATAGGTTAGACTAGAGTGAGTCTGCAAGTTAGGAAAAGGATCTATATTGATCGAATGACCTCAAGTATGCGTGTGTGCATGTGTGCATGTGAGAATCAGAAATCAGAATCAGAAAGACTTTAATGATCCCCGGGGGGAAATTGGGACAAGTTACAGTAGCTCGCTCACAGAACACACATAGCATAAATAAACCGTAGTAAATGCAATATTAAGCAAATAAGCAGAAAAACACAACATACCATAGAATAACTAGTAAATGCGATAGAAGCAAAAAATAAGTAGAATGTCTAAGTAGCAAAATACAAAATACGTAGAGTAAGTATACATTCCGTGTTAATTATCATTATTGCATGTGACATATTGCACATATTGCACGTGATTTATATTAAGTCGGCTTGCCCTATACGTTACACGTGGCTCAGCCAGGCACAGTTAACCTATCGGCTGGCTCAGTCTCAGGGAGACTGAGCATCTCCGAGGTGCTCTTTTAAGAGAGGCATTAAATAGACCAATGGCCACAGGCAGGAATGATTTCCTGTGCCTCTCCGTATTGCATCTAGGTGGAATCAGTCTCTCACTGAACGTACTCCTGTGTTTGACTAGCACGCCGTGGAGTGGGTGCGAGTCATTGTTCATGATGGAGCGTAGCCTGGACAACGTTCTCTTCTCTGACACCGCAGTCAGAGAGCCCAGATCCAGCCCCACAATGTCCCTGGCCTTACGGATCAGTTTGTTGAGTCTGTTGGCATCCGCTGCCTTCAGCCTGCTGCCCCAGCACACAATAGCATACAGGAAGGCACTAGCCACTACCGACTCATAGAACATCCTCAGCATGGTCCGGCAGACGTTGAAGGACCTCAGCCGTCTCAGAAAGTAGAGACGGCTTTGCCCCTTCTTGTAGAGTGCATCAGAGTTCTTAGCCCAGTCTAGTTTATTGTCAATGTACACTCCAAGGTACTTGTAATCCTCCACTATGTCAACACTGACCCCGAGTGAGTGAGTGATGCTGTTTGTTTA
Organism: Poromitra crassiceps; assembly: GCF_964638095.1. Taxonomy (NCBI): domain Eukaryota; kingdom Metazoa; phylum Chordata; class Actinopteri; order Beryciformes; family Melamphaidae; genus Poromitra; species Poromitra crassiceps. The sequence continues at coordinate 52,884,899 of NC_139625.1, read as the reverse complement.
ACTAGGCATCAGGCGCGCTACGTGCGCTCAATTTCTGGGCTCGCCCTCCCTGCAGCACGCTGAGCTGCAGCTCGGCCGCTGCGTGGCCTCACCCGCAGCTCGGCTGCCACGTGGCCTCGCCTGCCCTATTGGTGCGCGTGTGTGTGTTGCTCACAAAATGTTATTGCACTAAGTTTACATGCGTGTGTGTGTGTGTGTGCCCCTTAAGTTTACATCAGTGCCTATTACATCAGTGATGTCATAAGATGATGTTTCTCTTAGACATCACTGATGACATCACTCATGACATCAGTCTTATGACATCATCAGTGATGTCACAATGCCTCCTATGACATCATCAGTGGGACAAAAATATAAACCAAGACAGGAGTGCGGGTCTCTCTCCGGGGAGACAGGATTGTGTGAGGGGACTAGAAGCTCAGAATGTAGTGAAACAGTAGCCTGGGTAAACCCAGCCTCCACGTGACCTGCTCTCAGACCTGCTCCTACACTGTAGTGACTGAGAGCAGGTCACGTGGAGGCTGGGTTTACCCAGGCTAGTGAAACAATGGATGGATAAATCCAGAATGAGGCAAATGCTACATAAAGGATGCCAAGTTGCCAACTACCATAAAACACCAAAGAAGAAGAAGAGAAAACAAGACACCTTGCCTGGCTAATTGCAAGAAAGTCGTGTTTTAGACTATAAATAACGTTAAATGCCCGGGGCTAAGTTCAGATTGCTTTCAGACCCTCCACCATTGATTGGTTAGCTAGCATTAATTGTTTTGGTTTCGTGTATTGTTGGGAAGAGAGCTGGAGTGGAGACATGTCTATTATCGTTTTGTTTGCTGTGATTTTAAGACATATAGGCTATTGCTTTTAGCTTTCCTCTCACTGCCCCAGCTTCAAATAATAGTGTAGTGTGAAATTAAACTAATCCTCATTTTGAGGACCCCCTGAAAACCCGTCAGGACGTCCCCCCGAGGGGAACATGAACCCGTGTTTGGGAACCCCTGAACTGGTCCAACAGTCAGCGCGGGGCGGAACGAACGAGCGAGATACGAGCTGAGGCTGTGCTTGATCATTGACTGTATGGCATTATGCACATGTCCAGGCAGAGAGGCACGATGCACACTGAGTGGTAAGTGTTTTGGCACGCCCAACTTTTTTACTCGTAAATACTGTGTATATTTATTTAAAGCGGGCTAGACTTTTCTGTAAGATGTGTGTCTTTCCCTGAAGAAGCTCTTGCGCAGTTATCCGTTTAACTTTTACTCTGAGCTAACGGTATAGGTTTTACTTTTACTTTTACTTTACCAACAGCATAGGCTACGTTTACTTTTCTCAATTTCAGCAAGTGTTGTAAGCGGCTACATATTTTGTGTTGTTACATAGCCCTTTTAGACCCTTTTCTTAGTCAGAAGAAATATGAGAAATATCCTTAATAACACACAGCCATTCGGGACCACAATGGAAATATAAGTTTGACGACTTTTTGTGTGACATCCTGATTAATTATTCTGTAGGCTACTGTAGGCTTGATGGTGTAGGCTACTGTAGTTTTTGATTTGTCAAATAAATGCATTAATTCATTCAGCCTGATTGTATCCTACTGAATTTGCTCCAGAAAGCTGCTGGCCATGGAGCGCAGCCCTGCCATGTGGACCTGTCTGCTGGGTGCCTGTCTGCTCTCTGCAGGTAACCGGTCCAATGTTCAATACTCTCCTTTTAGTTTAGGACAGATTGATGTTTGTTTGAGAGAGCATGTGTGTGTGTGTGTGTGTGTGTGTGTGTGTGTGTGTGTGTGTGTGTGTGTGTGTGTGTGTGTGTGTGTGTGTGTGTGTGTGTGTGTGTGTGTGTGTGTGTGTGTGTGTGTGTGTGTGTGTGTGTGTGTGCGCGCGTGTGTGCGCGTGTCCCGTGTGTTTAGTGGACACAGCAGTGTTGGGGGTAACTCATTACATTACATGTATATTACTTTTAACAGTAACTCAATATAACTTATTATCAATGGTATTTCAGTAATATTCTACCAGTTATTTTGTCAAGTAACACAAGTTACAAATTGAGTTAAAAAATTTTTTAAATCAAAGCACATATTTTTAATAAAGATAATCCTAATCAAATTTAGTATTTTTATGCAAATAACCACTATAGCTGACAATAACAAAGGAAAATGATATTTTGGGCAGTTTACACTGACTTCAAGACAGTTGAAATTCTTTTTCGGGATGGTTCAGGGACGGCGATGTCATTCTGCTACTGTTGTTATTGGTGAAAGTAATGCAAAAGCAGTGTAATAAGTAATGAGTTACTCTACACAGAAAGTAATGTTGTAAAGTAACTAATATGTAGTTTATTACATTTTGAAAGTAACTTGTCCAACACTGTAGTGCAGTGGATATAAATGAATAATTGGTATCCTGCAGCTTCAGTGAATCAGATCTAGTGCAAGTTGGATCAAGGCACATTACGTCATACAATCTTGTCTGAACATAGACCTGAGCTAAATACCTGGAATAGACATTTCCTTTTTCAAAGGATTGGCAAGATAGATCACATGATCCATCCTAGCGTTTAAGCAGGGTTTTACTGTAAATCATGTGTGACTGCGTGTGCGTGTGTGTGTGCGTGTGTGTGTGCGTGTGTGTGTGTGTGTTTGTGTGTGTTTGTGTCCAGTTAAGCAGGGTTCAAGTGTTTTACTGTAAATCATGTGTGACTGCGTGTGCGTGTGCGTGTGTGTGTGTGTGTGTGTGTGTGTGTGTGTGTGTGTGTGTGTTTGTGTTTGTGTTTGTGTGTGTTTGTGTCCAGTTAAGCAGGGTTCAAGTGTTTTACTGTAAAGCATGTGTGACTGCGTGTGTGTGTGTGTCCAGTTGTTTCTTTCTTCTTGGCTGAACTTTGAATTCCTCTGTGTTATGAAATGCTATACAAATAAACTTGCCTTGCCTTGTCTGAGCTGAAGCACAGTGACAATTGCCTATAGAACAGATTCCTCCCTTCTTTCCTTTCTTCCTCGCTATCATTCCTTCCTCTTTTCTTTCATCCAAAACTCTCTCTTACCACCACCATCTTGCTTTGCTGATATTTTCAGTTGTACGCTTGGTCTAGGGTGGAGACTCTGGAGATGATGCGCCACTTGTCCTCTTCTCCCTACTTATACTCCCACTACGTATAGCCTTAGCCAGGAAGGATTTATTACATGAGAGGACCAGTGGGATTAGTACAGTAGGAAGATGGCTTGAGATCGTATAGAATGTAGGGAACAGTGGATGGAGAAATCCAGAAGGAGGCGGTAATGCATAAAGGATGCCAACTTGCCATAAAACACCACAGAAGAAAGAAGGATTTATTACATCACTGATGACCTCACAATTGCGTCGAGTGACATCACTGATGACATCACAATTGCTCAAGTGACATCCCTGATGACATCACAATCGTGACAGACACCGCCGCCACCCACAGACACCGCCACCACCCACCCACCCACTTAGCCCATTTTAACTAAAGATTGACAACTGGTATAATCTCTTAATTATAGAAAATGTTTCATCGGACAAGTGAAAACTGCTGCTTGTGCTCGTTCACTTCCCATTTTCCCAGCTGGGGTTCGATCATGCAGCTATTCCGTCACAAGCCCACTTCTCTCCCTCTTATCGCCACCCTGCTTTTGCATGACACTGAAGATTATGTAAAAATGATCAAACTCCAAGTCCTTACACTTAGTACTTGTAGTGACTCACTCCTCCTGCCTCCATGGCCCTTAACTCTGGACTGTCTCCTCCTGCCTCCATGGCCCTTAACTCTAGACTGTCTCCTCCTGCCTCCATGGCCCTTAACTCTAGACTCACTCCTCCTGCCTCCATGGCCCTAACTCTAGACTGTCTCCTCCTGCCTCCATGGCCCTAACTCTAGACTGTCTCCTCTTGCCTCCATGGCCCTTAACTCTAGACTGTCTACTCCTGCCTCCATGGCCCTTAACTCTAGACTGTCTACTCCTGCCTCCATGGCCCTTAACTCTAGACTGTCTCCTCCTGCCTCCATGGCCCTTAAATCTAGACTGTCTACTCCTGCCTCCATGGCCCTTAACTCTAGACTGTCTCCTCCTGCCTCCATGACCCTTAACTCTAGACTGTCTCCTCCTGCCTCCATGGCCCTTAACTCTAGACTGTCTACTCCTGCCTCCATGGCCCTTAACTCTAGACTGTCTCCTCCTGCCTCCATGGCCCTTAACTCTAGACTGTCTACTCCTGCCTCCATGGCCCTTAACTCTAGACTGTCTCCTCCTGCCTCCATGGCCCTAACTCTAGACTGTCTCCTCCTGCCTCCATGGCCCTAACTCTAGACTGTCTCCTCCTGCCTCCATGGCCTTTAACTCTAGACTGTCTACTCCTGCCTCCATGGCCCTAACTCTAGACTGTCTCCTCCTGTCTCCGTGGCCCTTAACTCTAGACTGTCTACTCCTGCCTCCATGGCCCTAACTCTAGACTGTCTCCTCCTGCCTCCATGGCCCTAACTCTAGACTGTCTACTCCTGCCTCCATGGCCCTAACTCTAGACTGTCTCCTCCTGCCTCCATGGCCTTTAACTCTAGACTGTCTACTCCTGCCTCCATGGCCCTAACTCTAGACTCACTCCTCCTGTCTCCGTGGCCCTTAACTCTAGACTGTCTACTCCTGCCTCCATGGCCCTAACTCTAGACTGTCTCCTCCTGCCTCCATGGCCCTTAACTCTAGACTATCTCCTCCTGCCTCCATGGCCCTTAACTCTAGACTGTCTCCTCCTGTCTCCGTGGCCCTTAACTCTAGACTGTCTCCTCCTGCCTCCATGGCCCTAACTCTAGACTGTCTCCTCCTGCCTCCATGGCCCTTAACTCTAGACTGTCTACTCCTGCCTCCATGGCCCTAACTCTAGACTGTCTCCTCCTGTCTCCGTGGCCCTTAACTCTAGACTGTCTACTCCTGCCTCCATGGCCCTAACTCTAGACTGTCTCCTCCTGTCTCCATGGCCCTTAACTCTAGACTGTCTCCTCCTGCCTCCATGGCCCTAACTCTAGACTGTAGTGATGTGCGGGTCACCCAGAACCCGCCGGGTCCCGCGGGCTGGGCCGCCCCGCCGGCGGGCTGGGTTGGCAAATTATGAAAATATCGCGGGTGCGGGCGCGGCAGGCTCAGAACATGACAAAGCAACATTATTAAATAATTTAGAGCAATGAAAGACGCAGAGTAATTAACCTTAAAGACGTTAACTCTCTCTCACACGTAGGTACACACAATCAGACAGACTCCTGCTGCACTCTCTATAGCCTACATGGAGTAAAGAAACGCTTCAATGAGGTAGCCTATGTGGTCTCAAAACAAACATTTTGGAAGGATTATTCGCTGTAATTATTATTTGAAGTGTCCACATAATGCCACCGCAGATTTTCTGTTGTGGACTCGACTGTGATCTATTTGTCAACTTTACTGCAACGTGAGTAGGCTGTGAACAATTGAGTGCGCATGAGGTAATTAAAAGAAATCAGACAGCGAGTCTGGCCGTATCTGCAAGCCGTGTGCGCACCTGCTGCACTACTACGTTTAGTAGCCTACTACTGCAACATGGCCAATTGAGAGCGCATGAGGTAATCTAAATAAATGGGGAAGAATAAGAACTGTTTCTGTAGCCTGCCTAGTGCCTACCTGTACCTGCTACCTCCATTTGAAACACTGCGGTCATGCCATCCGCACTTTGGGGAAGCGTAGTCGGTCGCGCTATCTGAAGACCATGGATTAATTGAAGAAAGACCGACATGAAAGCAGCAGCGCAACTCATCCAGAGCAGGCCTAGGCTACAACTGTTGTCGCGCAGGGCAGCATTTGAGTGTCTGTGTGTGTGTGTGAGAGAGAGAGAGGGGAGAGAGACAGAGTTATTAGCTACTTTGCACACCTTGGAAGCTCCGCTGTGCTCCTCCTGAGTCCGGAGACATATTACATTAAATTGGCCGTTGCGGGCTGCTGGGTTCGGAATTTTCAGATATTTTAACGGGTTGGGCGGGGCGGGCTGGCTCCAATGATGGGTTGGGTTGGGGCGGGCCTTAAAAAACCCTGACCCGCGCATCACTACTAGACTGTCTCCTCCTACCTCCATGGCCCTTAACTCTAGACTGTCTCCTCCTGCCTCCATGGCCCTTAACTCTAGACTGTCTCCTCCTGCCTCCATGGCCCTTAACTCTAGACTGTCTCCTCCTGCCTCCATGACCCTGACTCTAGACTGTCTCCTCCTCCTCTCTTCCAGCCTCCCCCCCTCCAACCTCCCTGGCTCCCCCCCGGGCCCCCAGGTTGGTGAACTGTGTGTTCCAGCAGCGAGCTAACATCACCTGCCACTGGGAGTCTGGAGACCCTCGCCCCACCTCGACAACACTCTACACTCTACAGATTGAAAGGATCGGGTGAGGCTCAACTCTACACTTTAATGATAATGTTCATGTTATTTCTGCTTTATTGGATTGTGCACATTGGAGAGTGACAGAAGAGGTGTTGGAGATTATGTGTACATTATGTTCTAACCAAGGCTGGAACACGCTATGTGGTTAACACCTCAAACCGCTGACACAGACACAGCTTAAGCCACAGCTTCACTGCATTCATGTGTTGTGCAGTATGTGTTGCTGTAGTGCTCGCTGAATTCATGTGTATGCTTACACCATTATGCAATTTCATAGTGTTTATGAAGACTTTGTATAGTCCCAGTTTGACTTTTTTTCTGATCGTCCGTGTCCATGATTTTCATGTGTTATTCATTCCTTATTCCCTACAGAGAAAATCTTATTTTTAAAATTATATTTTAAACAAGCACAAATTCACAATACCTGCGACCACGTACACACATGCATCCACGCATCTCACACACCCCCCACTGGGAATTTCCCAAATGCAGGATGGCAGGAGCAGGACCCGCCCTACTCTACCTCTGCCACCCTGCATTTGCCCCCCCCCCCACCCCACCCCACTGCCGCCTTTTAGCCAACTGGCATGAACACATTCATACACCTTTATACACACACACACACACACACACACACACACACACACACACACACACACACACACACACACACACACACACACACACCCACACACACACACACACACACACACACACACACACACACCTCCATGCCAAATTTCAGCCTCCTAGTCTCCTATGTCCACTGGAAGCCTGCGTATGAAATGTGTTATGTAAAGTTTAGACTTCCTATAGAGCTGATTTCCTCTGAGTAGGTAGGTAGGCAGGAAACAGCCTGATCAGGGTGAGTGGTACCACATATTTCTAATATGATCATGTTTTATTCTTAACTCGCTGAGCCTTTTCACTCACTACATTGGTACCGTACCTCACTCGTTACATTTTCTACATCACAGCCGGGACTTACTTTCAAGGTTACCTTGATTACTTTACCTCGAAAATCCATAAATAAATGCATAAAATGTCTATAAGCTTCAAATCTAATCACATTTTCCATTCAAACAGGCTGTTGACTAATCCAACATCTATTTTGTTGCATCTGTAATCTGATTACAGTATCTGTAACAGATTACAAATGACAATTTTCCAATCCGTTTAATCTCTGCTTCTGTTCAACATCAAGAAACTGTAGTATTTTGCATGTGTGCAAGTTTGGATTTTGACTAATGCTTTAGTCGTCAACTTTGAATGTCAAAATCATGCAAGGGTTTTTTGGCAGTGGTGATACTTAACCACCACAGACAACCACACAGCTTCCCCCTCACTACCTGTTTGTCGATACCACCCCCCCCCCCCCCCCCACACACACACACACACACACACACACACACACACACACACACACACACACTTTCTGAACTCAGCTTTTATTATTGTCTGCTTTTCTTTGCACAAAATTAGTAGCTACAGGGCATTTCAAATACAGATAAGACACATATATCTGTGTAGCATGCATGAACCGTTGTACATTGTGTTCTGTGTGTGCGTACTGCGTACATGTGTGTGTACATGCATGCATACATGTACATGCATTCCCTGACTATACATATGTTTCTATCCATGTGGTTTTGTGCCTGTTTGTATGTGTGGTTGTCAACTGCAGTGCCCACTGCCCAGGGGAAGACAGCTCTCTGATCGTGTGTGTGTGTGTGTGTGTGTGTGTGTGTGTGTGTGTGTGTGTGTGTGTGTGTGTGTGTGTGTGTGTGTGTGTGTGTGTTTCTATGTGTTGGTGCACGTGATGTTGTGAAGTCAAGTGAAAAATAAGAACTTTCCACCCTGCACCACGCTGAACAACAGCTGCACCGTGGCAATCAACAGATCCAGCGTGGCATTTAACTTCTGCATCACCGTCATGGCACGCTCCCGCCACGGCATCACAAAGTCAAGGCCTCGGTGTCAGTCTGGTAGACTAGAAGGTGAGTCAGGGCCTATAGGTGTCAGTCTGGTAGACTAGAAGGTGAGTCAGGGCCTATAGGTGTCAGTCTGGTAGACTAGAAGGTGAGTCAGGGCCTATAGGTGTCAGTCTGGTAGACTAGAAGGTGAGTCAGGACCTATAGGTGTCAGTCTGGTAGACTAGAAGGTGAGTCAGGGCCTATAGGTGTCAGTCTGGTAGACTAGAAGGTGAGTCAGGACCTATAGGTGTCAGTCTGGTAGACTAGAAGGTGAGTCAGGGCCTATAGGTGTCAGTCTGGTAGACTAGAAGGTGAGTCAGGACCTATAGGTGTCAGTCTGGTAGACTAGAAGGTGAGTCAGGACCTATAGGTGTCAGTCTGGTAGACTAGAAGGTGAGTCAGGACCTATAGGTGTCAGTCTGGTAGACTAGAAGGTGAGTCAGGACCTATAGGTGTCAGTCTGGTAGACTAGAAGGTGAGGCAGGGCCTATAGGTGTCAGTCTGGTAGACTAGAAGGTGAGTCAGGGCCTATAGGTGTCAGTCTGGTAGACTAGAAGGTGAGTCAGGGCCTATAGGTGTCAGTCTGGTAGACTAGAAGGTGAGTCAGGGCCTCTGTGTCAGTCTGGTAGACTAGAAGGTGAGTCAGGGCCTCGGTGTCAGTCTGGTAGACTAGAAGGTGAGTCAGGGCCTATAGGTGTCAGTCTGGTAGACTAGAAGGTGAGTCAGGACCTATAGGTGTCAGTCTGGTAGACTAGAAGGTGAGTCAGGACCTATAGGTGTCAGTCTGGTAGACTAGAAGGTGAGTCAGGACCTATAGGTGTCAGTCTGGTAGACTAGAAGGTGAGTCAGGACCTATAGGTGTCAGTCTGGTAGACTAGAAGGTGAGTCAGGGCCTATAGGTGTCAGTCTGGTAGACTAGAAGGTGAGTCAGGGCCTATAGGTGTCAGTCTGGTAGACTAGAAGGTGAGTCAGGGCCTCGATGTCAGTCTGGTAGACTAGAAGGTGAGTCAGGACCTATAGGTGTCAGTCTGGTAGACTAGAAGGTGAGTCAGGACCTATAGGTGTCAGTCTGGTAGACTAGAAGGTGAGTCAGGGCCTCGGTGTCAGTCTGGTAGACTAGAAGGTGAGTCAGGACCTATAGGTGTCAGTCTGGTAGACTAGAAGGTGAGTCAGGACCTATAGGTGTCAGTCTGGTAGACTAGAAGGTGAGTCAGGGCCTCGATGTCAGTCTGGTAGACTAGAAGGTGAGTCAGGACCTATAGGTGTCAGTCTGGTAGACTAGAAGGTGAGTCAGGACCTATAGGTGTCAGTCTGGTAGACTAGAAGGTGAGTCAGGGCCTCGGTGTCAGTCTGGTAGACTAGAAGGTGAGTCAGGGCCTCGATGTCAGTCTGGTAGACTAGAAGGTGAGTCAGGACCTATAGGTGTCAGTCTGGTAGACTAGAAGGTGAGTCAGGACCTATAGGTGTCAGTCTGGTAGACTAGAAGGTGAGTCAGGACCTATAGGTGTCAGTCTGGTAGACTAGAAGGTGAGTCAGGACCTATAGGTGTCAGTCTGGTAGACTAGAAGGTGAGTCAGGACCTATAGGTGTCAGTCTGGTAGACTAGAAGGTGAGTCAGGACCTATAGGTGTCAGTCTGGTAGACTAGAAGGTGAGTCAGGGCCTATAGGTGTCAGTCTGGTAGACTAGAAGGTGAGTCAGGGCCTCGATGTCAGTCTGGTAGACTAGAAGGTGAGTCAGGACCTATAGGTGTCAGTCTGGTAGACTAGAAGGTGAGTCAGGACCTATAGGTGTCAGTCTGGTAGACTAGAAGGTGAGTCAGGGCCTCGGTGTCAGTCTGGTAGACTAGAAGGTGAGTCAGGGCCTCGGTGTCAGTCTGGTAGACTAGAAGGTGACTAGAAGGTGAGTCAGGACCTATAGGTGTCAGTCTGGTAGACTAGAAGGTGAGTCAGGACCTATAGGTGTCAGTCTGGTAGACTAGAAGGTGAGTCAGGACCTATAGGTGTCAGTCTGGTAGACTAGAAGGTGAGTCAGGGCCTCGGTGTCAGTCTGGTAGACTAGAAGGTGAGTCAGGGCCTCGGTGTCAGTCTGGTAGACTAGAAGGTGAGTCAGGGCCTCGACGTCAGTCTGGTAGACTAGAAGGTGAGTCAGGGCCTATAGGTGTCAGTCTGGTAGACTAGAAGGTGAGTCAGGACCTATAGGTGTCAGTCTGGTAGACTAGAAGGTGAGTCAGGACCTATAGGTGTCAGTCTGGTAGACTAGAAGGTGAGTCAGGACCTATAGGTGTCAGTCTGGTAGACTAGAAGGTGAGTCAGGACCTATAGGTGTCAGTCTGGTAGACTAGAAGGTGAGTCAGGGCCTATAGGTGTCAGTCTGGTAGACTAGAAGGTGAGTCAGGGCCTATAGGTGTCAGTCTGGTAGACTAGAAGGTGAGTCAGGGCCTATAGGTGTCAGTCTGGTAGACTAGAAGGTGAGTCAGGGCCTCTGTGTCAGTCTGGTAGACTAGAAGGTGAGTCAGGGCCTCGGTGTCAGTCTGGTAGACTAGAAGGTGAGTCAGGGCCTATAGGTGTCAGTCTGGTAGACTAGAAGGTGAGTCAGGACCTATAGGTGTCAGTCTGGTAGACTAGAAGGTGAGTCAGGACCTATAGGTGTCAGTCTGGTAGACTAGAAGGTGAGTCAGGACCTATAGGTGTCAGTCTGGTAGACTAGAAGGTGAGTCAGGACCTATAGGTGTCAGTCTGGTAGACTAGAAGGTGAGTCAGGGCCTATAGGTGTCAGTCTGGTAGACTAGAAGGTGAGTCAGGGCCTATAGGTGTCAGTCTGGTAGACTAGAAGGTGAGTCAGGGCCTCGATGTCAGTCTGGTAGACTAGAAGGTGAGTCAGGACCTATAGGTGTCAGTCTGGTAGACTAGAAGGTGAGTCAGGACCTATAGGTGTCAGTCTGGTAGACTAGAAGGTGAGTCAGGGCCTCGGTGTCAGTCTGGTAGACTAGAAGGTGAGTCAGGACCTATAGGTGTCAGTCTGGTAGACTAGAAGGTGAGTCAGGACCTATAGGTGTCAGTCTGGTAGACTAGAAGGTGAGTCAGGGCCTCGATGTCAGTCTGGTAGACTAGAAGGTGAGTCAGGACCTATAGGTGTCAGTCTGGTAGACTAGAAGGTGAGTCAGGACCTATAGGTGTCAGTCTGGTAGACTAGAAGGTGAGTCAGGGCCTCGGTGTCAGTCTGGTAGACTAGAAGGTGAGTCAGGGCCTCGATGTCAGTCTGGTAGACTAGAAGGTGAGTCAGGACCTATAGGTGTCAGTCTGGTAGACTAGAAGGTGAGTCAGGACCTATAGGTGTCAGTCTGGTAGACTAGAAGGTGAGTCAGGACCTATAGGTGTCAGTCTGGTAGACTAGAAGGTGAGTCAGGACCTATAGGTGTCAGTCTGGTAGACTAGAAGGTGAGTCAGGACCTATAGGTGTCAGTCTGGTAGACTAGAAGGTGAGTCAGGACCTATAGGTGTCAGTCTGGTAGACTAGAAGGTGAGTCAGGACCTATAGGTGTCAGTCTGGTAGACTAGAAGGTGAGTCAGGACCTATAGGTGTCAGTCTGGTAGACTAGAAGGTGAGTCAGGGCCTATAGGTGTCAGTCTGGTAGACTAGAAGGTGAGTCAGGGCCTCGGTGTCAGTCTGGTAGACTAGAAGGTGACTAGAAGGTGAGTCAGGACCTATAGGTGTCAGTCTGGTAGACTAGAAGGTGAGTCAGGACCTATAGGTGTCAGTCTGGTAGACTAGAAGGTGAGTCAGGACCTATAGGTGTCAGTCTGGTAGACTAGAAGGTGAGTCAGGGCCTCGGTGTCAGTCTGGTAGACTAGAAGGTGAGTCAGGGCCTCGGTGTCAGTCTGGTAGACTAGAAGGTGAGTCAGGGCCTCGACGTCAGTCTGGTAGACTAGAAGGTGAGTCAGGGCCTATAGGTGTCAGTCTGGTAGACTAGAAGGTGAGTCAGGGCCTATAGGTGTCAGTCTGGTAGACTAGAAGGTGAGTCAGGGCCTATAGGTGTCAGTCTGGTAGACTAGAAGGTGAGTCAGGACCTATAGGTGTCAGTCTGGTAGACTAGAAGGTGAGTCAGGGCCTCGGTGTCAGTCTGGTAGACTAGAAGGTGAGTCAGGGCCTCTGTGTCAGTCTGGTAGACTAGAAGGTGAGTCAGGGCCTCTGTGTCAGTCTGGTAGACTAGAAGGTGAGTCAGGGCCTCTGTGTCAGTCTGGTAGACTAGAAGGTGAGTCAGGGCCTCGACGTCAGTCTGGTAGACTAGAAGGTGAGTCAGGGCCTCGACGTCAGTCTGGTAGACTAGAAGGTGAGTCAGGGCCTATAGGTGTCAGTCTGGTAGACTAGAAGGTGAGTCAGGGCCTCTGTGTCAGTCTGGTAGACTAGAAGGTGAGTCAGGGCCTCTGTGTCAGTCTGGTAGACTAGAAGGTGAGTCAGGGCCTCGACGTCAGTCTGGTAGACTAGAAGGTGAGTCAGGGCCTATAGGTGTCAGTCTGGTAGACTAGAAGGTGAGTCAGGGCCTATAGGTGTCAGTCTGGTAGACTAGAAGGTGAGTCAGGGCCTATAGGTGTCAGTCTGGTAGACTAGAAGGTGAGTCAGGACCTATAGGTGTCAGTCTGGTAGACTAGAAGGTGAGTCAGGGCCTATAGGTGTCAGTCTGGTAGCCTAGAAGGTGAGTCAGGACCTATAGGTGTCAGTCTGGTAGACTAGAAGGTGAGTCAGGGCCTATAGGTGTCAGTCTGGTAGACTAGAAGGTGAGTCAGGACCTATAGGTGTCAGTCTGATAGACTAGAAGGTGAGTCAGGACCTCGGTGTCAGTCTGGTAGACTAGAAGGTGAGCATGTTCTGCTGTCCCACTCTTCCTCTCATTTTCTCTCACTTGCTTGTTTCTCACTCTGTTTTTATTTTGTGCCCCCCCAGAGAAATTGGACCCAGTGAAGCTTCAAGGAGCAGAGCCAGTGCCAGGTCGACCTCAGTGTCTGATGTTAAGTTGGAAGCGTCCTTTGTCATACGTGACTGAAAGTGAGATCAAAGAGGGGAAACTGTCCTCCCAGATTGAGTACTCAGCACATGGGCAGGTCTGTATAAATATCCCCAAACACTCAACCGCATACTGTATGTCACATGCATCCACACAGACAAAGATACACTCATTCCCACATTAGAGATGCTGTGTGTAGCATTTTTAAACAGCAGTATATCTTTGTCAAATTAATTGTGTTGCCATAAAAAAATGAGACCATTGAGATTGGTAGCCTCCATCTTATGTTGGTGCTACTGTTTCTTAAAATGAAGACCACATTTCCCATGAACGCCACGGCTTTCTGTCACAAAGAGGCAGTTGCTACTTGCTCTGTTTGTGCTAGAAGAACAGTGGCCCTCTTCCTGTGTGTGCTGGAAGAACAGTGGCCCTCTTCCTGTTTGTGCTGGAAGAACAGTGGCCCTCTTCCTGTGTGTGCTGGAAGAACAGTGGCCCTCTTCCTGTGTGTGCTGGAAGAACAGTGGCCCTCTTCCTGTGTGTGCTGGAAGAACAGTGGGCCTCTTCCTGTGTGTGCTGGAAGAACAGTGGCCCTCTTCCTGTGTGTGCTGGAAGAACAGTGGGCCTCTTCCTGTTTGTGCTGGAAGAACAGTGGGCCTCTTCCTCTTTGTGCTGGAAGAACAGTGGGCCTCTTCCTCTTTGTGCTCTATCTACACGGCTCTGGGTAAGAATATCTGGGTCAGCCAATCAGAGGCAGAATAGGGCGGGCTCACCCTGTGATGGACTCTCCCCAATTGTACTTGGCCAATTTCCCCCTGCTGCCCTGGTCGTTGCTCCACCCTCTGCCGATCTGGGGAGAGCTGTAGACTAGCACCATGCTTCCTCCGACACATGCGCAGCTGCCAGGCGCGGGGGGAGCTTCACCGGCAGGACGTAGCACGTGGGAGGATCATGCTATTCCCACCAGTTCCCTTCTGCCCCGAACAGGACTGCCTCCTTGACCTTACAGTATCTACTCCCTCCTCATTTACGCATTCCTTCTCTACCCCTTGTAGCCCAGTGTCCTGGCCACAGTGAACAGAACAACCTGCAGGTTCCAGGTTTGTGGCCTCAGACCTGACACCTCATACACCATCAGGCTTTGCCACCGCTTTAATGACTCATCCGCCCCCTGGGGCGAGTGGAGCAACAGCTGTGAAGGAAGGACCAGAGAGGACGGTGAGAGAACACACACTGAGGATAACAGGCAGCATATTGTATTTGTTGAAGATCTCAGTCACCATATAGTTCTGTGTAATTGTACCACTACTATAAGAGAGTACTTCCTCAGAGTCCAAACGACTGGGGAAGACACTTCTGTGTCGGTCTGTTTGCACCACAATAAATTGCTTAAATTGACCGTGTGCTCCAGAATTCATCCTTCATCTAAGACCAACAATCTGTTGTGCAGTTTCAACGCTGTGTTTCAGTGTAAGCAAAAAGCAAAGCTATGTGTCTGTCTGTCTATCTGTTTAACATCCATTCTGCTATCTATCAGCTCCATCTGCACCACCAGTCTTCTGGAGACAGGTGAAAGAAACATTCAAGAATGGGTGGAGACTCGTCCTACTGCTTTGGAAGGTGTGTGTGTGTGTGTGTGTGTGTGTGTGTGTGTGTGTGTGTGTGTGTGTGTGTGTGTGTGTGTGTGTGTGTGTGTGTGTGTGTGTGTGTGTGTGTGTGTGTGTGTGTGTGTGTGTGTGTGCGTGCGTGCGTGCGTGCGTGCGCGCGTGCGTGTACATTTGTGTTGTGTCACATGGAGTCATGAGTACTCATATGGTATTTTCTGACACCTCATAATGTTGTGAATTGTGTTTTACAGTTTAATAACTTTTGTATTTCATTAGTCTCTAATCAGCCTCTCCTCACCTATCACCGCTTATTTGTTTTTATGTCTTGCAGAAATCATTCTGTTATTGCACTACAATCTGTTTCTAGCTTAGATAGATAGATAGATGATAGACTGTTGATTGAGATAGCTCCAGATAATGTAAGTACAGTATATATATACTGTAACAGGATGTGACACCTTAGTTATCTTACAGCTCCATTTCCTTCCTAATTTCTGTTTCCTGCCTGTTTCCTGGTTTGGGTTTACATCACTCAGCCCTTGCCTCACCGTCTTGCCAATGGCAAAGTTGTCTCCTACAATGTGACATGTGGGATGAAAGACGGCCAGGCCCTGAGCAGTCGTGGGAGTTGCGGAGTTTTGAACCATACAGAAACTTCCTGTAGTTTGTCTCTCCCCCCGGGAAGCGTCTCCTGCTCTCTGACCGCCTCCAACTCTGCGGGAACCTCCCCTGAAGCACGGCTATGGCTGCCTGGTGCCTCTGACTCAGGTAGCTGACGGATCTCACTCTGACTCTGCATCAAACGTGACATTAAGGCGTGCTCATCAAAAGAAATGCCCCATCCTCATTTTATACATTCAAAATAGCCCAGAGCTTATTCAAAACATGAAATGTGTATTTAGTCACTATGGTGTACATTCTACATTCTGCTATAAGTAACAAACATCATCAATAAGGAAAGTCCAAGATTTATACTCGAGCAATAACATAATTCACACTTTTGTTTGGTCCATTATGAATCATGAAGCATGGCTTTGTCTATTATATACCGTGTGACTGTGCAGATACTTGTTTTATTGAACTGACTGATTAAATCCTGGCACCGATTGTCTTTTTAACTTTTGGAACAAGTGATGGTAAACCTCAATGAAAACTCGTGCGATGTTGGCTGTTCCCTTCTCTTCAGACCCCCCGCCCCCAAACCACATGACTGTGAAGCCACTGGGTGACAACAGCCTGGACGTGCGATGGATGGGTCCGGCTGATCAGCCAGTGAGCAGCTTTGTAGTGGAGTGGTCGGCCGTTACAGAGAACAGTAGTCTACACTGGGAGAGGCTCAATAGTTCCTGTAAGGCGCTGGTGATCACAGGTAATGCAGCAACGGTCAAGTGTTTTTGTGCTTCTCTGAGTGTTTCTCTGTCTGGACGTGTCTGGACAATAATGGATTCCGTAAGGTTTGCTCATTGTAAGCTGTGCTGGATACGCCTAACCTGACGCTGCCCCCATCTGGCAGCGTCAGGTTAGGATACGCCAGCTAAATGCCTCAAATGTCAAATAGAAAATGTTCCTTTGCCCATTGACCCCCCCCGCCCCCAATTGTTTTGAATTATTTACTAGTGCAGTCCCCGTTCACCCCTCTTCTGCACAGAGAGCTAATCATTAACACTTGTTTATTAACACATTGACTGCCAGCCGTTTTTTTCTTGCTGTAGGTAGCTTCTGCCAAGCCGTTTTTTGAGGATTGTGGCTCATTTTACAAGAGCCGAGGATTCTTTTCTGCTTGGAGTTTGTGAACATACAATATCTCAAAAGTACTAATAGAATGTGTACTTTCTCTGTCTAAAAGAGTTAGTTTGTAGAGTTAGTAGTTATGTAAGCATTAGCAGTTGAATACAGCATGGTTTTAGCGTCAGAAAAAATATTCAGAGATAAACGGCTTTTTGTGAAATTCGATATAACAGTCACTTTAACCATTCATTTTTGGCTCTCTCTCTCTCTCTCTCCCTCCCCCTCTCGCTCTCTCTCTCTCTCTCTCTCTCCCTTCCTCTCGCTCTCCCTCCCTCTCTCTCTCTCTCTCTCTCTCTCTCCCTCCCTCTCGCTCTCCCTCCCTCTCTCTCTCTCTCCCTCCCTCTCGGGAGGGAGACGCACTAGGTTTAATCCTAGTGAGAGGGGGAGAGGGAGAGAGAGAGAGAGAGAGAGAGAGGGAGGGAGGGAGAGAGAGAGAGCGAGAGAGAGAGAGAGAGAGAGAGAGAGAGAGAGGGAGAGAGCGAGAGGGAGAGTTGCTTCAACTCCTCCCTCCGTGGGCGTTCTTCTTGGCTGCAGCGGCCGTCACAAGCTTGTCACCAGTCTGACTGCTTTGCTGCTGTCCTGTGCCTGTCTGCACGGCCGCTGTTTGAGGAAGTCGGCATGGACTCGCTCGCTTCTTGGAGTTTTGGTTGAGAGAAGCTTTTGCGATTCTGGTCATATTTATGCTGCGTGTTTCAAAGTGTGTTCCACCAATCTATTATGTAAATTTGCAATCCCGCATCGCCAGCAATCAGCGGGAAAACGAAAGCGTTTTCCCCCATCCATTTTCATGAGAATGGCTGGGGTGAGAATGGCGTGACAAGTTAAAAAAATGCTTGCCTTCCTCTAGTGAGGAGAGCACTGTTGCCACTTAGTGGGTCGGTGGAATGGGTTGTAAACGTTCGGTGGCTCCAATAATTATATAAGAGATGTAAAAGGGTTAGATGCACATCCCACGGTCAAAAAAAGTCAAGTCGTCGCTGGCAGTGAACAGCTGGATTGTGTTTGACGACTACACTCGTCGTTGGCAGTCAAGGTGTTAATATTGGAGTGCATGTCCAAATCACATCAAATCCTGCACTGCAAGTCTCTGGGTCCCCAGTAATACACCCACCAAATGTGAAGTAGATTGGTTCTCGAGATATGCGAAGGACTGGAGGCAGCGTTGCCAGACGTATGATAATTATCGTATTTGTACGATAATTTCGACCTCTGTACGATGTACGATCAATAATCCCAAAATCCCCCAAATGTACGATAATTTCATCATTTTGTGACACTCAGTCGAATCCTACGTCTATCACTCTATCTGTTTATACAATCATCTCTTCACACAACGTCTTTGCAGCCAATACGTGCTTGAACGTGAGTTGTTGTTGCAACGCAGGCTGAGATCACAGTGTTGAAACATCATGCGTGCCAAGTCCAAAAAGTAGCCTGTGATCAGCCAGCCCCCCCAACATAGGCGCGCCGCGCTGGGGAGGGGGCGTACGATAATTTCACTCCAAAAACGATAATTTTGACCCTCTGGTACGATAATTCAACATTTGCCATCTGGCAACACTGACTGGAGGACACACAGACACATGTACATTCAAACATTAATCAATGTGATGGCACGCCATATTCAAGATGCAAGACTAAAGAGAATGGAGAACACATGAGAAGAGTCGTGTTTCTGGCTGACCCACCTATCTGCCTATTGATTAAGAGTCTGAATCTATAAACAATTTTTTGATCCATTCTAGTCTAGTCTAGTCTAGTCTAGTCTAGTTCTCTATTTTAATGAGTGAAAAGTTCTTGTCTAGAAAAGCAATGGTAATCCTGCAATATTGATTCAGAGTCCCACTACCTGCTGTGTGTCACTGTCTGTGAGTGAACTTGGGTGAAGAGAAACTGATAAGAACTGGCCAGACTGTTAAATGTGGCTGTGTTGATTTGTCTCTGGGTTGATTTAGAGGGAGTGGAACCGATGGTGCGATACGCCGTCTCTGTCACAGCGCTGTATGCTGAAAGAGGGATGGGACAGAGCGGCACGCCGTTCTACATTTACACACGCCAAGGAGGTACGCAATCTTCAACGTCTTCAGAGGGCTTTCTGCTTACTGTTATACCCCATGTTCTCATGCTAAGCTAAGCTAAGGTAGCTACAGGAAAGTGACATGCTTGTGTGAGGCAGCGTGTTGTGGTCTCTTTACCTTCAACTCAGTAAAGTCAGGCGGCAGAATTGAATTAATTGAAAATGTAAACATTTCAAAATGTTTCATTATGAAGATTAGTTTAGTTTTAGATCCGTTTATTTACCCAGTCATAGAACATAGAAGCCAAATGATCATAAAAAAAAAACAGTGGTAACACCTCCTCTCTTTATGTCTCTATCTCTCTCTTTTTTAGTCTATCACTCTGTACACTCTGTACTGTAGCCTATGCCCTGGAACATGTGGGAGACTGAGCGGTCGGGAGGGTGTGTTTCGTGCTTATAGGTTGAGACAGTTTAACATCTGAAAACCCTCAGACTTCCTATTTGCAGTTAGTATCTGTACTGTCTGTAACATGCTTTATAGTTTGTTTAATACACACTTTGTGTGGGGGGGGATTCTGTGATAAAATACAAAGACAAAAAGACAAAAAGTTAAGATGTATTACAAATTTCTTGGGTGAGATAAAAACTCTAGTAGGTATGGGTAATCAAAATATCTCCCCTCAAAATAAACAGAAGAGGAAGACTGAAACCAACTGAACCACAAATGTAGTGAGTGATGCGAGGGATCCAGAAGGATCCAGACCCTGACAACTTCCTGTTTCTAATTAATCGAGTTCAAATACATTTAATTGCAGTTCCCATGAAAAGGGATTTGAAATTTGAAAGGTAGATGTCAAAAAACTAAGCCTAAGGCATTTTGCTGTCCTCGGCTGAGAGGTGGTTCTCAAACTGGGTCAGACCCCCTCAGGGGTAATTTTGGGGGCTTCTGAGATGATATATGGGATAGGACAAAAACATATTTTCCACTATACATAATCATTATAATGTGTATTTTTCCTTTCTTTTCTTGTGAATTTCTGAATAGTTTTCAGCCGCTATAACTCCTCCAATAATCAAATGACTCAATCTGAAAAGGAAAATTATTTTTTTGGGATGAACTGTTGCGAGTAGATGTCGCTTCATTTTAACGGGTCACAAGTCAAAAAGTGTGAGAACCACTGCACAAGGGAACACTAACTGTCTCTCCTGCTTCCATCTCCTGCCTGCACAGCGCCCTCAGCTGGTCCTAAATTGAAGGTACACAGTAGTTCTTGCAACATAGAGATCAGCTGGAGTCCCATACCTGTGGAGCAGCAGCGTGGTCACATCAAGAACTACACACTCCACTACACAAGCACAGACCAACCGACCAAGAGTGAGTTATACACACGTGCAGGAAGGACATGCATACAAAACAATGTGTACCAAGTATTCCCTTGGTACACATTGCTCATCTTATTATCTTATCTTATATATTATATGTTGTTGTTTTTCAGGAGTGGCGCAGTGTGTGCCTGGTCAGGACCTCCATTATTCTCTGATCAATCTGTCACCTGGTAACTATGACATCTACATGCAGGCCAACACTGAAGCTGGCACTGGACCAGCAGGGCCAACTTCAAAAGTTTATATAGGTAGGTACACACACACGCACGCACGCACGCACACACACACACACACACACACACATACACACACACACACACACACACACACACACACACACACACACACACACACACACACACACACACAATCCCTATAGTATCAAACTTAACCAAAATATGGCTTGAGATTCAGTTCAACTGTGTGTGTGTGTGTGTGTGTGTGTGTGTGTGTGTGTGTGTGTGTGTGTGTGTGTGTGTGTGTGTGTGTGGGGGTGGGTGGGTGGGTGGGTGGGTGGGTATGTGTGTGTGTGTGTGTGTGTGTGTGTGTGTGTGGGGGGGGGTTGTAGCCTGTGAGGAAGCATCTTTAGTGATGGTTGTAGTGGCAGCTGTTGTTCCTGCACTCATCCTGACTCTACTGGGGCTGCTGCTGCTGGCCTGCCTGACACAGAACCACATGTAAGTTTCTGTCTTACACTACTCTCCCTCTCCCCCCCACACTCACTCACTCACACACACACACACACACACACACACACACACACACACACACACACACACACACACACACACACACACACACACACACACACACACACACACACACACACACACACACACACACACACACACACACACACACACACACACACACACACACACCACACACACAGGGACACATACACCATACCTGCCAACACTCCCAATTTAGGCGGGAGTCTCCCGATTTTTAACCCTTTCTCCCGTGTGCTCCCGCTTGGTAATTCATCCCGCTAATCTCCCGATTTGTAAGATGTGTGTCGTGGTACCTGGCAACCCAACCCAGCCAGAGGCAGTGACGAGTGACGCACGGTGCGTCACTGTGCTGAGTGCGCTCACTCAAGCAGCTCTTCTTGGTGAGGCGCTCTGCCATATGTATACAGAAATGGATGAAACATGAAAGAAGAACTTTCAGTCCACTTGGTGCGAGACCATCCCGTTTCTAACCGCTACCCACATCAGCAAATACCATGTGTTTTACAAGCTATGTCGGGCTGACTTTATCGTAGCTCACTGTGGGGAAATGACGTTAGCAAACAAACATGTTAACGTTAAACATGCCAAACACAAACAAGCCGTGGAAGCACAGAGGGGAACTGCTAACATTTACATTCCTCATGAGAGGTGTGTCGGAGGCTGAGCAAGTCAGCAAGGCAAATGGCCATGCTAGGCGCCAACATTTCTTTTTCATTTTTTTGTGTGATGTAAATTTTAGATCACAAACTTTCACACACAAAACTTTTGATCACATCTTTTGTACATTTTGTTTGTTTGTTTAATTAAAAGTGATTTACTTTACATCCTTGTAGATTTATTCTATTAATTTGGGGTGTAGGGTTATTTTGGGGGGGATGTTGAGGGTAGGCCATTCGGCGATACCCCAGAAAATCTCCCTCTTTTTCACAGCCCAATGTTGGCAGGTATGACACACACACTCAAACGCATGTTGTCATACTATTGTTTTAGCTGCTCAACACAAAGGAGCATGGGTGATTGGGTCTCTTTTGATTGAAGTTAAAGATAGAAGATAAGAGATAAAATGGCCTTTCTACAACGGCATGAGTGAATACTGGATTCTGATTGGCTAGCAACAGTGGTAAATACGCCAACAATCTACAGTTCGGCTCCAACCGCAGTATCACTCCGCTCCCTGATGCTGACTCCGTTCCCTGTGCTGACTCCGCCCACTGTTAGCCTCTCAGTCTGCAAATCTTCAACAAGGAAATGGCCGATCTCTAACACAAGGAAATGTCCGATTTCGTAGTAACGTTTGATTTACTGGGTGGATTGAGTTTTGAGCAGTGGTTAGATGAAGATGATGGTGAAGTGAACAAAGAACGACATGGTGAAATTGGGGAGAGAGAACTGGCTGAGCTTGAGTTGTCACGAGTTCGGACTAGCGGGAGGTCGGACTAGCGCCCGGACCCCGAACCTGGGACTGTCAAACAAACAAACGCCCTCTGCCGTCACCAGATATCAACACACCACCACCAAAACGGGCTGCTTTAGATAACTGTTTAAATAACTGTACTTTTACAGGCAATGTATCAATAACTGTGAATCCCGTTAAGGAATAGGTTAGTTGTTTTTTGGCTCAAAGGCAACTAAATGTTTAGTGCAATCATTGATCTTGTGTATGGAACTATATTCTGTGGCGGAAGGATAAATGTATTCTGAAACCAGTAATGATTATAAATAAATGAATTGGATGTTACAATTGTGTATTTTTTATATTATTTGGTAGCTGTTGTAGAAAACAAATTTAATGTTAATTGTTAATTTCCTCATTTTCTAATCTCATCCCTGCAGGCTGAAGCAGAAGCTGTATCAGGACGTCCCAGACCCGTCTCAGAGCAGCCTGGCCCACTGGACCCCCAAAGCCCCGTTCCAGGTAATTTAATCCCTGCCCCCTTTCTTGTTGTAGAGACACACCTGTCTCATCAGCAAAGTGGAGCTTCAACAGAGAAGATTGTCCCATCCCAGATTGCCCACTAATTGAGACCAGGTGGATTCATCCTATTTGTCCAAATTAAATTATGGTGTTGGGTTGTGTTGTAGAAACTTCTCAGCGTACAGAAAGTGAATCAAAACTTAAGACTGAAAATACAAATGTTCTTAACAAGGGGTCCTTGAGGGCGTTACAGTAGCCTGGTTAAAACCATCCAGATCCATGAACTCACATTCTGTTTCGTTCTGCGATTCCGTCTGGACTCTGAGCTGTGCAGTGTGCACACTAATCAGTGGGTGGAAGTAGCCAGTCCTTCAGCCAATCAGCATCGGATCCAGTCAAATCCAAATCCACTCGGAAGAACGGCGAAAACGTCTTTTCCGCCGAGAAACTCCACTGTTGCACACTCCTGTTCTTGTTTAATTGTTGGGGCGGCTGTAGCTCAGGAGGTAAGAGCGGGTCGTCCACTAATCGCTTTGGATAAAAGAGGTCGGTGGTTCGATTCCCGCCTCCTCCTCATGTCGAAGTGTCCTTGGGCAAGATACTGAACCAAAATTGCTCCTGATGGTGTGCCAGCACCCTGCGTGGTAGCCTGCCGCCATCGGTGTATGAATGGGTGAATGTACCTACTGATTGTAAAGCGCTTTGGATAAAAGCGCTATATAAATGCAGGCCATTTACCAATTGTTATTATTGAGACTATTTCTGCAATAACTGCACTTATGGCTGTTTAAACTCGACGAACATTAACATTACTGTTCGAGCCGGAGAGCCATGGAGGCAGCCATTACGCCACATTCAGATACAAGATGTATTGGCCGCTGTATGTAGTGCGGTTGTAGTACGTTGGGGTGGGCAGGTCTCACTTCAGCCCAATGTATACCTTCTCCCCTTCAAAACAAGCATGTGTGCGAGGGAACTAGGACATTATTTTGTAGCTTTAGTGTAGTTTCTGTTTGATATCTGCTATTTCATGCTGATCACTTTCACTCGTATGGAGCGTGTTGAAACTGGTTGAAACATTTCTGCTGAGGCAGGCAGGCTCTTTGATTGACAAACTAACCGGAGGATTTTTATTGAGAAGAACAGATATACAGCCGCAATTTTTGAGATAGAGAGGAGAAGAGAAGAGACAAGTCATGAAACAGAGCTGTGTGTGTGTGTGTGTGTGTGTGTGTGTGTGTGTGTGTGTGTGTGTGTGTGTGTGTGTGTGTGTGTGTGTGTGTGTGTGTGTGCGTGCGTGCGCGCGCGCGCGCGCGCGTGCGTGCGTGTGTGTAGCGGAGCGGAGCATGATGTAGGGTTGGATCGCCCTGAGCTCTCTCGAGGTACAACCTCTGCGTGTTTTTCATGCATACCCTTGCGTCGCTCACTGCCGGAGCTTGACGGTCTACCCCCATTTACTATGAATGGAGCGCGGGGGGGGGGGGTAATGCGAGCGCCTGATCCTGTGTAAATCGGCCTTACTGTTTTGCCAGCGGCATTCCTCATTGGCCGGTTACAATGTCAACTGTGAGGCAGGTCCCTTATTGGCCCGTACACTGTAGTTTCTGCAAAGGCCTGCCCCAGCTGGAGGCCAGACGGAATCGCAGAATGAAACAGAATGTGAGTTCATGGATTTGGATGTTCTAACCAAGATAGCGTTCCAGGGGGTCCCCAGTAAACTGCTGAATTGTTAAGCTTCAGCATTATTTCACTCACAAGAAGTTAGCATAATTACAGAATGTAGAAGAATGACTGATCATAGTTTTGCTGCTATCTCTCTACCTACAATATACTGTAGAAAATCCGGGTAGATTCAAGATTCAAGATTCAAGATTTTTATTGTCACTCCGTAGTACAAGTATCACGTGTGAAATTCTTGTGCTGTAGGCTCCATTACAACATAGTGCAAAAAATAAAAGATATATAAATAAAAAATAAGAGGCAACAAGCAATACAGCAGTAAGACACGCCACAGACAGTGGCGTATTCACTGCCCATAGTGCAAATGGCATGAACATACTTTAAACATAATTAAACATAATAACATTCTGTTAGGTGCAAATAGCGTATACCTAATTAAACATACTATTGAACATTAGTCATACATAATGGTAGCATCTACAGTGCGGTACAGTACGGCTACTACACTATTTGTATATGTTAAGGAGTCTCGTGGCCTGTGAGAAGAAACTGTCCCTCAAGCGATTTGTGCATGCTCTTGGGACCCTGTATCTCCTCCCTGAAAGTAGCAGGGAGAACAAACTGTTGTGGGGGTGGTTTGTGTCTTTGATGATCTTCAGGGACCTCCTGAGGCACCGCTGGTTGTACAGATCTTGCAGTTCTGGCAGCTCACATCCTGTTACGTGCTGGGCCGCGCGCCTCACCCTTCTTAGCGCCCTGCGGTCCATGGTGGTGCAGTTCCCGTACCAGGTGGTGAAGCAGCCAGTCAGCAGGCTTTCAATGGTGCCTCTGTAGAAGTCCCTGAGGATTTTTGGCCTTAGCCCGAATTTCTTCAGGCGCCTGAGTCCGTGTAGTCGCTGTTGGCCTTTTTGACAACAGTGGCGGTGTGGTTGGCCCATGTCAGGTCCTGGTGGATATTGACTCCCAGGTACTTGAAGCTGGTAGAGATGCCCTCCAGGCCTGGGCGTCTCTCATGGGTCTTGGTCATGGAATTCTGAACATAATCATATCTAGCAATAAAATATATTGTCAGATTTGCGTCCGAGAGACAAACTGTCGTTGGGATGGAACTCCGTGGCCCTAATGTGGACTAAATTAGGGGTCCTTGATATGAAAAGGGTTGAGAATCACTAAACTAAAACACTAAACTAGTGATTTTTGTTCTTTCACAGAATATGAAGTGGCCACCAACAACAGAGAAGTCCAAAATCAATTACTCTGAAATAACTTTGGTCAGTAAAAGTGTGCTGCAGGACTCTGACCCGGACCCGGAGATGAGCTATCAGACCTGTTCCCTTCACCTGTACCCTGCACTGCCAGTGGGATCTGAGAAGGATCGACTCAGAGGATACAACAGCATCCTCTCTCTCCTCTCTCAGCCTCCCCAAACCCTTCTCCAGCCCTCTGACGGCCAGTACACGGCCCTCTGCGTCCATGACACCTGGTTACAGCCAGGGGGCGAAAGCGAGCTACCTGAGCCTCTGCAGGGAGAGAGTGATGGGGGATCTGAGTCGTCTCTCTCACAGCCAGGCGGTCTGGAGACCCCCCCTTGGTCTGTCCTGCAGCCTCACTCCTTCTATCTCTCTCGAGCAGCGGAAGCCAGCTCACTCCATCACTCCTTTTCTCCCGGTCACTTTAACTCAGTCCCGTCGCTTCAGCTCGACCCGTTCACCTGCACCGTCTCTCTCTCCAACTCTTTTTCTACCTCTCTCTCCCCCTTCCCTCTCTTGGTTGACTTCTCCTACTCTGGCCTTCCTGGTCAATACTCTATGGACTGTGATCCGTACATCTCCCTCGCTGTGTAGCCCTCTCATACCACAGGTGTTTGATTGATTGACAGATGTACAGTTGTTTGATTGATATTTTCTCTATTTTTGTGATAATTCTTTCAATTTTTGTATTTGTTATTCCACCGTGAATGTTTGGGAATGTGCTTTTGAACTTGTTGCTGTGACTTTAATGCCAAGGAATGTAAACACAGTTGCCATCTGTACATACTGTAACATCAAATATTTTATTCAGTGGCCATTATGAATATATAATCTATTATTGTGCAGCTAAAGCCAACATAAGCTGTGATCTATAATCATGCTTTTATCATTTGGGCCGTTTACACTTGTGTTATTTTGTCTGAGCATTAAAAACTTCTTGTGATTTGACTGATTATTATAATTCATGCCTCCTACATGATTTGTGTAGTTGTGTTTTCAATGCAGAAACCATACGCTTATTAGTGGAGGACTGGAGGAGTATTCCGTCAGTCAAGTTTTTAAGTTTAGTTAAAGCAGGAACTCTTTTTGTCTGAGAATAGTCATGTAACATAAGTGGTTCTCAAACCTTTTCTCACCAAGGACCCATAAACGGACACAAATTAGACCATCATTTGTTAAGTGTCCCAGGGTCCCCATCTGATAAGATTTTTTGCTTTTAGATGTTTTATTACAGAAAGTGTATGCAACGGCAACCCATGACCAAAATAGTCATACATTATGCCATTGTGTTACTTATGGATGGAATTATAGGGGAAATAAATTATTCCCCCTTTTTGTTGGAAACCCCCTCAAGGACCCCTGGGGTCCCTCGAACCCACTGACATAAGCTATTTGGTGGAGGCTTTAATCCAAGAGCTGTATTATATTTCATCTTTATTTGACTCGAGTAGGAATCAAACCCATAACCTGGAGCCAACAAACCGTTCAGAGGAGGCGCATTTACTGTAGAACTCCATTGGAAAACTATGTGAGCTGTGCCAAGCCTTCCAAACCACGTGGGAGACAGTGGATTTGGTTACCCAAATCCTGAAAGAGGGAGAGAAAGAATTGAAGATAGCAGTGGCAGAGGGAGGTTTTCCCCTAGTCCCTTTGTTTTCCTTGTGTTTTTGTCAATAGGGGGGGTTTGGAAAGTTGATCTAGCCCCCCTCCCCCTCCCCCTCCCCCGCCCCCTCCCCTGCCCCTTGCGCGTTAAAAAGGACTGCGCAGTGCGCACCGTGCAGCCGCTGTGAGCGCAACGCGTCCTCGACAGTGCACACACCTAAACAACCTAGGACAGACAGGTAGAGGAGTGGAGCCGGAAGAACGAGCAAATCGGGTTGCCCTGGCACCATTTCTTTCCATTTGAACTCCAAACACTCGCTGGGTTACAACAGCCACCCGTTTTGAAGGCGAGTTATTTATGAGAGAGATACCATCGA
Source organism: Poromitra crassiceps (assembly GCF_964638095.1). Classification (NCBI taxonomy): domain Eukaryota; kingdom Metazoa; phylum Chordata; class Actinopteri; order Beryciformes; family Melamphaidae; genus Poromitra; species Poromitra crassiceps. The sequence continues at coordinate 52,857,162 of NC_139625.1, read as the reverse complement.
GGGGAAACATGGAGCAGGGGAAGAAGATGATCCTGATTGTGGTGGATGTTCTTTGTGTCTTTGTTGGTGAGTGACCACCCTTTTCTCTCTGTTCCAAACATGGCTGAAAAATAAGATTTTTTTCCAGGCTTGGTGGCTCACTCACTTAATGCGTCATCTTGATTGCGTAGGGTTGATTATTGGAAAATCTCGATCACCCAAACCCAACCTAACCCTGATTATTCTGCAATTAATTTGCATACTTTACAAACAACACACACACACACACACACACACACACACACACACACACACACACACACACACACACACACACACACACACACACACTCACACTCACTCACTCACTCACTCACACTCTATATGGATTTGTCTCATGTTAGATATATATTCCAAGATCTCCATACAGGGAGAAACAAAAATAACTTGTAGTGACTAGTGAACTATATGGTGCCTATATAAACTTGTGTCTACTGCAACGTTGCTCATTACCTTGTTAAAACAGGCCAGAGTCTTTGCCAACAGTAAGACTGTAGCTCAAGTGAATTGAACTCTGGCTTTGATTGACCCCAGTGGGGATATTTTCAATGTGGTCATGACTCATGTGGGAGGAGAAGATGCAGGGAGATAGTCTTATCTTGGTTTTCATGTGATGATCTTGAGTAGTAAAGATGCCTCACACAGACACAGTCCGGCTCGTGTCCTGAACTTCACTGGTGCCTCTGATAGGCTTAGAGGGTGAGTGTCAACCACTGGCCATGTTGCTTTTTCATCATGTTCACAGTAGCTTGGTACGAGGGTGTGTGTTTCTCTCTTTCCCTCTGGCTCTCTACCTGTCTTTTATTTCCAGGATGGATAATCATCAGGCCATGTGAATGCAAACATACTTTTTGCATATTTTCCATTGCCCTGTGGCCTTGGTTAAGGTTAGGGTGAGCAAAGAGCACCGTCAATAATGAATCTCTCCCTCTCTGACAGTTAAGAGACGTGTTTTGAGAAACTGCACACCAAGTGTGTGTGTGTGTGTGTGTGTGTGTGTGTGTGTGTGTGTGTGTGTGTGTCTTAAGGGGTGCTGTACGGTGTGTGTGTGTGTGTGTGTGTGAGTAACTAGTGAACGGCCTGTCAGAACTTGCTCTGGACTGCGGAGACGGTACAAAACCATTTGTAGCAGATAGACATGGACAAAAAGCCTTATTCTCTCCTTCCATCTGTCACTCTCTCGTCAGCTCACTTTTACAATAGAGGTGGGGGGCATTTGTGGAGCAGTAAGCGGATGGGGGGAGCGTAACGTCCCTGTTATTATGTCTTATTATTCACTGCAGATTTTTAGGGGGGAAATTGGGGGGCAAACAAGACCGTACCTGCCCCGCTCAGCAGCCATGCAAAGTGAAGTTAATGGCCCACTGGTTGAAGGTTCAAACTAAAGAGTGGAATCCCTGTGAGGTCGGTACCTGTGTGTGTGTGTGTGTGTGTGTGTGTGTGTGTGTGTGTGTGTGTGTGTGTGTGTGTGTGTGTGTGTGTGTGTGTGTGTGTGTGTGTGTGTGTGTGTGTGTGTGTGTGTGTGTGTGTGTGTGTGTGTGTGTGTGTATCTGGGTTTCCTCACTGTGGCAGCAGATTGATATGGCTGGAATGTGCTGAATGTCCAAATTGTAACTGATCTCTGAATCTATTCTCTCTCTCTCGCTCTCTCTCTCTCCCAGTGTGTAACCTCTCCATCCTGCCATTTTTGTTAGACAAGAAGTAACACATACAACTATCTACATTATTTTGAGTGTACACACACACACACACACAGACACACACACACACACACACACACACACACACACTACTGCACATCCAGTTCTTCTGACACAAAGTACAGATGCGGGCAATGCTATCGACTATCGACCCCAGTTCAGTGTCATGACTTGACATATGATTTGCATCTGAGCCAGAGTGTGCGGTTTGCTATTTTTCCATAGGTTCAAAACTCAGCCCACATTAATCTAATGTTAGCTGCCAGTAATTCTGCCCGTTTTCTGCCAGCTAGTTAAATTCAACACACACACGTTGTTGATCAGGATCTGTAACATTAACGTTATTTGTTTTGCGCCTTTCAATATTGCTGGTAGTAATAGCCTACTGTTTGAGTCCCCTGTTGTTGTGAACGTGCATTGCAGTGGCGTCGGCGCAGCCAAACGGCACCTCAATGACTTCTTAAATCATTAATTAATCCCCCTGCACCCCCCGTCAATGACGATGCCATCGTTCATCACAATGTTTCACTGTGGAACCATCGCGATGGCTATTAGGGTGACATCGCACAAACTCTATCCAGACTTTGTAGAGTTCTTTCTATTTCCATATCTGGTGTTGAAGAGCCAACAGCAATGTCAGTGAGTGAAAAATCTTTTTTCTGCATCCAGACCCATCACTAAATGTGTGCTGGCTAGGGATGCATCGTTCCGACATGGAAATTTTGGCTCGGTACTGATTTTTCAAACACCACAATCGGTCCATCCCGATAGCCTGCTGATATTTTGTTTCGTATTGACCCATTTGTGCCCTCTGTCTATTATTCTGCCCTTCATTATTGCAATGAATAGAGATTTAAGGGTCAGCTTTTATCGTAACGACTTTCACATAACCGAAAATGCCCTTTTTTATTAAATAAAATAAAATAAAAATAAATAAACAGAAAGCAAATGAACATATAAGGAACATATTTGATCATAACGTTCTTTCACATAACAAAAGAAAATGCCCTATTTAATTAAAATGAAACAGTATTGTTACTTCAAGCTGATAGGTTGTCCTTCCATTCAAACTTGAACATCTTTGGAACAGATTAGTAACCCAATATATGTTAATGAGTATTGGTGGATTGAATCTTATTGACGGCCGATGAGCTGATTGTAGCCAACCATGCAAAAATTGTCCATTTCCAATATGCAACCGATATATCTGTGCATCACTAGTCCTACATGGCACGATCACATGATGAAAATCCCATTGAAACGACAAGTGGCACTTTTTTTATTCACCACAGGGCTGGTTCTGCCTTTTTAGGAATCCATTGTGTTTCCAGTGGTTTACAGAGCAATGCTAAACTAATGAGTTTGAAGGGACTTACTGAAGTCATTGCTTTTGGCTTTTGACTTTTGTGTTTATCTTGTCTTAATGTTATTTGGTCATTACGAGACGTCGAGGAGCCGTAATGGTCCCAGCTGTCTGTGGATGAGATGGAGCACAGCTGCTGCCTGCTGCTCTCCCAGCTCTCTGAAGTCACTGAGGTCAGGCTTTCTCCATCAGCGCTTTACTCATTATGATCCTGTCAACTGCTCTTTTGATTCTGATCAGGTGCTTTGGTTTGCTGCAGGGCTATTTACTTAAAAAAGAACTGGCTCAAACAGTACGGTAGTTGTTGTAGCTAATAATCTGTTGTGTTTAAAAAGGAACGGTTCACCCCAAAAGCTAAATCAGCTTTAGCCCCCCAATTTCCCTTCTCAGTGGACGTTCGTACTGTACAACACACAGCCGGTTAGCGAGTTAGTTAGCTGGTTGTGTGAACAACTCTGCAGAATAATCCAACCATTGAACTGTACATCCCCTTTGTTGTACTGTTGTACTGTATGTCCCCCTTTTTTGTTCCTGTTACTTTAAACCTGCTTGGAGTAGCCCATCAGATCAATTGGATTTACTGTAAACTTGTACATTTGTACAATTCAGATTGTGTCAATCACAGAAAAATATACAAGTCTGATTTAAAACCGTCCTTTCTGGCACTTATAATTGTTATACCAACACCGGCGATAGCCAGGCTGGAGGCATTATGGATTCGGGTTGTCCGTCCGTCCGTACGTCCGATGTTTGTTAACGCGATATCTGAGGAACGCCTTGATGGAATTTTGGTGGTCAAAGGTCAAAGTTCAAGGTCACTGTGACCTCACGAACCCCATTTCCAAGCTCTTTAACACAATATCTCAGGAACACCTTGACGGAATTTCTTCCAATTTGGCTCAAACGTCGACTTGGACTCAATGATGAACTAATTACTTTTTGGTGGACAAAGGTTAAGGTCACTGTGACCTCACAAACGCCATTTTCAAGCTTGTTAAGGCAATATCTCAAGAACACCTTGACGGAATTTCTTCCTATTTGCCTCAAACGTCCACTTAAGGCCATGGCACACCAAACAAACATTCTCAAACAAACACCAACAAACACCAACAGACAATTGTCTGTGAATGTTGGCAGATGTTGGAGATTGTTTGAAAGCATGGCACACCGACCAAACATATTCAGCACAACAGTCCCAAACATGTAAAAAAGAAACACCAGAAAAATAGAAACTGCACTGTGTTACAGCACATAGAAGATGGCTCAGACTGACACAGTTAGTTATACATCTGTCGAGTAATACAATGATACACCCAGTTTATTTATTTTGTAGCGACAGATGGCATTAAACGCCACACTCACGTGACGCTTCTTGAGAGAGAGGTGAGGGAACGTGCATATTTCTGCAGACTTTATCGAGGGACCATGAAGGCGTCATGTGACAGGCAACGCTAGTTGAAGCCTGGACCTGGAGGTCCTGCTGATGGCAGCTGCAACAGTGTTTTCTCTGCTATCAACCTGGTTAATCTCGCTATATTCTTCATCACAGCGGGTCATTACCCACTGTGCACTTAATCGTGCACTAGTTCTGCATAAGCACCTGCAGCTCTCCTTATTTTACTGACGTTCTCAGTGATCACACGGCTGTTTACATGTGTTTCTGAACGGCTAGCTAGTTATTAGCATAGCTCGTTGTTAGCCGTCATGGATGTTCTCTCTCTCCCTCATTATGTAACCTTGCTGCGCAAAACATTACTTATTTGCGGGAGTGCATGGGAGAAGTCTCCCGCTAGTGTTGTTGATGCCCAGTGTGATGGCACATGGTTGGCAGAGAAACGTATGTTTGCTGCGTCGCGTGTAACGTTAATTTAGAGGAGGCTCTGCTCTGCCTCTGACCAAACTGACCAGCATGCATTAGGCGCGCATGCGTGAGCTCCGTTTCCATGGATACGCGACTGAAAACATGGGAAGTTACCAGACAACAGCGAACAGCGAACAACGCCGGATTGAACAAGTCGAATCCTGGCAAACATGACAGAACATCGCCGAACACGAACAGACAAGGACAGACAGCTATGGCACACCAAACGAACATTTGTCTTTGTTCGTGTTTGTTCGTGTTTGTTTGTGTTTGTTTGAGAATGTTCGTTTGGTGTGCCATGGGCTTAGACATTCACAATGATGTAAACATACACAGTTTATATTCACATTCACAATTATGTAAAATACACTGTTTAGATGAGAATCAGCAGGCAGAGGACAGTGATGTAAAATACACTGTTTAGATGAGAATCAGCAGGCAGAGGACATTGCTTGTGTGTTCTTCCCACCCATCCCCATTGTGAATGTCAGATTATGATTAACAGAGTTGTTACAGAAACATCTCATCAAATTTCGAAAATGGAGTTTTGCAACAGACGGGACACAGCGAGTGACTGACAACAGCTGCTGCTGTTTGTCCCATCAGAGTGTTATTTATGTGCCATTTTAACATTTTGCTGACATGTTTGAGATCCTCCTCTCCAGCTGTTTTATTGACACATGTACATACTGTACAGTGTGTGTGTGTGTGTGTGTGTGTGTGTGTGTGTGTGTGTGTGTGTGTGTGTGTGTGTACACTGTACACACACACACACACACACACACACACACACACACACACACACACACACCACACACAGTATCTGTTTCTGCCAAGTACGTGTCAGTGTAAAGTGGGAAGTGTTGACTTCTGCTCTCTGACATTCCTGTGTGGAAATAACCAGCAGAGAGAGAGAGGGAGATGCATCAGTGGAATGGAGAAAGTGTGTGTGTGTGTGTGGGGGGGGGGGGGGGCTTAAAGAGTGAGTTTAGATCAGCGCTCAACGTCCATTGAAAACCCACAATGGACATGCTAGCAAGCGTGTGTGTGGTTAAAAAAATGTGTAAACTATGGTCTGTCAGACTTTGAGCAATGCTAAGTTGGTTGGATGAGAGAGAGAGAGAGAGAGAGAGCACATGGACACACACACACACACACACACACAGACTCGTCTCAAGAGTCTCCATATCATAGTTTCAGTTGACTAGGTCACACTTTTCACTCATTGGTGTATTTCTCACTAGTGCCTTACTACTGAGAAACAATATTTGTTGGGAACACTTCATAATACCTACGCTACGAAACACTAAATAGGCTACTTAGTTATTCAATATACTGATGCAGAGAGGGTTAAAAATAGGGAGACTCCCGCGAAATGTTGGCAGGTATAATCTCCAATGTGTGGCCCTTCGCTTACTTGATGTAAGTCAGTATGGCCCTCAGGAAAAAAAAATTGCCCACCCCTGGTTTAGATTCACATTCACAATGATGTAAAAATACACAGTTTAGATTCACATTCACAATGATGTAAAAATACACAGTTTAGATTCACATTCACAATGATATGAGAGAGAGAGAGAGAGAGAGAGAGAGAGAGAGAGAGAGAGAGAGAGAGAGAGAGAGAGAGAGAGAGAGAGAGAGAGAGAGAGAGAGAGAGAGAGAGAGAGAGAGAGAGAGAGAGAGAGAGAGAGAGAGAGAGAGAGAGAGAGAGATCTTTGCAACATTTAACGAGACTTGATTCTGAGGTGCACACAATTAGTTAAGTTATCCTTTATTTATCCCCATGGGGAAATTCATCCTCTGCATTTGACCCATCCTCTACTAGGAACCTTCCTAGAACTAGGAGCAGTGGGCAGCCGTAGCATAGCGCCCGGGGACCAACCCCAGCTCTTTCGCCATTGCCTTGGTCAGGGCCACCGACAGGAGTATCAACCCTAACATACATGTCTTTGATGGTGGGAGGAAACCGGAGCACCCGGAGAAAACCCACACAAACATGGGGAGAACATGCAAACTCCACACAGAAAGGACCTGGGACGGACCGGGGTTCAAACCCGGGACCTTCTTGCTGTGAGGCAACAGCGCTAACCACTGAGCCGCCCAGTGATTAGTCAATATGGCTGTACAGCAAATTATTGAGCAACTGAAAATGACACAAAAAAGTATTTTTTAAATTAGTAATCCTCACCCTTTTTGTATAAATAAATGTTCATTTTGTGTCTCTCTATTGCAGACTCATAACACAATAGTAATTCAACTGAAAGCTCATAAAAGCTTTTACCTTTTTCTAAACACTCAGTGTCATGTAGGACTTTACCAAGAAAAATCCCCCAGCCCACAGGAAGTGATGCATTTCTGGCACAAACAGAAGAAGAAGTGGGTCGTTGGCAGGAGCAGCGATGGCCAGCATGGCTGAACTGACAAAGAAAAGTGCAGGAACTCACACTACTGGCAAACAATTCAAAGAAAAGGACGTGCTCACACAAAATATCATCAAAATCCTAAAACTGCAGATTTTACCACTGATTTTCTGACAGTTTAGACAAATCCTCCAGGCTGATCTGAGCTCCAACTGCAGAGGGTTGTTACTTGTTACTTAATATGTGGTTCTTCTCGGCGACGGCGCCTCTCATCTTGAGAGCTGAATAACAGGAACACTTCCACTTCCCGCACAGGGTCACCGGTCAAGGGAAAGTTGTACTTGTGTCTGATCCCGAATTCCATCATGTTTATTTTCTCAAAGTGGAATCGGGAGGAAACGGATTGGGAAAGCGTAAAACAATACTTTCCCTTCTTCCTGTATCTCTCCTGTGGCCGCTCGCTCCATTCTGTCACCGATGACAAATACTGAGCAGAAGCTTTGTTTGAAAGAGAGAAGGGAAGAAGAATTTTTTATTGTTTGCTAGTGTAGTCAGTCTAGTTTAGTCTTGTTTATTTGTGTAGCCAAGTGGTTCTCAAAGTGGCGTCCGAGGACCCCCAGGGGTCCTTGAGAGGGTTCCAAGGGGGTCCCTGGCAAAAAGGGTAATTTTTGCCGCAATAATTCCATCCATAAGTAACACAATGACAGAATGTATGACTGTTTTGGCCATGGGTTTCATACAATTTGTAATAATATCTAAAAGAAAAAATCTTTATCAGATGGGGGACCCTGGGACAAAATGGGGGTCCGTCCGTGGTCTAATTTGTGTCAGTTTAGTCCAGAGGTTCTCAAATGTTTTTCAGCCAAGGACCCCTTACAAGATAGAAAATATACCGGGGACCCCCTCATTCTGATTTGTGATTTTGGGCTAAGCTGAATTGTTTCCACGGTAACGTGCTTGACTTTTAATTTGATAGGTTTGTTATTAGAATGTAATCCATGAACCATTTTAGATTTAAAGCATAAACTATTTTTGTTGAACTATGAAGATTTTGCAAAAAAAAGATATATATATATTTTTTTTATTACATTACATTTACATTACGTCATTTAGCAGACGCTTTTGTTTTGTCCAAAGCGACTTACAATATCACAATTTGTCAACAGTACAGAAAACCACTATGCAACACAATAAATGACAGCCAAGATATTTTGATAGACTAGCACCATGTAGGAAGTAGTTTGAGAAGGAATAAGTAACATGTAGCATTTTATTTTTTAATAAAAAAAAATAAAAAAAATTTTAACCTGAAAACTTTTCGCGGACCCCCTGGCAAAGTGCCACGGACCCCTGGGGGTCCGTGGACCCCCATTTGAGAACCACTGGTTTAGGGGGCCTCGACATAAAAAAAAGAACACAAGTAGTATACAGTATGTCAGGGATACTCAACTTGCTTTGCCCAGGGGCCACTTTTGTGAAATGATAGAAGGCCAGGGGCCAGTTAATAAACAAACAATATACATTTTTCTGTAGCGGATTGTAGGTTTTTGGGGTGTCAGCCGGAGTTTAGTCTGACAATGTTGTGCACACCGGATAGTTAGTTAGGTTAAGTTAGTTAGGTTAAGTACAAACATAAGTGCCTGGGTAGCGAGCAGACGGCGGTATTTGACAATTTAGCAGCTAAATCATAGATTATTGAAAGATATTCCATATTCCAGACTGAAATGCTATAACAGAAGTGGAGTATTGGCCAGAATGACATGACTTTGGACACTTATTCAGCGGGTATCTTGCATGTTGCGTTCAGGTGCACTGTAATTTTTTATTTTTTATTTTTTTTCAATTCCATCGCGGCCCGCCAGTTGAGTATCACTGCAGTATGTCATATACATACTACATCATAGAGGTTACATACTCATATACATACTACACATAATTATTTGGAGGGAAACCGCAGCACCCGGAGGAAACCAAAGCACGCATGGGGAGAACATGCAAATCCACACAGAAAGGACCGGGCTAAAGATTAGTTTGCTGTTGTCAAACTTCATTTAGAAAATGAACAAACTCAACCGCTGCAAGTCAAATGTCAGACTAGAGTGACATCAAAGCAACCCCCCCCCCCCCCCTCCCCCCGCATTAGCGTCATCACTGCATGCTTCATCTCAGATAATGCATGGCTCTATCTGCATTGACCTGTATTGTACTTGGGGTCATTTTCTTTCATCTCTCTCTCACTCTCTCTCTCTCTCTCTGCTCAGCCAGCCAGCCTCTGGTGGCGGGGGGGGGGGGGGGGGCAAGGGGGGGTGCCCCCATAACACAGGCCTATAAAAACATAGCAGGCCTTCTGGAATAATAGGGCAGATAAAAACAGTCGGGCCCCACCGAGATAATAGGAACTCTCCATGGGCTCGCTCCCAGACTGCTGCAGCACGGTTGATATAAAGGGGGGATCGACTTCTTTGCAGATCCTGTTGTTAAATAATCTGTGTGTGTGTGTGTGTGTGTGTGTGTGTGTGTGTGTGTGTGTGTGTGTGTGTGTGTGTGTGTGTGTGTGTGTGCGCGTGTGTGTCTGTGTGTGTGTGTGTGTGTGTGTGTGTGTGTGTGTCTGTGTGCGCGTGTGCGTGTGCGTGTGTGTGTGTGTGTGTGTGTGTGCGTGCGCGTGTGCGTGTGCGTGTGTGTGTGTGTGCGTGTGTGTGTGTGTGTGTGTGTGTGTGTGTGTGTGTGTGTGTGCGCGTGTGTGTGTGCGCGTGTGCGTGTGCGTGTGTGTGTGTGTGTGTGTGTGTGTGTGTGTGTGTGTGTGTGTCTGTGTGCCCTTGCCTAACTGGTAGCCACCAGGGACTTGTGTCAAACAAGCGTCTCTTATCTAATGTTCTCCTTGCACCCTGCAGAGTAAACACTAGTTAGCTCACACTTCAAAGAGGAGCGGAGGAGGGCGTGCTTGACCTGCTGCAATGATGGCTGACCAGAGAGATGGCCTGTGTTGAGCAAAGCAACCGATCATTGCTTATTTAATTATATAGCGCTGCTCTCGGGGACAGGGGAGAAGGCTGTTGCACCGCTGTGTTTTCACATCCATTGAAAGGTTTCATGTTCCTCTTGTATACTGTATGTATATTGTCTCACACCCCTTTGGATACTGTAAAAAAAGAATTGGCTTCAAGCTAGAAACCACACTGTTTTTCTTAGTTCCTGAAAAGCTGTCATTTTGGCGATGCAAGGTAACAAGTACAGTGTATGGTAAATAGGTAAGTCTGTAGACTCCGCCTCTGCGTGGTTAGTTAGGGTTTTGCTTGTGGTTGAAACTCTAAACTGTCGACTGAGAGGAGAAACGGAAGCAATGGCTGAAAGCGAGGAGAGGAAAGGGAACGTTCACTGTAAATGTTCACACCTGACGGAGCGTCGCGGTGTGTATGACCTCAGACTTAATTCACACTCCTGACCAGTAGACACACACACATGCAGTCTTCATCAGTGACATCATGTTGGAATTGCCTTCCCAAATTACCTGTCTGGAACAGGTTTGTGTGTGTGTGTGTGTGTGTGTGTGTGTGTGTGTGTGTGTGTGTGTGTGTGTGTGTGTGTGTGTGTGTGTGTGTGTGTGTGTGTGTGTGTGTGTGTGTGTGTGTGTGTGTGTGTGTGTGTGTGTGGTTTCACTAAATCCCACCTGTCAAGAGGACTGTCACACACAGTCTGGAGGAAGGAAACAATCTGTTAGTGGAGAGCCACTCTGATGCATTACCCGAACAAATATACAGCTTCCCGCTTGCAAAAACAAACTGGGACCCGTGCTCTGATGAACTGGACGGGTCAAAGCTTGGAGTTCTTGAAAACAGGAAAACTGTTTAATGGTTGAGTGTAGAAAGTTCCTGACATGGGCCTCGTGGACCAGCCTATTGTCCTGCTCAGATTTAAGAGACAGCTTTATGTTCTTCTGGAGCCGCTGTGCCAGTCTGGCTCTGGGCCTTTTCCTCTCTTTTCTCTTTTCTCCCTCCCTCTCTCTCTCTCTCTCACTTTCTGTCTGTCGATCTCTCTCTCTCTCTTTCTGTCTGTCTCTCTCGGTCTGTTGATCTCTCTCTCTTTCTCTCTCTCCCTGTCTGTCGATCTCATAAGCATGTGAAAGAAAGGTGGGGCGATGGGGTCAGCAGAGGTGGAGAGAACAAGACCTCCATTCCTTACACTTTTCCGTGAGAGATCAGTTTTGGGGAATTTCTCATAACACCTGTGTGTGTGTGTGTGTGTGTGTGTGTGTGTGTGTGTGTGTGTGTGTGTGTGTGTGTGTGTGTGTGTGCGCGTGCGTGTGTGCGTGTGTGGAGGTTATCAGCCTGTGTGTGAGAGTAGGTTATCACCCTGTGTGTAGGTTATCAGCCCCTTTTTGTATGTGTACTGGGTGTGTGCACACATCGGCACGTTTGCATGCTTTGTCGCACACATCTTTGTAGGCGTGTGTGTGTGTGTCCAGCTCCCAGGATCTTGACCATGTAGAATCTACACAGTGAATTATGTATATCGCAAGAAGGGCAGTAAGGTGCAGCATAGTAATTATAGAGCAGTTTTGATTCTAAGCGTGATATCAAAAGTCTTGGAAAGATAAGCAAATTAACGACTATATTCATGAGGTAAACCTCCTGTTTGCCTTCCAATCTGGTTTTATAAAATCACATTCCACTGATACATGCCTGCTCTACCTTATCCATTTCATTAGAAAGGAGGTAGACCAAGCAAAATGGTGTGGTATGGTGCTTTTGGACCTTCAAAAAACATTTGATACAGTCGACCATAAAATGTTGCTGTCTAAATTAAAGGACATGGTTTTAATAGCGTGAGTCTAGATTGGATGAGATCCTATCTCACAAATAAGGATCAGTTTGTTGATGTAAATAGTCAGTTCCCTTGGAGGTCCATTGTGGGACCAGGGTGCCCCAGGGGAGTGTCCTGGGGCTTCTTTTATTTCTTTTGTATGTCAATGATATGAGTGATGCTGGTTCCTGCCAGTTATTTTTATATGCAGAGGATTCTGGCTTGCTTGTGTCTCACCCGGATAAGGCAGCTCAGAACTTGAAAACATCAGTGTCTGGTTAGCTGACAACAAACTGTCCTTACACCTGGGCAAAACAAACTGTCCTTACACCTGGGCAAAACAAACTGTCCTTACACCTGGGCAAAACAAACTGTCCTTACACCTGGGCAAAACAAACTGTCCTTACACCTGGGCAAAACAAACTGTCCTTACACCTGGGCAAAACAAACTGTCCTTACACCTGGGCAAAACAAACTGTCCTTACACCTGGGCAAAACACACTGTCTTACACCTGGGCAAAACAAACTGTCCTTACACCTGGGCAAAACAAACTGTCCTTACACCTGGGCAAAACAAACTGTCTTACACCTGGGCAAAACACACTGTCTTACACCTGGGCAAAACAAACTGTCTTACACCTGGGCAAAACAAACTGTCCTTACACCTGGGCAAAACAAACTGTCTTACACCTGGGCAAAACACACTGTCTTACACCTGGGCAAAACACACTGTCTTACACCTGGGCAAAACAAACTGTCCTTACACCTGGGCAAAACACACTGTCTTACACCTGGGCAAAACAAACTGTCCTTACACCTGGGCAAAACAAACTGTCCTTACACCTGGGCAAAACAAACTGTCCTTACACCTGGGCAAAACACACTGTCTTACACCTGGGCAAAACAAACTGTCCTTACACCTGGGCAAAACAAACTGTCCTTACACCTGGGCAAAACACACTGTCTTACACCTGGGCAAAACACACTGTCTTACACCTGGGCAAAACAAACTGTCCTTACACCTGGGCAAAACACACTGTCTTACACCTGGGCAAAACGAAAGCAATTTTATTTGGTTCTCAATTTAGAATGAGAAGCTCTCCCGTTTTTAACGTCACAGCACAGGGGTCTGTTATAATGTCTAAATCCACAGTAAAATACCTGGGCTGCAAACTTGATAGTGTCATCTTCGGGGGAGGATATGGCAGTTTGAAGTTTTAGAAAATGTGCTTAAAGGATGGGTTTTCCGTGGGGAATATGAATATATATTAAATCTCACGCCCCTAAGGTTTTCGAATCCGTTGAAATTTTTGAAATTGGAGGTTTACTCACAGAGATATCAACCGAAATCCACTCTGTGTGTGGGGGGGGGTGGTGGGGGGGAGGTGCGGGTGCGGGGACTCGAAATACTACATTTCCCACAATGCACTGGGCTCGCGTGGCCTTCGTTTTTATGCCCACCCCTCAGGCATTTGGCTGATATCAAACTCCAGTAGGTGGCGGTAATGCACATATATGTTTGCCAACCGCCATAAAACTCAAAGAAGAAGAAGAAGAAGGCTTCGACAATAATATATGGAGAGAAGAAGAAATAAATCGAAAATAAATCGAAAATAAATTGCCTCCAAATTGCACCACATTTAAACTGAAGTATATATGTCGGGAGATGTCTTCATAAAAAAAAATTCATGCATTTTAAGGCATTTTCGTAGGAGTTACGCGCATCTGATGTTGTAACTATTTTCTGTAAAAATGTGTAAAAACGGGTACATTGCTCAGCGTTGATTTCGTTACTTCAACCCACCTACTACTAGATGTAAAATTTGACGAGCTTTCCAATGCCGCCAGTCCCGTGTCGATTAGTGCTTCCGTTCCCGAGATAATGGTCTCTTTGCAAGGAACTATGGGAAGCTAATATTAGCTACAGCAGGCTAGGCGGTTGGAAAGATGGCTGCCTTTTGGTTTTTGTCAAGGCCTCTGAAGGGGCGTGGAGGACCTCTAGAGGCGGGACCATGGCCAACAACAGTTGTAGTTCATAGGTGCACGACTTCCGCAAGGCGGACTTAGGCCAGATGACGCGAAACGCGTCGGCTGGCCCAAAAAATATGTGAGAGATGCTTGATATCTCTGGGAGTGAAGCTCCAATTTCAAGAATTTCAACGGATTCGAAAACCTTAGGGGCGTGAGATTTAATATATATTCATATTCCCCACGGAAAACCCATCCTTTAAAAGAATTAAGTTTTTAGCCAGGAAATCAAAGTATCTTGATGTCTACCTTGAAGACACTGGCAGTGGCTCTGGTCCAAAGTAATTTTGACTACGGTTGCACAAGTTCGTACAGCAGTATATCTAAACATCTAAGCAACAGAGTACAAACTGCACAGAATAAACGTATCAGACTAGTTCTGAAGCTTGCCCCTCATACTCACCTAGATGCTCACCGTGGAGGCCAGAGTGGCCATGCTGAAGCTCAGTCTGCTTCATGGTATTTACTGGGACTCAGCTCCCAATTATTTCAGAGGTTATTTCATATGAGTTAGTGATTCCCACAACCACAGGACCAGGGCCAGTGACCATAATGTCAACATTCAGCACTCTAGTGGGGAAAAGTATGTTAGCCTACACTGGAGCAGTAGCGTGGAATAGTCTACCAGCATCACTTAAATCCATTAGCTCACAAAGTCAGTTTAAAGGTGCAGTCAAAAAGTGGCTGATGGCCTTGTGTCTTCTGAATGCAGAGTAGTGAGGACAGGCAGTCATCTCTTGTGTCTTCTGAATGCAAAGTAGTGAGGACAGACGGTCATCTCTTGTCTTCTAAAAAAATCTCTTGTCTTCTGAATGCAGAGTAGTGAGGACAGACGGTCATCTCTTGTGTGTCTTCTAAAAAAATCTCTTGTCTTCTGAATACAGAGTAGTGAGGACAGATGGTCATCTCTTGTGTCTTCTGAATGCAAAGTAGTGAGGACAGATGGTCATCTCTTGTGTCTTCTGAATGCAAAGTAGTGAGGACAGATGGTCATCTCTTGTGTCTTCTGAATGCAAAGTAGTGAGGACAGATGGTCATCTCTTGTGTCTTCTGAATGCAAAGTAGTGAGGACAGATGGTCATCTCTTGTGTCTTGTGAATGCAAAGTAGTGAGGACAGATGGTAATTTCTTGTGTCTTCTAAACAAATCTCTTTTGTCTTCTGAATACAGAGTAGTGAGGACAGACTGTCATCTCTTGTGTCTTCTGAATGCAAAGTAGTGAGGACAGGCAGTCATCTCTTGTGTCTTCTGAATGCAAAGTAGTGAGGACAGACGGTCATCTCTTGTCTTCTAAAAAAATCTCTTGTCTTCTGAATGCAGAGTAGTGAGGACAGACGGTCATCTCTTGTGTGTCTTCTAAAAAAATCTCTTGTCTTCTGAATACAGAGTAGTGAGGACAGATGGTCATCTCTTGTGTCTTCTGAATGCAAAGTAGTGAGGACAGATGGTCATCTCTTGTGTCTTCTGAATGCAAAGTAGTGAGGACAGATGGTCATCTCTTGTGTCTTCTGAATGCAAAGTAGTGAGGACAGATGGTCATCTCTTGTGTCTTCTGAATGCAAAGTAGTGAGGACAGATGGTCATCTCTTGTGTCTTCTGAATGCAAAGTAGTGAGGACAGATGGTCATCTCTTGTGTCTTGTGAATGCAAAGTAGTGAGGACAGATGGTCATCTCTTTTGTCTTCTGAATACAGAGTAGTGAGGACATGGTCATCTCTTGTGTCTTCTGAATGCAAAGTAGTGAGGACAGATGGTAATTTCTTGTGTCTTCTAAACAAATTTCTTTTGTCTTCTGAATACAGAGTAGTGAGGACAGACTGTCATCTCTTGTGTCTTCTGAATACAGAGTAGTGAGGACAGACGGTCATCACTTGTGTCTTCTGAATACAGAGTAGTGAGGACAGACGGTCATCTCTTGTGTCTTCCTGTGAGAACAGACAGTCAGCTCTTGTGTCTTCCTACAGCTGCTCTGCCTTCAGCCATCCTGACACTGATGTTCAGCCCGTACCAGAGAGGGATCTACTGTGACGACAAGAGCATCAGCTACCCATACAGGAGAGACACCATCTCCCACGGTGCCATGGCTGCTGTCACCATCAGCTGCTCCATCGTCATTGTGAGTCCCAGTTAAGCTAATCACTTAACATTACAAAAATAGACAAACATGACAAAAACAGATACAGTTACGGTAGTTGCACAATGGGAAAAATATTGGACAGTATAACAATTAATTCTGCAGCAATTGTACATTTTGAGAGAAGAAACTGTTTACACTATCACTGATTTTGAAGAGGACAAGACAGCTGCCATTTTAAAATGTGTTTCCCACTTGTAAAAAATGAGTGCTGGCACAAAAGTAAAACTGACAACGGATTGTTTTGAGGATTATTTAGACTATTTCCGTAACTATTTTTTAAAATGTTTTACTATTGTTGAAATATTGAGTAGTGATCAGTAAAACTAAAACTAAAATCCTGAATATTAGCCTTTTGGATTGAACCCCCTGATTTTCTCTCCATACGTCTTCTATTCCTGCCACAGATCACATCAGGAGAGGCCTACCTGGTCTACACCAAGCGCCTGCACTCCAACTCCCAGTTCAACCAGTACCTCTCGGCGCTGTACAAGGTGGTGGGCACCTTCCTGTTCGGAGCTGCTGTCAGCCAATCACTGACCGACCTGGCCAAGTTCACCATTGGCCGGCCCCGCCCAAACTTCCTGTCCGTGTGTTCCCCGGTCGTCTGTAACGGATACATGCTGCAGATCAACTGCACCGGCAACGTGCGCAACGTGACCGAGTCTAGGTGGGGATACACATGCTTATCTCTGTCCAAAACTGATACCAAGGCCAATATTTTTGGAATTAACATGCTGATAGCTGATATTTGAGCTTATAATCAATATATTT
This sequence comes from Poromitra crassiceps, assembly GCF_964638095.1. Lineage (NCBI taxonomy): Eukaryota > Metazoa > Chordata > Actinopteri > Beryciformes > Melamphaidae > Poromitra > Poromitra crassiceps. The sequence goes on along the minus strand of NC_139625.1, from coordinate 52,840,103 downwards.
CAATTTTACCATTTTCATGCTAAGAAAAAATAAAATAAAATAAATTTGGTTAAAAAAAAATCTTTTTCTGATCTTATTTTATTCTTGGACAGATGGAAACACCTCTGAAAGACATTGAAACTTATTGAAACCCAGGATGATAATAATAGTCAGAATATACGTGGAATCTAATCAAAATGTTGCATAATTGCATAGACACTAGGGGTGGGGGAAAAAATCGATTCACCTAAGTATCGCGATTTTTAATGTCACGATTTTTTGGATCGATCTTTTATTCCAGAATCGATAATCGCAAATTTAAAAAAAAAAAAAAAAAAAAAAAAAATTTGGGTGCTTGCAGTCAGGCCACTCACTGGACAGCAGGCTAGGCGCCGCCTACTGGTTTACTAGTGGTTTTATTACTTTATTAGTTAGTCTGAAGTAATAATTACACTTCAGGGTTAAAGTGGGTGCATCTCATTGTAAAATTGGACTTCAAACGGCCCAAATCTGGCTTCAAACGGCCCAAATTTCACGCGCGTTGGCCCATATCGGCCTGGCCTGCTTGGTATCTAATGCCCGGCCTGAATTATGATCCCAGTCCGCCCCTGTTTTTAACTATATCGCCCAGCCCTACTCATGATATATAATATACAGTCTCTAGTGTATGATTCAACTTTTCCCATGTTCTAATCTAGTGTAAAAAAGCAAACAAACTGAAAAAATAAAAGAAAAAAATAAACAAAAATCGCAATAAATCGTAATATCGAATCGCAATAATCGTAGAATCGCAATACTTAAGAATCGCAATATAAATCGAATCGGCACCCAAGAATCGTGATAGTATCGAATCGGGAGATAAGTGAATCGCCACAGCCCTAATAGACACCCAATATAGTATTGATCAATTCTACAGTAAATAATCTAATCCAACAATCGCCATCATATCCATCAGATTGGAGATGGATGACACAGAGTGGCAAATTTATTTTATGTTATTTTATTTATTTATTTATAAGAAAAAGGCCAATATCTGCAAACTGATATACTGGTCTAGCCCTGATCCTCGTCTCTTAATTCTTTTGTTTGGATTTTAATTTGTTAAGTTACCCTACAAACAGGTGAATAATGTATTTGTGGTCTGCTGTTTATTTTGCCTCCAGGTTATCGTTCTACTCTGGCCACTCCTCCTTTGGGATGTACTGCATGCTCTTTCTGTCGGTGAGTGTCCCATCGTCGCTCCAAAAAACAAACACACACACACACACACACACACACACACACACACACACACACACACACACAACTTAATCACAGAACAGAACGAGGTGCCGACACGGGCGCATGGCTGACGTTCCATAACATCATTGTTGTAATGCTACACACTGTACAATGGTCGGAAGATCACTAATTCAGTCCAAAACGTATCACAAAAGGGTGTTTTTCCTCTTTTGTGTGTGTGTGTGTGTGTGTGTGTGTGTGTGTGTGTGTGTGTGTGTGTAGCTGTATGTGCAGGCCCGGATGCAGGGGAAGTGGACGCGGCTGGTGAGACCGACCATCCAGTTCTTCTTGGTGGCATTCTCTCTGTATGTGGGATACACGCGCGTGTCCGATTACAAACACCACTGGAGCGATGTGCTAGTGGGTCTGCTACAGGGGGCGCTCATTGCTGTGCTCACCGTGAGTATATCTGTGTGTATGTGTGCTCATTACTCAGACATTTCAGTGTGCTTGTTAGGTATTCATTTAATTTTTCATGATAACTGCAAGTCTTCATTTTGGCCATGGACATTGTTGTGTTCCTACACTGCACTTCCCATAGATCACCTGTCAGTCAGTCAATGAAACAATGAATCAATGACTCAATAAACAAACCAATCAATCAATCAATCAATCAATCAATCAATGTCTTTTTCGCATTTTCTTTTGATGACGTTTTTTATTTGAGTTTCTGTAGGTGGCTCTCTTCTCTTTGTCTGTTCAGCCATGGTGGCTATCGCTGCTCATGCTAACTACCCACAGCACCCAGTTCTTCCTCTATTGACTGCAAACAAATCTCTGTTGCTACTGCTAGAAACATAAAACGCATCACTTCCTGTGTGTCAGAGGAATTTTCCCAGAGCAGTTTTCTGCAGAGCGGTCTCTGGAACACTCTCTCCCAGCCCGTCCAAGACTCACCCTTACTCACCATCTTCAAATCCCTCCTAAAAACCTACCCGTTCTCCCAGGCATACAACCTCTCCTACCCATAACCACATCTACTGCCCCTCCCTGCTCCCTCTCTCCTCTCGTCTGCCCGGCCCCTCTTCCTCCCACTCCCCCACCCCCCTCCTTCTATGTATCCCTGCTTACCTTCACTATCTATTCTGTATCTGTAGTGTTCCCTGTCCCTCATTTCTGTTTTTGTTTTTGTCAGCATCTTTGGGTCAATGAAAAGCGCTTTATAAGTTACATGAATGATGATGATGATGATGATGATGATGATGATGATGATGATGATTATGATGATGATGATGATGATGATGATGATGATGATGAAATACACATTGAGAAAGACCTACCAGACTCTGTCTGTTGAATCACTATCATGTACCAGTTGGTGACAGAGAAAGCAAAAAGAACATCTATTTATATGAAAATGCCATTGAATTTTGCTTTAATCAACTAGCATAACTGCCAGGGTATTGTTTTTATTTTAAATCTCTCTCTTCTATTTTCAGGTCCGTTACGCCTCGGACTTCTTCAAGCAGCGTCCGGCGCCTCGCTGCACCCGACCAGACACGGCTGAGATCGAACACCTGGAGCGCAAACCCAGCCCACAGCCTCCCGACGCGCAGCACGGAAACCACTACAACTACCCCGGACCTGTATGAACACATTACCGACAACAACGACAAAAAACAACAACTTTGTACACCGCTACAGCTACCCTCTAACTAGCTAACCAGGGCCGACATTTTGATAACCGTCACCAAAGGATCTTGTAGAGCAAAGAAAGATCGCACAACCACCACTATCCTGGAATCATGATGTGACTAGACCTGCTTCCTCTGGAGATGACTTCACAACTTTACAGCTGTGAAAACTCAACAGAGATTCCCAAGACCTGTGTGTCTGTGACTTTTTAGTTTGGTGTGAGTCTTGTCATGTCATGACATGTCATGGATTTGCTGTGTGTGTGTGTGTGTGTGTGTGTGTGTGTGTGTGTGTGTGTGTGTGTGTGTGTGTGTGTGTGTGTGTGTGTGTGTGTGTGTGTGTGTGTGTGTGTGAGACTATTTGATAGTGTGCAATTTTTTATCATGTTGTTATGTCTCTTAATGCTGTGCTCTATTTGTTTGAAGAGAAACCAGTTTTAGACACAATTATATTCCATTTCAAAACTGTGAGTTATGTAAGAAACGAGGGAAGACTGCCAAAGAGATCTGTCGTTTTCTTGGTTTTTGTTGCCTGTTTTGTAGTCCGGCCTTTGGTGGCAGTCAGATAAGACTGTGTTGTTATATTAGAAAAACTGTCTACACTGGAAAGAGATTCTGTCGGTCTGTCCCTGACACTTAAGTCATGTTTCTATGCCATGTCTCTATTTTCCTGCCTTTTACATGCATATATGTAATGACAGACTGCTTCAAGTGTTACATACATACAACTACCATTATGTATAGTGCTAACAGCCATGTTTATTACTACTGTATCTAATAAACTGTATAGTTTTTACAAATGTATCACCACTACTTTGCTGTGACACTGCACTGTAATCTTTGGAGCTGGTCACATTGTATCCAGCTATCTCAAACTAACTAATGTTGCCCTTTATATGTAGCAGCTGAATCTGAGATGAATGGGGCATAAGATGGCTAAAGATGTTCGACGTTATGGAGCCATGTTTCCTGTGCTCAATATCCATCAAATGTTTTTCTCAGCACTTTTGGTTAACATTGAAACTCCCTAAAAGTGCACAGGTGTGTCAATGTTGCGCCATGTGAAATGCTAATGTAATTAAGCTTTTTTTTATGTGTGGTTATTCTCTGACAAGAGCTTTGAATACTCCCCATCCTACAGCCCACTTTTTCTTTTCTTTTCTACACCGTTAGGGATATTTTTTATGACTGTATCCAGTTTCTCACTTGGCTAAGCAGTTTCCAGGTTAGGGCAATTCTTGCTCAGCTAGGCTTCTGTGAAAGGATTCCCCCCTCCCTTCAGTTACTGATATGATCTACTGTATCTTTGTCTTTCACTTTCATGGAGGGATCAAATGTGACACAAACCAAATACCAAAATGGGCACACCTTCATGGACCTGCCCCCCCTCTCTCTCTCCCTGTAAGAACATCATGTGTGTGTAACCTCCTTGTCGCATTGCAGATAATGTACACGCTTTTATTCATTGTCTCTCCCCCCCGTTATTGGTTGCTTTGTGTAGTTTCTATAAATATTAGCCAGCATGTTGTCTATGAGTGCTTCCTTCTACAGAACAGTGTACATGTGAGCAGTCGGATTGTTGTCATTTAACCCCTCCCCCCCCCCCCCCCCCCCCCCCCCCCCGGAATAATGATCTGCTGCTGCTTTTGAAAACGGTGCACAACACCACCTGGAAGCGAGGTTCGTGTCCGGACCTGTTGCTGGGGGGGTTGTGGGATTCCTCCGTGCCAGAGGAATGGGGCCGTTTGTTACGCCATCTCTGAGACACATGCAGAAGCCATTCGCTTTAAAATACCACACTGGATTAGCCAGGGCAAAATCATTTCCGCCAAAAGTAATCAAATACAACCAATCATCACTCCTCATGCCTAAACAGTCATCAAAGCATGCTCGTTTTAAGTTATCCTTTATTTATCCCCATGGGGAAATTCATCCTCTTTATTTGACCCATCCTCTACTAGGAACCTTCCTAGAACTAGGCGCAGTGGCCAATTTTGCCATTGCCTTGGTCGGACCGAGGTTCGAGCCCTGGACCTTGCTGTGAGGCAACAGTGCTAACCACTGAGTCACCATGCCGTTTTAGTTGAATCCCAATATGAAGTATGATTGAATGTGGCAGCTCTTAATTTTCTGACTATATTGATTTTATATTGATATTGTGATATAAGACTAGATACAGTATCATCTTAGATTTTGGATATCGTTTATTGTGATATGGCATAAGTGTTTTTTCCTGGTTTTAAAGGCTGCATTACAGTAAAGTGATGTGATTTAGACTGTTCTAGCTGTTATATTCAGTGATTTTCAATAGGCTAGTGCAGTGGTTCTCAACTGGTGGGTCGGGACCCAAACGTGGGTCGCGGGGCCACTTTGAGTGGGTTGCGGATGTGTGCATGAAAAAGGACGCCTCAGTGTTTTGCTTGCACCTGTGTTTACCCTGCCTTTTCCACACAAAATGCCTGTGAAAAGGGTGTATTTGCATTTTGATACCTATAGTCTCCGCTCGCAGTGGAGGGAGGGGGCTGCACTGTGTATTGTTTATTGTTTATTGAATGGATCCCCATTAGCTGATGCCGGGGCAACAGCTAGTCTTCCTGGGGTCCATGTAAAAGCATACAATATAAAAACATGAAAAATACATAATTACCAAACCTATTACAATATAAATAAGTACATCATAGAGTTAAGATGATGGTAACTCCGGTCATATACAATAAATACATCATATTCAACATAGTATTAAAAAAAACCTGTCATGTGGTCAGCTGATGCCGGGGCAACAGCTAGTCTTCCTGGGGTCCATGTTAAAGCATACAATATAAAAACATGAAAAATACATAATTACCAAACCTATTACAATATAAATAAATACATCATAGAGTTAAGATGATGGTAACTCCGGTCATATACAATAAATTCATCATATTCAACATAGTATTAAAAACCTGTCATGTGGTCAGCTGCAAGAGGTGTTTCTTTAAAGCTATCTTGAATGATAGCTTACTTTGTGAGAGATGAATGTGAGATGGCAAAGAATTCCAGGATGATATGGATCTATAAATAACTGTGTGTTTGAGGAGATTTGTTCTGGGAGCAGGAAGTGTTAAATGACCAAGGCTTGCATTTCTGGTATGATAATTGTGAGTGTTGGTACATTTCAAAAACTGTTTGTGAAAGTAGTCTGGCGTTTGATTTATGATAATGTTCCTGAAGAACATTAATAGACTGCAGATCAGTTTTTTTCCAACAGGTAACCAGGATAGGTGCGAATGCATATATGAAATATTGGTGCGTGTTGAACAATTTAGTACCAGTCTAGCAGCTCTGTTCTGAACAAGTTGCAGTTTGTTCAGGTCTGACTTTGTTGCTGCTGACCATATGATAGGACAGTAATGAAGGTGACAAAAAACCAAGGACTGAACGACTTGACCCATAACTAAGGATGTCAAGTAGGTGGAACACTTTCTGACCATGGCTATGCCTCTTCCCATTTTCAATACAATACTATCAATATGATCCGACCATGATAGTTGACTGTCCAGAAACACACCAAGCAGTTTAGTTTTTTTAACCTGCTCAATGGTTATACCTGACATTGACAGATGCAGCTGCGGGTCATCAATAAGCATATGCCTGGAACCGAAGACAATGCTTTTTGTTTTGTCAACATTCAGTACAAGTTTGTTATCTTTTACCCATTCTGACACCCTGTTTAGATCCTGATTTAAAATATTTACTAATTCGTTCAAAGTATAGGCCTATACAATGTTGTGTCATCAGCATACATTACCATATTGGTGTTTGTTGTAACATAGGGAAGATCATTTGTGAAAATAGTAAATAGTAAAGGACCCAAGCAGCTTCCTTGAGGAACCCCACAGTGATTGTACTTCGGTTCCGATAGGCTACCATTAAAAAACACTCTCTGTGATCTACCTGATAAGTAACTCATCATCCAGGCAAGTGCCATACTATTAAAACCATATTTTCTTAGTTTGGAAATCATTATTTCATGGTCTATGACATCAAATGCCGCACTGAAGTCAAGTAAGACAGTACCAACCATCGTCTTGGTGTCCATTTGTGTTAGCCAATCATCAGTTAACTGAGCTAGTGCGGTTGAAGTTGAATGACCTTGTCTATAGGCATGCTGGGAACTAGTGACCAGTTTGTTATTAATAAAGTAATCTTGAATTTGTTTAAAAACAATTTTTTCCATCAATTTACTCAGAACAGGAAGTATGCTAATTGGTCGACTGTTAGTACCAGTGAATTCTTTCTTTTTGTCCTTGGGCAATGGAATGACCTTTGCCTCCTTCCAAGCCTTAGGACAGACTCCGTTCGTTAAACTCCTATTAAAGATGTGACAAATAGGAGTGGATACGTGGCATGCCGCAATTCTTAACAGTTTGCTGTCTAACATGTCTGTACCAGCAGGTTTATCACATGGCAGTGATGACAACAGTTTCTCAATGTCAGGTATATCGACTGGCACAAAATTAAACTGACAGCTTTTACCTTTCATTATATGATTTTCAATTAATGTGCATGAGGAGGAGCCGTCAGAAGGCGTCATATTTACTCTTAGATTTTCAACCTTACTTGTGAAATAATTATTAAAATAATCGGCAATCTCTACTGGTTTAGTCAGATACACTCCATTCACTTCTATAAAAGAATTAGTTTGGCATGATGATCTTCCCATAATTTGATTTAATATTTTCCATAATTGTTTTCCATCATTTCTGGAGACATTGATCTTATTCTGATAATATTCTTTTTTATTACTTCTATTCATTTTAGTTACATGATTTCTAAGTTTACGGTAGTTCATCATGTCTGAGAGAAGACCAGATGAGTCAGCCATTTTTTTAGCAACGTCACGTTGCTTCATGAGTTCTTTAAGCTCATTCCCTATCCAGGGGGCGCCATTCGCCCTGACAGTTGTTTTTCTGACAGGAGCATGTTTATCAGCAATTTGCAAAAATAGCCTCATAAATGTATTCAACGCGACTTCAGGATCCTCCTCAAGACATACAGTAGCCCAGTTTACATGTTTTACGTCATTTATAAACCTTTCTTGATTAAAATGTTTATATGACCTTTTATGGACAATCAAGCTAGGTGCTTTTGGGACCTTAGTCTTCCTTTTAATTGCAATTAAGTTGTGGTCTGTAAAACCAAGAGCTATTGATACAGTTTTGGTACATTTATCAGGGACATTAGTGAAAAGGTGATCAATGCATTTGGATGATTTTAAACCATTTTTGTTTATAGTTGATCTAGTAGGTAAAGTAATAGTCTGTGTGAGGTTACAGGCATTTGCTACAGACATACGTTTCTTTTTAAGTGGGCACAAACCATCCCAGTCAATATTTGTGTCTCCAGTAAAATACAGCTCTCTATTTTCATCACTAGATTTATCCAACATTTCACAGAGTGAATCCAGGTATTTCATATCGGCGCTAGGTGGCCTGTAGCAGCACCCTACCAGTATGGGTTTAGTCAGTGGCAGATGAACTTGAATCCACATCGCCTCAATATCATCCAACATTAAATCATTTCTTATTTTAACAGGAATATGATTCTGCACATACACAGCTACCCCACCACCATATCTGGTTCGATCCTTCCTAAATAGTGTGTAACCATCCACAGCTAATTCTATATCCTCAAAAGAAGAGTCAAGATGGGTTTCAGATATTGCCATAATGTGGATACTGTAGTGGCTATTTATCAAAATGTCAAACTAAACTTTAAATAAAACTTACAATAAAGGCCACTGATGCACCATGTCAGTTGGGTTCGTACTCAGGCATCAAGAAGTTCAATGTCCAGTCAAGTTCCATATTTGGGTTGTTTTATTCTCCATTAGTGCAAAATCAAACAGACAGGTACAGCTGATCCTGCTGCCTCTCTCTTGCTCTGGTAAAAAACCATGTCCCTTCAGTGGTGCATCACCTGACATAAGACACACCCACTACCTTTATACCACCCCATGAGTGCTTCCTGGTGCCCAGTCCCCCTAGTGTCTATAAACATAAAATACAACAAACTAACAAATAATAATGGAATAATCAAACTAATGAAATAGCTCCAACACACCGGCCCCTAATTGTGTAAAATATAAACACAATTACAAAATAAATTTCAATGGAGCTATGAATAAACACATTATCTCAATAATATGTGGTATGTGTCATGTATTTTAGATCAACTAAATCTTCTCTTCTTCCTGTGAAAAGAGAAAGGTTAAGTTTAGCTTGTATTGTTCTAGTCTGTTGCCTCCAGTAGCAAACAGACCTTTGTGATAGGTCTTTCCAATACACTGTGTTTTGTTTGAAGCCGTACAGTGCGCACTAGGCCTTTAGCATCTGGTTTAGCCTCCAAAACTTTGCCCATCATCCATAAGCTTCTGGAAGCTGTAATGCAATGATGACGATTCTCCATGAGTGAGGCTTCTTCCTACTGTGGATCATTCTGTCTCAACTTTCATGCTTGTGTTCTGCAGCGACACATCTGGAAGACTGTTGCATTCTTTATCATGGGCAGGTGGCGATCTGGTGGCCTGCAGAACAGAGAAGCCTGGAGGAATGCAGGCTTGGAGTCTGAGGCTTCCAGGTCAATGTCAAAATCATACTCGATGGGCCTGGGTGTAAATGTTGTAGCCTTTGAACTGATGAACAGTCTCTTTCCATCCAGGGACATTGTTCTGGAGCTGGTGCTATCCCTCAGGGGTTTATCTCTGCTATGAACATCAGAGGCTTCTGAACATTTTGAAAACAGGAGCTCTTTGCTCAAGCACGGTTCAGTCTTGACTTTGTCTTTACTCTTTGACTTCCCTGTGTCTGCCAAAGGTTGCTGTTTCAGTCTTTTGTGCTCTTTCTGTTTAAATTTCACCAGGTGCTTCCAGTGCCACTCCTCAATTTCATGATCCATCAGACTGAGCATGTACTCAGAGCTGGTCTGCTTGCTGCTGGATGCTGGTGAGGCCTTCCAGGAGCGGCCTTTGTGCCTGTTCTTATCTTTGCCATTGTCACGGCCTCTCCGGTCACAATCCTTCTTTGGTGTTTTCACCATTTCCTCCTTTGATTTGACAGATAGGGACTTGCCACTTTCAGTCACACAGCCATTCTTCTCTTCCAAGAGCAACTTCAGATTGTAACTGGAGGGCGGGGCTCCATCCTTTATTTTAATTTTCTTCTTCCCATCCTTTTGATTAAGCAGCATTTCCTCAATGTTTGCAATGGAAATTACATTGGTAGTTACAGCAGAGCAGCCAGTTTGTTTCCTGCTGTTTTTTCCACCTCTTAATGTGCCATTAAGAACCCATCCCACTTTAGTTCTCACCGCATAGGCTCCACGTCCTTGACTATTGACCAGCTCCCATGGTTCCATCACCGCTGCTGCATTTGTTCCAATGAGCAGGTCAATATCAGAGTCAATTTCATGGAGTTCAATACCCTTCAAGTATGGCCATCGATCAACATCTTCTTGCTTAGGAATATTCAGCTTCGTCACAGGCATACACTTTTGAGTGAAAGTATCAGGCAACTCTATGAAGTCATCTTTTTCCAATCCAGACACTTCCAAACCTGATATGACATGACTGTCCACGGTCTTTTCCTGACCCATCGTTCTTAACAGAATGCGGGTTCTTCGTTGGCTCACATTCAACCGCTGCGCCAGACTACTTGTGCAGAATGTACCAGAACTGCCAGGGTCCAAGAAGGCATAGGTTTGTAATACCTTGTCTCCTTTGTGACTTTTCACTTGGACTGGGACAATAGAAAATATGCAGTCGTCCTCACCACCGGCCCCTATATGGCCACATGTCTGGGTTGTGGTAGTTGCAGTTCTTGCCACTGATTTAGTTGGCTGTTGTAACTGTTGTAAGAATGTTCCTTTATCCTGATGCTCAATATGGAGAATTCCTGGGTGGTTTTGGTGACACACATTACACTCCAGTCGACTCTTACAGTCTCTGCTAATGTGGCCAACTTGCAGACAACCAAAACATATTCCCTTCTCCTTGATGAAGTTAATCTTGTCACGGTGAATTGTTCCTTTAAACTGGTAGCACTTGTCCAATGAGTGACCAAGTTCCTTACAAAACAAACAGCCTTGATAGGTGGAGGGGGAGGAGCTTCCCATCCATTCTGTTTTGGCCTTTCCCTCTACTGCAGTAACATTGGTGGCAAAACTGCTTCCTTTGTGTCCTTTTGTCTCATTTATTTGCCTTGGAGTGAAACCTTTGTTTACAAGTTGTACATCATTAATATTGCCAAACAAGGGATCTGTTGCAATCTTGACTTGTTTTTCAATAAATACAACAAGATCTGAAAACATGGCCCTCTGCCCTCGCCGCTCCTGTAGGTCACAGGCAGTGCTTCTCCACTTTTCCCGAAGCTTATAGGGCAACTTCAGCATAATACTTCTCATGTTTGATGGCATGTCCAATTCTTTCATATACATTATTTGTTCTGTTGCATTGCAGCATCCACGGAGGAAGAGAGCAAAAGCCTGTAATGCTTCAACATCTTCACCTTTAATAGGTGTCCAGCTGAAAACTTTGTCCATATAAGCGGATGAAATCTTTTGTTCATTCCCAAAATGTTCTTTGAGAAGATTTTTAGCTCTCTCATATCCTTGCTTTGGAGGAAGATGCTGGCAGCTTCGCACTATTTCTCGTGGCTGACCCCTGGTGTACTGTTCAAGGTAGTACAGGCGGTCACCAAAGTTGTTTGTCTTTTCCTCTACTCCATTTTCAAATGCTCTAATGAAAGCTTGGTACTGAAGAGCATCTCCACCAAACACTGGGATGTCTCTTGGGGGGAGAGAAGATGAGAGATTTTGTTGGACCAATAAAGTAGTGATGTCATTTTGTTTTTGCATGATATTGATAATGTCAATTTGATTGTTATCACTCTGCATTGGTGTGGGAGTGTGAACATAGCCCACTGAGCTTCTCTGTAGATGGGGATTGGCATGCATGCTGGGCCTCACTTGAGTGTCTTGTAGATGGGGATTGGTAGGCACGCTGAGCCTCACTTGAGTGTCTTGTAGATGGGGATTGGTAGGCACGCTGGGCCTCACTTGAGTGTCTTGTAGTTGATTTGTTGCTTGAGTGTGAGCATCGGATCCTGTCTTTTTTGAAACTTGTGTTTGTGTCTTTTCTTTTGGACGAACAACCAAGGGCAAACGTGATAGGTCACTTTGGCCTTTTTCAGGAATGTATGCAGGTGCTGGATTACTGATGGTTTGAGCATTAGCCTTTTCAAAATAAGAACGCATTCCGTCTGACACTCTAGAGCCGCTCCTTGATGCATTAGCCTTTTCAAAATAAGAGCGCATTCCGTCTGACACTCTAGAGCCGCTCCTTGATGCATTGGCTTCCAATACTTGGATTTTAGCATTAGCAGCTGCCATCTCTGTTTCCAATGCAAGTGTTTCCTTTTCCTTTCTCAGTTTTTCCTTTTCCTTTCTCAGTTTTTCCTTTTCCTGTCGCAGTTGTTCCTCTTCCTGTCTCACTTGTTCCTCTTGTTCCTCTATCACATGTTTTTTCTCCAGTGCTGCAACACGTTCCATAAGAGCTGCCCTTTCAGCTTGAGCCTTGACGCGTGCAGATGATGTTGTAGACACCTGTGATGCACGGCGTGAGACATTGGAAATACTATCCCCAGGTCCAACTTCTTCCATGTGTGTCTGTGGCACACTCAAATCATGTTCAGAACCTTTGACATTTGGTTGTGCATATGGTTGACCAGCATCAACAAGCCATACCTTCACCTTGTCTACAAAATCATCATAGAGTGTCATTTTTGTGTGAAACCACTGCTTTTGTTTTTCCACTTCTTCCTGGGGTATGGGTAGATTCAGGAAAGATGCATGTGCAGTTTTTGCTTCCTCATAATACTTGATGAAATTGGACAATTCACATTGCACCTGTGTGACATTTTCATTGGATCCCAAAAGTACTTGAAGCACTTGCTTGCTTTTGCTTGCTTGCCTGCATTTTGATTGTCTTGTTGCTTGATACATGTCAATGTGGTACTCCAGACCTTTAGGAGTTAATTTGATGTCTCTTTTTTCTGATGGCATAGACATCTTGTCCTCTGCCTTATAGTGAGTGATGTCAGACATTTTGCACTTGCCCTTTAACACACACACACACCACCAACACTGCAGCACAACTACAAAATATTTCTTGAGACAATCACAAGCCCATGTATCAACACCACAACCAAACGCTAGAATTAATTTCAATAATGTATCATATCATTCAGCCCACAACTTATTTCAATACGGCAACTAAACACATTTGACACCAATCAGAGCCCACAGAGGAACACTTCACCATCAATCAAACAATCAGCACCAATCTGCCTAAACTCATTCATGCCAACACAATTAACACCCCCAAAGAACAAGTACTGAGCAGTGCAAACATGACCATCAACTCCAGTCGTTGTGCTGTTTTCCAATACAGTTTTACAGTCAATGCTTATCCAATGCACATACTATGTCTGGGTAGTGTTTCTTTATTGTGATATGCGTTCCTGCTTTGGCTTGGCTGAAATTGATAGTGGGGATCTTTTCCTTTGATTGGCGTGTCAGGTGAAGTTGATTGCCTTTGATGACGTGCATCCAACAATCCACATTTCCTCCAAAGAATCCAATGCTTAGTTTTCTTGTTACAAACTTCTTTCTTCCAAGGGCAGTTCCATTTGTTCCAAGGGAGCTTTACTGTCCAAGGGAGGTTTTTTACTTTATGTAGTGGCTATTTATCAAAATGTCAAACTAAACTTTAAATAAAACTTACAATAAAGGCCACTGATGCACCATGTCAGTTGGGTTCGTACTCAGGCATCAAGAAGTTCAATGTCCAGTCAAGTTCCATATTTGGGTTGTTTTATTCTCCATTAGTGCAAAATCAAACAGACAGGTACAGCTGATCCTGCTGCCTCTCTCTTGCTCTGGTAAAAAACCATGTCCCTTCAGTGGTGCATCACCTGACATAAGACACACCCACTACCTTTATACCACCCCATGAGTGCTTCCTGGTGCCCAGTCCCCCTAGTGTCTATAAACATAAAATACAACAAACTAACAAATAATAATGGAATAATCAAACTAATGAAATAGCTCCAACAGATACCATTAGTCTTCATTATCATACATAAATCAGGGACCTGTATGGGAAGTGCTATGATGTTCATCACGTTAACATTGTTCCCTATGGTCTGAAAAAGTCAACATCAACATGGTGGAATGGCAGAAAAACAGGAGGCTAGCTTCGCTCATAACAGAGCTATTTCATAGAAGTTGAATTCACTTGCACACATTGTACTCACAATGGGATGAAAATAGGATAAATTCTTCTTTATCAAAGTTTTCACAACATAACCTCTCAGATCCGCGGTTCGGTAAACTGTGTGCGTTTGTTTAAAGTCACTTGGTGTCCCATTTGAGTGGCATTTGCCTAGCCTAGGTAAACCCAGCCCCCACGTGACCTGCTCGCTCAGTTCCCAGTCACTAGCTAGTGACTGAGAACAGGTCTGAGAGCAGGTCACGTGGGGGATGGGTTTACCCAGGCTAGCATTTGCCGTGTTTAAGCGCCGTGATTGGCTTGAAGGGCCAAACACCACCCAGCCGAAACTAGAGGCCATCTCACAAAGCGACAGACCTATTACTTACACACAATAACAACACATCCATCTATTATTTACTTTTACCCACTTAGTCATTATATCCACATTACTAATGATTATTTATCAAAAATCTCATTGTGAAAATATTTTGTGAAAGCACCAATTAGTCATCCCTACAATATTGTTGCAATATCAATATCGAGGTATTTGGTCAAAAATATTGTGATATTTGATTTTGTCCATATCACCCAGCTCTACCTGTGATATCTCACATGTGGCTAAAATAATAGAAAATATAAATATAAATTATATTGTGTATCATCATTCAGCCTAAAAATACAGAGATATGATTTTTGGGCCATATGACCCTGCCCTATGCTGGAGGACGTGAGCTAGTTGTTGGTTCAATCTTTCCATCAGACTGTGGCTTCAGAAATGTTTAAAGATTCAAGCTGGAGATTGTAGGATTCCACCAGTGATGCTTCTTTATCATCAGTAGTTTGAACACTGCAGCAAATAAGCTGTTGAAGAAGACTGGGTGAATTCTCTCTGATTCTAGCTCAGACTGGGCAAAGTCTCTCTGACTCTAGCTCAGTGAGATAAACTGCTGCTTGTCATGTAGTTGTTCACTGGTTCAAAGACCGCTTGTCAAGCTCTTTATGCCTTCCATGTTGTTGTCAGTATGAAGACTTGTAGAAATCAGATGCTGAAACACAAACTAAAGAACAGCTCACCGAGATGAGCAGCTGTTTCTCTGTCTCTGCATGGCGGGCTGAGTTTTGGTTCGATTCCCGATGGAGGAGAAACTGGTCTCCCATATCTTTAACATGGCTGGAAACACACCGGCTGACGGAGCGCCTCCTACAGTCAGCCCCCCTTTCCCTGCCCCAGCTTCAGTCACTTTTGAATGGCAACAGCCAGAGGAAAAAGTGAAAACCGCTGAGAAAACCTGACTTACGAAGTCTGACCTTGTGGCACAGAAGGTTAGCTAGCTGCCCAGCAGAATTGCAGCCTTAATCACTTTTGAGGTCGTGGGTTCGAGTCTCAGTCAATTTTGAATGGCGACAGCCAGAGGAAAGAGACAAAAGCGCCTAGAGATAAGCTATGTCCAACCGAGTCTACTTAACTATTTCTAAATTGACTAAAAGCTAAAATATACAGTAACCTTTTCCAGATTTTGACCTATAGCCAGGCACTTCAAAAGTCATACAGTGAGAAATACAGCATCAGTGGCAGTGCCTTTGTGGTTCACTGTCTATGTCAGTTGCCTCCAGCGGGAGAGGTTGTCTGTTCAAAGCTGAAATGAGTACAGACTGAACTTTCACCTGTGTTTTTTGAGGCAGCAAAGTTATTTGTATTTGAATAAAAGGAAATAGAAATAGGCGTAACAATCTTCTTTTAGTTTTTATTACACTTCTAATTAATTTGAGGATATTAAACAACTGCACTCACCACTCAAACCCATAGAGCTCAGGCGTACACATCCATGACCATGACACACAGACAGAGGCAGAGGAAACAAATAATTTTATAAATATTTGTATGAAATAAATAACATTTGTAAAAACCCACGTATTTGTGCTTTTCCAAATACCGTGTTCGGCTCCACCCCTAGTTCAAACCTCTAGCAGGTTGTTGGAGGATACTGATTGGCTGTTCAATAAAGTAATTATTAATTAACACCAGAAGGTGTCCCCTGGTGGCAGGCTGAGTTGAGTGTGTAGTTTACCAATACCATGTAAGCCTCAGTCCTCCCACAGTGACCTGGTTCAATTCCAGCCTGTGGGCTTTTGTTGCATGTTCTTCTCTCTTCATCTCTCGCTCTCTCTCCCACACCTCTGTGTCCTCTTACGAGAAGGACACAGAGGTGCCCCCCCCCCACACACATACTGTGTGTATGTGTGCTTTTGTATGTGTGCTTACTCCAGCTTTATGTTGATTGACAGCTGAAATGTAACATTTTAAAGACCAGACAGGTCAAACTTTTTACAGCGGGATTTTGGCCGAACTCTGTTCTCTCTCTCTCTCTCACTCTCTCTAAATGTCGCTCACTCAAAGGAAAGCCAGGCTACCTTCAGTTACATTCAATTCAATTCAGTTTGGGGTGTGTAGTTTACCATGCAAGCTTCAGTCCTCCCACAGTAACCCTGGTACAAATCCAGCATGTGGGATTTTGTTGTATGTTCTTCTCTCTTCCTCTCCAGCTTTATGTTGATTGACAGCTGAAATGTATATATTTTTTTACCAGCCAGGTCAAACTTTTTACAGCAGTACCCAGTAATGTTGCTTCTTATGAACTTTTATGATTGAAATGTCATATGTATGCCTAGTGGATGAAATTCAACTTGGTTGCTAAGAGTTGCATGTTGGGCAATTTGTGTAATTACTTTAAACTTTATTCCAGACACACAGGGGGTCCATAGAGTACATACATATTATCAACATCACACAACAAATTATACAGTTAAAAAAATAAGAGAAAAACAACAAACATAAGATCATAAATAGAGGCTGACTCTCCAGTGTGTACGCAGCCTGGACGAGAACCGAAGACAGCTCTTCCCAGGATTGACTATATCCTCAATAATACTGTTCTGGGACTCATCCAGGCGAGACATGAATCCATACATAGAATGCCTTAAGAGAGCCTCACATGTGTGGATTCCACACGTCACAAACAAGTGACTGGCACTATGCCACCTAGGGACCTTAAGTAGAATCCTCAGGGCATCATTGTAGGCCACCTTAAGCCTCCGCATGCTACCTTTCTTGTATGTGCACCATAAGAAAGCTGTATACATTGGAGTGCAGAAAGCTTTAAAAAGTGCACACTTGACAGGACCAGAACACATACTGAACCTGTGAAGCAACATATTAGCCTGAGCATAAAGTTTGCGGCACTGTCTATAGATATCTCTATCATCATGGAGATTATCTGTGAAGATGTGGCCAAGGTACTTAATTTCCTGGCATACAGAAAGATGACTGTCAGATAGGTGAAAGGCTGGGAAAGCCAATTTCTTGTCCTCCTGGCTTCTCACTATCATGACACTACTCTTTTTTGCATTGTAAATTATGTCATGTTCATTGCCATAATTTGAGCACACTTTCAATAGTTGCTGTAGCCCTCCACTGTATGGACTCAGAACGACCAGGTCATCAGCGTACATAAGGTGATTGATGATAGAGTTACCCATAAGACAGCCCATATTGCACTTATTTAATTCACTAGATAGATCATCCATGTAAACGTTGAATAAAATGGGAGATAAAATCCCCCCTTGCCGGACCCCATTGCTAACTGAAAAATGGGAAGATGTCACATTACCCCATTTAACCTGCATTTGCTGATTTGCGTAGGCTACCAAAACAGCAGTATACGCACAATGTGCTTAGGAATGCCTCTATCAAGCAGCTTCTGAAACAGTTTGGCATGATTAATCCTGTCAAAAGCTCGAGAAGCATCAATAAAGCAAAGGAAGACAGTGGAGTTATGGCTACTGTAGCTGGCAATCATTTCTTTAAGTGCAAAGATGCATAAGTCTGTGCCATGGTTCTTTTTAAAACCGAACTGGTTATCTGCAGTCAAGACAAACATTTCAAGACGTACAAGCAGGATTCTTTCCAATACTTTGGAAAGGATACTGGCCAGAGCGATAGGTCTATAGTTATCAATGCTGTTTAGTTTACCTGCCTTGTCTTTAAGGACAGGCACTAATTGTACAGAGGTGATGGACTCTGGAAGGACACCATGACCCAACAGTCCTGTAAAACACATGGCCAGTAGAGGGCAGATTTTATTGCTTGCATATTTGAGGTGTTCAGCTGTGATGTGATCAATGCCACATGCCTTGTTGTTATCTAGCATCCTAATAATTACCATAATGACCTAATCGCCCAAACTGGAAATTAGCATGAATTATATAAATAGTGAGGCTGAAAGCAGGAAATTGTTATACTGTATTGTTGCTTTTAATCAATTTAGAAAGGTGATCTAGAGTCTAAATTGTTCTTTGGAAGTCCAGAAATTAATCTCTTGCCATAACTGAGTCTACTTAACTATTTCAAAATTGACTAAAAGCAGATTTTGACCTATAGCCAGGCATTTCAAAAGTCATACAGAGAGAAATACAGCATCAGTGGCAGTGTCTTTGTGGTTCACGGTGTATGTCAGCTCCTTTCAGAGGGAGAGGTTGTGACCACATATTATTGGTCTAGCCTCCCCCAATGCCCCCCTTAGAAACAGTTCCTTTCATTTTATTGCCCAAAATCGTAGTTTGTAGTTTGAGTACCGGTAGTTAAACTACACAAAAATTACCAAACAGTAGTTTAACTACTGACTCACTACGCAAATATGAATGTAGTTGAACTACCAGCAAGCTACTGCAAAATGTAGTTAAACTATGTAGTTCAACTACATGATGTAGTTCACTACTCCCCAACACTGGGATTTGGGTACTTTTTCCACCGTTGGATTTTTGTAAAACCACTGATAACATCAACAACAAGGATTTTTCCGAGACATCCGTCCGTATCAACATCTGATCTGAGCTGTAAAGGATTAAAAATCAAAATTATAATCTGTCATAATCACGGCTGCATGACGTCTGACTCATCCTCCATCTCAGAAGTGACTAATCCAAAGGTTTTGTTTATTTAGCAACACTGTGAGCCTGTAATCAAATGCATTCCTCAATATGTCTGCTGGGAGACATACATATCATGACTCAATATGTCTGCTGGGAGACATACATGTACATGTCATGACTCAATATGTCTGCTGGGAGACATACATGTCATGACTCAATATGTCTGCTGGGAGACATACTGTACATGTCATGACTCAAAGCTGAGTAGAAAGTGCTTGAATGAGTCAGTTTGCAAGTGCAAGCTTGACCCCTTTATTTCAGGAGTACAGCATCTTCCATCCAGTCTATCAGCAGGGTTCCTACACATTTCCCATTTCACACATTTCCAGACTCAAAACTCCAGACTTCTCTGTCAGACCATTTCACATCTGAGTACACAAGGGCCTCACATTGTGTTGAAAAGTGGTGGGGACATGTCCCCGTTGTAAATTAAACCTATGGCCGCACCACAATTTGGAGGTTTGGGGTTTGAGCCTCAATGAAAGCTTGGACTTTGAAGAACTTCTCAATTGAAGACTGAAAAGCTCTGACAGAAATGACTTGACCTTGTGAGCGTCAGTGGCTCAGAGTTTGACAGCTGCAGGATAGTTTTTGAGGTTGTATATGTTTGAGCCTCTTTTAGAGTTTGAAAGTGGACACGCAGACAAAAGGCTGAAAAGCTCTGAGAAACCTTAACAAGTGTGACCCAGTGACTCAGTTTGGTTGAGGTTGTGGCTTCGAGCCTTACTCAGTTTTGAACGGCGACACGACAGCCAGAGGATAGAGAAAAGCGTTTAGAGAAGAGCTGTGAGAGCGAAGGGGAGTAGGAGCTGGTGGTGCGATGCAGTTGTCGACCCCGGACCACATAGAGCACACATGGGCAAAATGCGCCAGCCCCAGGGACCATCTCAATCCGGTCCTCAATGTCAATAAAAGACAGCCAGTGGGCTGATTTGTATTATTATATCAGGAGATCAACAGGAGAAATTACCAAAGAGGGTTAAAAATAGAAACATCCATGAAAATCGGGAGTGTTTGGCAGTTATGAGTCCAATGTGTGATCCTTCGGTTACTTTATGTAAGTCAGTAATGGCCCTCTGAAAAAAAATGTTGCCCACCCGAGACGTCACAGGGGAGCCAGCGGGTTCGATTCCGGCTCCACCACCAAACTTCCACAGAGATGAGCAGGGAATTATAAGAGGAAACCAAAGACAGCTGAACATTTACACACATTGAAATTATTTTGTGACGAATGTGGTAGTGTGGCCGCCAGGTGTACAACTTCCTTCTATCTAGACAGTCTATATTTCTCAGTTTGGGCTTTGGCATCTGATTTGATCAGATCAGATCAGTCATCGTCACATATTGGCAGAATAAGTCGCTCAAGAAAAACAAACTTCAATCAGGTCTTTTATTTGTAAGGCACCAGAGAAGCTTCCTTACTGCTGAATGGTTCATTCTCATTAGAGACACAGTTGCTTGTTTTACATCTTTTTTTTGCCCCACTTTCTTTTTTGTTTAAATGAGGCTACAATATTGTTCATAAACATACATTATAAACATGTTCATGTTTTGTTTGCACACAAAAGAAAGATAAAAAAAAAAAAAGACAAATTACATTTACAAAGCTCAAAAAAATGTTAAGTGTTACTGCCTACTGAGAGAATGGGAGAGAAAAACAGGGGAAATGGCATGGTATTCAATATAGTGCCTCTCTTACTATAGGCAAGTAATGCACACATACAACACCAAAGTCTTCCATGACACTTGCTCACACACACACATTAAAAAGCAGCTTTGAAACATACAAAAATGCTTTAAAAAATATGTATATTGATATATTCATATGTATACAAATTGGCCCTTCACAGCAAAAACAAATGCACATACCATTCATATGTCTGAGTTTTGCCAAGGAGGTTTCCGACAGTCGCAGAGATACGCTTCGGCATAAAGAGTGCCACTCGATCTGTACTTGCACTCTGGCTACGCTGAGGTCAAATCTCCAGGGAGGAAAACGTTTGGGCTCGACAAGGCTAGCACAGACAGAAGAAAAAAAGAGTCAAAAGCCAGGAGAGCGGGACTGAGACACAACCTAAGTGCTTTTCAAAAAGGAACACAGAGGGAAGGTAGAAACTCTCGTCCTACCATCACACATGGACACTCAGACATAAAGGCGGGCTGCAAACGCTCTGTAAAACACTCGCATTGCAGGGGAATAACGACTAGCACTAACAGTGTAGCAGTCATTAGCCCATAATCAGGAACTAAAGACAAGAATAGCACAGAGAAAACAATGTGAACAGAAAGAGGCCAACCTGCACCTTCTTAGGCTTTGGAGTAGAACGTCATACTGATGAAATCAACTGACTTGGTGAAGAAAACAACTTTACTGCCCTCTGTTGCCTGAAAGGTGAACTTCTATTTCTTAAAAAATGGAAAAAAGGGCCTTGCTATTTGATTAAAAACACATCAAAGTTATATTAACATTAGAGATTAGTTTTGACTTTTCATGTGTGACAGCTTTTTTGTGAAACTCAACAATCTGCTAGGTGTTGCAACAGGACCAATTTATCCTAAATCACAATTCGTCTTGGATTTGGCTGCAAACACATTTTAGGTGTGAGAAGCTTTTAGAAATACCTCTAGTCTGAGGAGACATAGTTCGCCGTTGCTTACAGAGCTTTAGCGACTCACCCGTGACATGTTCTTCACCAAAACAAAGGGGAAAAACAGGTGCTTGATAGGTGCTATCAAACACGATAGGAAAGACAGGTCCTTGATACAGTATCAGTACAAACTGTAGTGCTACGCTAACTTACAGAAATACAGTACTCTGAACATCACACTCCTCTATCTTTTACAACCATCTGGTTCTGAAGTTTAGGTCCCATTCAAGTTTGCCTTGGTCAGTCAGAGTGGACCAACAAGGGGGAGGGGCAGGAGCAGGGGGCAAGGAAAATACAAAAGGTGCTTTATGGTAAAAAAAAAAAAATCAAGTGTTTTCTTCTCTCCCATCACATTCACTCTAGCACACGCACAAACATTTTGAATATCTAATTAGCCTGTCTTTAACTTCATGAAACAAAATGCTTGGGGGGGGGGGATGGATTTCTTCGGATTTAAAGTTGAGTGAGGGATCACACTGTATAGTGTAGGTAGCAGCTAGGCCTATCAAATCAAACACAAATTAACCTCACCTGGCTGGGAAAATTATGATTTTGACTCTATCATTTTCGGGAAGAAAAAAAAATCCATTGAGGTACATAGCGAAGTTGTATGCATCCAGTGGTTTGAAATATGAATACATAAACACTAGTGGGCGATCAAGGTTTGAATGCATCTGACAACGTGAAATGTCCCTTTAAAACATCCCAGTTCAATTTAAAAACGTTTCAAGACTTAATTTGGCCCCCAGTGCATAAATGCATGGCATCACTGTCCAAACGGCTCCAGGCAATGTATTGTCAAGAGGTTTGGGGGAAAGGGATGACGCACCTAGATTGCCCAATCAAAATGGAGGGGAAGTAGTAAGGGGGGAAATCGAGGGTGCAGCGATTAATACTCCTTGTTGTGATTGGCAGACAGTGGGGCCAGTAGGGTAGAAGCAGAGGGACAAAAGAGGACAGAGGGGAAAAAAATCACATACAAAACCGATTTACTTTTAATAACTGATTAGAAAAATAAAAAAAGCAACTGTGAGAAATAGAGGTCTGTGGAAAAGGAGTGAGAAACATATAATCCTGCAAGAGGCGGAATCATTTGTTAGCTTTCATCCTCAAGGGGCTTTCAGATACAAAGTGATTTGCGCTGCGCTTGCCACTGGGTTCAGCGCACATTGCACTAGTCTCTACGGCAACGGGTATTCGTCACAGCACTCAAAGTGAGCTCACCGAGCAGCCTGCGCTCCACCGCGCCCATGCTTTGCTCGTGGCGTGGCGCAAGGCATTGGAAATGGTGGGTTTAAAAGTGCAGTACTGCCGTTGTCGCTTTGTATCTGAAAGGGGCTTTTAACTCTCACTGAGGGAAAAACTCAACATTTCACCTTGGTCAAGCCTAACAATAGTGGCTTACACTAAAAAAAAAGCATCTATTTAAAGACTAGAAGCCTGAACTGAGTCTATTACCACTAAATAATATTAACAATCCACTCTAATCTCACTCTCAGCCACTCGTTCTCTGCACATCCAAACCATTCCCAAGTTTCACCTCCATCCTCTCTTCCCAATGCAGCTTGATGTCATCCCAACTCGATCGATACTCCTGATACTCCTGCCCCTCTGCAGAGAAATCCCCACACTCACATCCATCTCCATTTACAGTTAAGACTATGATCCCCGCCTTTCCGTTACCCCTCCGCTCGCCTCCCCCTCCTCCCCCCCCTCTCGTCATGGTTTGTACTAGTCGGACTTGTCTCCGTCCTCGTCTCTCTGCTCCCTCTCCGCTGCCTCCCGGGCCTTGTCCTCTTTAGCCAGCTGGGCCTGGGCATGGGAGTGGTTGGCCAGGATGGATGAGAGGGAGAGCAGGCCGGAGCTGGAGGAGACAGGGGTCAGGGTGGGCGGCGTCAGGCCTAGGGGCAACGGGGTCATGGGCAATGCCAGGCCCTGCAGCTGGGACAGCTGGTGCACCTGGAGCTGTTGCTGGAACGGCAACAAAAAACACACACAAACACAGAAAGGACTCAGTATAAATAGGTGTCGTGAGTGCATACCTAACTGGCACCAAACCTGACTTTTACGCAATAGATGTCCACACATTTTGTACGTATAGCATGGACTATGGATCATGATTAGACATTCGGTCTGATTTTGATGAAACTCGATGTGTCTTCGCCCTGTTTCGCCAGAGTTTGGAAAATTACACCTATTCCTCATGCTTACAATCAATTGATTCCTCCTTTAGGAAAATATTGGAAACAAAAGATAAATAGTGAGATGACTAAGTTGCTTGTATGCCAGCCTGCTACAAAAAAATCAAAAATGGTTCAAAGGAAATAAGATCAACAAAATTATTTACAAATTGTATTTAATCTCTAGAAGCATTACTCCATACAGTACAAGCGTTCAACTTCATGTATAAAACAGTAGGTCTGTGTAAGTTCATTTCTCAGACATCCAGGTAATAGAAGTTAATTTTTTTTTTTTTTTTTTTTAAACACTGGACTAAAAAACAATATGGTAAATGGTCTGCATTTATATAGCGCTTTTATCCAAAGCGCTTTACAATCAGTAGGTACATTCACCCATTCACACACCGATGGTGGCAGGCTACCACGCAGGGTGCTGGCACATCGGGAGCAATTTGGGGTTCAGTATCTTGCCCAAGGACACTTCGACATGCAGACTGAAGGAGGCGGGAATCGAACCACCGACTTATTTGATCCAAAGCGATTAGTGGACGACCTGCTCTACCTCCTGATCTACAGCCGCCCCGATATAAAACAAGACACCATCATCAGTTGTACATGCAGCAGGAAGTAACTCTGGCAAACAAATCTACACAAGAAAAGTCACATGACAAACACATGTGACTTCATGCCAGGAGTGTTTGGATGAACACCGAAACGTCTTGTTTTATATCGTTTTTTAGTCCAGTGTTAATGAATTATTTTTAAAAACAACAGTAGACACTAAGATCTTTTCAGTTAAAAAAGTCATGTATTTTTTTTATTATCAAGATTTGGAGTTTTGCTGAGACAGATGAGTGTAGTTTTTGTAGAATCTGAGTCAACAGAGCATCTTTTTTGGTATTGTCATTGTCGGCTTTCTGGAGAGGTTCAGAAGATGTGTAACACAATGAAGTTATGCTTTCGACCTGATTTTTTGTGTGTGATATTTGGTGAGGTTACAGAAACCAGCAGTTACTTTAATATGATTATTTTGATAGGAAAAATATTTGAAAGATTGTGACAGCTGCTGATGCAGATTCGTTGAATATTATTTCAGAAGGTTTATTAAACGTTACTTTATTTTGGAAGGCTATATTACACAGCGTAATGATGATGTTAAGGGATATCTAGAAAGATGGGACAATTTTATTGAGGCAGAAGGCTGGTCCCTACATTGTGGGTTGGGGGGGTCCTGTGAGGAGGGGGTAGTGGGTTTGTGTATATGTTTGGGTGTATATGTATGTATATTGTTAGGGTCCCTCTCTCATATAAGCACAAGATGTGTGTAATTGTATTGATATTGATATTAGTTGTGTGCCGATCGGTAACAATATGTATGAATGTACAAAAACCACATGCATCTACAAAATCATACCTGTATGATTTTGTAGATGCATGTGGTTTTTGTATTTCTGTTCTTTTATTCGTCTTTTTTTCATGTATATTATGTCCATGTAAGATCGATGTAAAAGTCCTTTAAAAAAAAGAAGTGATATCCCGACCACAACTCATACGATTTTGACTAAATTTGGAGGATGATGCATTTTGGCAACATGGCATGTACAACTATTTAGTCTGATTTCTAAAAGTGAAAGGCCATAACTGCTACACTCCAATTTTAAATGCAACTGCAAGGACCATGCATCTTGTTACAGAATGGCCCAAAGTGTGCCTGCATCATTCTTTGGGGATATTTCACTTGCTCTGTATGTAGCTACACCATAACAGCATTTTCCTGCTAAAAAGAAACCTATTCAGTACTGAATAAACTAATAACAAGCTTGCAAAATACTATTGTACAGCTCAACTTACTGGATATGACTTTGAAATTTATTTTCTTGGGAAATAAACAGACACACACTACCCCCCCCCCCCCCAAAGATAGTAAAAATAAACTCACTCGTACCCGTATGATGGAATTCATCTCGGGCGGTGTGACTTGTTTGGCTCTCTCTATGGCGCCCATGACCTGCTGCTGATGCTGGAACAAAGACACCACATGGTCACTCATACACACCGCTGTGAGTGATCTCCAAGCATTAACATTACATGATTGTACATGAGGAGTTGGCTGGAAATCATGAGGACAATGTACAAGACGAAGTCAGGCATTTCAGATTCACGAATTATTTATGTTATTTCAAGGATAAATAACTAAATGTTAAGATTGTCAGAAACTTTGGTGCTGTCAAACATGACCCGAATGTAGATTCCATAAGGCAAGTGGTTTGGGGGGGGTTTCGAGTGCGTCAGGTGCATATCAGCATGTGGCCAGTGTATTTGCATGTTGAGAGAAACTGGTGGAGGTTAGTTATTCATGAAAATGTCAGTGTCATTACCTCCTGTGACAGGTAAGGGAGCACCTGAGCACAAATCCCATTCAGTCTCTTCACTATTTCAGCCTGCAAAAAAAAGGGGGGGGGGGGGTGTCAGACCAGCAGACTACCAGACCTTGGCTAAACAGCATTATTGATGACAAACCACAGTGATCAGACACATAACTGGACAAAGCACACCAAGGGAAGTATCTGTAAGGTAATGCTGCATTGTAGAAGAGATGGCAATCGTTGTTTACCTGTTTGTGCATTTCGATGTTCAGCCCATATGACATCTCATAGTACTACAATAAGAGGGAGAAAGACAACATTTATGATAAGCTAACGTCTCACACACACACACACACACACACACACACACACACACACACACACACACACACACACACACACACACACACACACACACGAGGTATAGTACTCATTTCAGAATTAGGATGGTGAAATAAATGCCCAAATCAGAATTATTTGTATTCGCCTGGTAAAATTAAAGTGTGATTTCTCCTATTTTCAACCAGCTTTGTATCATTACAATATTGGTAGTACCGGTATATGTACCGTAAATTCCGGACTATAAGCCGCGGCTTTTTTCCCGTTTTTTGGCCCCTGCGGCTTATATAACGGTGCGTCTTATCTATGGATTTTTTCAGAAAAAAAATTTCAAATACAAATAAAATCTCTCTTTTTTAGCACTCTTTCTACCTATAAATCCACTTCTGTTTTAATTTCCTCTGTTGCCCTCTTTTCACCACACCGCGGACACTGTGTGCACTGTCGAAATAAACAAAGGTGTTGTGTTATGTTGTTTTGTTGAAATGTTACGGTAATACGGTAAATGGGAGCTTCCTCAAACAGCCAACAATCCCCTCTGTGCGTGAACCCTTACATATGGTAATTACGGTAAGCAAAGTTCATCAGCCCGGAATCACAACAAGACGAGCAGTCTCTCTCTCACTTACCATGGGGAAGGTACGCAGAAAGTCACACGACGCAGCTTTCAAGCTGAAAGCAGTCGAACTCGCACTAAAAGAAACAAACAGAGCAGCAGCGCGTACCCTGGGCATCGATGAGTCAATGGTGAGACGTTGGAAGCAGCAGCAGGAGGAACTGTCTCAGTGTAATAAGACAAAAAAGTCCTTCAGAGGCCACAAAAGCAGATGGCCGGAACTTGAAGATTCCCTTGAGGACTGGGTGTTGACCCAGAGAGGAGACGGCCGAGGCGTTTCCACGGTGCAGATCCGACTGAAGGCCAAAACAATCGCCACCGAGATGAAAATTGAACATTTCAGAGGTGGGCCATCTTGGTGCTACCGATTCATGAGACGAAAGGGACTGTCCGTCCGGGGGAGAACTACTGAACAACTCCCTCCCGACTACCAGGAGAAAATCACAAACTTCGGCGAATTCACACAAAGGAAGATCACGGAATATTATAGGAGTGTGAAAACATCCACAATCACCAACGGGTTCCAAAACGCTGGACTGCTGCGGGATGAAAAGGATGACGCCGCCACAGCTGGCGCTGAGGGCCGTCAGAGGCTTCAGAGGCTGTTCGATGCCGACAGTGATGAAGAGGAGTTCGTTGGTTTTGAGTGACAATGAAGGAGAGAGGAGAGTGGTTGACGAAGCCACCCTGAACCTGTTCGTTTCCGACACTGAAGATGAGGACTTTGGTGGTTTCAGTACGCAGGAAGAAGAGGAAGACGAGGATTAGTGACTTGACTTCTCTGGTTACAGGTTTGCTGCACATATACGGTAGCCTATTGTTGTGTGATTTTGTCTGGGGATTAGTGACCTGACTTTTGTTTTGTTTTGTTGAAATGTTAATAAATGGGAGCTTCCCCAAACAGCGATCTCTTTCCCGACATTCCTCTCTGTGCACGAACCCTTTCATATGGTAATTAAACATCAAAACACCCGCGGCTTATAGTCCGGTGCGGCTTATAGAAGAAAAAAATAGTCAATTTTGGTGCTGCGGCTTATAGACCGGTGCGTCTTATAGTCCGGAATTTACGGTAAACGTTTACCTTTCCTCCATGTTGCCTGCACTCAGAGCCTCCCATTTATTTGCCGACATGCGATTCGTTTCGGCCGGCAAATGAACAGGGAGCTCTAGGTGCAGGAAACCGAGGGAAGGTAAACATAATTTGCATATACTAGTAGTATATTTCGGTAGTATAATACTACTAATGTAATGATACAAAGCCGGTTGAAAATGTGTTCCTTTAATGAGCAAGTTATTTTTTTGCATGTATTATACAATTCAAAGTAGAGGGAGACAGGAAAGAGTGGGAGAGAAAAGGGGAGTGACATGTAACAAAGGTCCTGGGCCGGATTCGAACCCAAGACATCATGTTTACATGGTGCTCAACATAAGCGCACTGCATGTATACAGACAAAGCCAAATAAGACTAGTTATGTGCACTTACACTAAAACACACCAAAAACATGGAAAGATTTGGAACCTAATTTATTCCCAAAAACCACTGAGCAAAGTCTGAGGGAACACAGTGCTAAATATCTATACCTTGGTATTTTAGGGGATACCTGATACTACAGATAAAACAGTAGGGTTTCACTGACATGAGATAATGTTGTCACTACCCGATCGGCACAACTGTGTGATTTTCACAACGCATGCGTGTCATTATGGAACCCACCGCAGATTTGGGCAGACCCCGCCCCCTGTGGCCGCCTACGCAGCAGTCAAGCCGGCTGCGCTTCCTTGACAAGGCCTCAGCCTGGATTAAAAGCTCCGCCGCCAACTTCTGCAGTGTGTGCGCCAGCCATATTGTCACAGTTGTAGTGGTTTCTTCTGCAGTGTGCCTGCCGTATATCACGTGTATTATCTATTATCTATTTATTTGTTGATTTAATTCGGTTTGGAGTATGCTGGTGTGAAATCCACTTTTGCAACAAGGGGTTGTCAGAGGTTTAAACTAACTACGAAATTCCAACTCATTTAGCAGTCTTGATAATTGCACTCTGCTCATGTGGTTGAGTTAATGAATTGTCTTGTTTACATATATTTTTTACCAATGTTTTAATTAGACAAATAACTACTCCTAAATAGTTAGGATACAACCTGCGACATTACAGAAACTTCCTAAATTCCAAATTTATCCTAAATCCTAAATGATTGGTAACCATGGTAATTAGAGTTAGGACTTGATTTAGGAAAACACCCATTACAGAACAACAGTTCCTAAGTCAATATTCTCATCCTAATTTAAAATGGGAAAAGCGTATTACAGAAGCGTCCCAACTCCCCAAAATCTTAAAAAAGCTCTCCTAACTTTAAGATGCCAGCTATGCTGTCCTAACTAATTTACGCTATTTTCAACTGGAACAACAGCCATCTTGCATCTGGTTATAATTTATAGCCTATTTATAGCCTACCTACCTACGTTATGGCTGTGCTGTTATTACATTTGCAAAACCAACAAAATGTCAACAGACGCAATGTATTTGCCGAAAGGCTCATGCGGGACCCGAATGACGTTTTGCGTTTTGATGACAGAACGCTCGTTAATCGATACAGACCGCCCCGGGACATGATACTGCAGCTAGCCGAGGAGCTGAGACCTGTGTTGGAGAGACCGACTAGGCGACACGGGGCTCTGCCGGTTGTAGTACAACTTACAAATGCACTTCGGTTTTTTGCGAAGGGAGATTTTCAAACTGAAGTGGCCGACATATCCAAAATATCTCAGCCTGCTATGTCAC
Organism: Poromitra crassiceps; assembly: GCF_964638095.1. NCBI lineage: Eukaryota > Metazoa > Chordata > Actinopteri > Beryciformes > Melamphaidae > Poromitra > Poromitra crassiceps. Next base: position 52,809,980 of record NC_139625.1, on the reverse strand, counting down.
GTAATTTAACTGAGGTAGCAACAGCCATCAGCAATTTGGCTCCTCGGTACATACAATTTCCAAGGGGGGAGGAACGGCAGAGACGGTTTCTGTTATTTTAGCCATTCCCTCTATTTCACCTCCCGTGTGAGGGTGGCTGAAAACTTTCCAGCCAGCAGGCTACTAGCGCTCCTACTTCCCCCCGCAAGTTGAGAAAGGAGGAGGTGTCTGTTGCTAGGGTAACAGACAGAAACGTTGATAACCGATGCTGGATGAGTATTTAGGATTTCCTAACAAGACATAAGATAGGATTTAGCAAGATAAGATAGGATTCCTAAAGTTAGTTAGGATTTGCTTCTGTAATAGGAAATCAGAAAAAATCCTATCTTAAACTAGTCCTATCCTAACTTAAGACATAAGATAGGGAGTTTCTGTAATGTGGCCCCAGATGACTAATCCCTGGTGAATGTAAAAAATATATACATGTATAAACGTATATATATTTCAATTGCAAGTTGTTGCATTACATTTATATCCACATACAGTAAACAAAAATATTGAATGACTAACTGTTGTTTCATCTAATGGCTTTTTACTTCTGTATGGACTCTTGTGAGTCTGAAATAAAGTTTGGATTGAATATATCCATGCTCGCCCACTGCGTGGCCTCGCCTGCTCTATTGGCATGCGTAGTGCACAATCACCTGCTCTATCCATTGGCATGCGCAGCGCACATTTGCCCAACTTTGCATCACTGATGACATCACTGTTACTACTGATGATGTTACAATGCCTATGACATCACTGATGATGTCACAATCCCTATTACATCATCAGTGCCTATGACATCATCTGTGATGTCATAAGATGATTTTGGTTAATATTGACTAGAGCAGTGCCCGTTCCCCCATGCACCACCCCGTGGGCACTTCCCCCGCGCACACACACTGCATTCTGTCAGGTCCCCCTTAACGCAAGTTTGAAGTCGATCCAACAAACACTTCTCGAGATACACGAAGGACAGTCTATGTCACCGATGACATCACTGATGTCAGACATTGTGACATCATCAGTGGGACAAAAAATGAAACAAACAGATATTTCCCAGTGAAACAGATATTGTCCACTTGCTCCCTTTTATATAAACGGATTAAGGAATGTACATGACGCGCTATCAAGAGTAATTCAGCTGGTTAATGAAATCACTTGGCTGGGCGCAGAGAGAGTGTGTGTGTGTGGGGGGGGGGGGACTTGTTGGGATTCGAGCTGTCAAAAGGGAACAAAAGGCTCGCTCCTGGCCAATCCCGGCGCTTGACTGCTGCGTAGGCGGGTGCAGGGCCTGGTCTGCCCAAATCTGCGGTGGGTTCCAGAAATATGCTGCGCGAGCGGGTCCGCCATCTTGGATAGCTAGGTACGGCTACCCCACTTGGACAAACCATATTAGCATTGAGTTTGGACTTCCCGATTTGCTTCCCCTGGCCAGTTTGTTTACTTAGCGGACCGGTAGTAATTTGTTTTAGTTCCCTACCGTGACTGATTCAAACTGACAATAACAAACTGTCAATGTATCTGGTAACAACGTTTTATGAGTTATCTGAAACATATACTGTAAAGGATAATGTGTGTGTGCCGTTTCAAAGGTCCCCCAACCCCACCGTAAGTGGCGGTGTGTGTGTGTGCGTGTGTGTGTGTGGGGGGGGGGGGGAGAGAGCACATTACTTTTCACTCATTCAAATTATCACAATGCACAACCGAGAAGCATAGTTAACATCAACGCTATCATTAGCTTGCTAGCTGCTAGTGTTAGCTACAGATCACTAACACTACCTGCTAAACATTACTGTTAACATTTGCGTGGATACGACAGAGACGTTTATCCAACTCGCCGTACATAGCTGTGCAAGATGGTGGACCCCGCTCATGCATGCATTGTGCAAATCGCCCAGTTGCGCAAATCGGGTAGTGACAAATGCCACTCACCATGATATAGTGACGCTGCATCTCCGACTTCTCAGAGGCCAGCTTGTCACACTCCAACTTCAAACTGGTTAGAGAAAATAGCACACAGTCAACAGTTAGGGCCATGTTGCATTTAGGTCTTCTAACATGTTCACAAACGTGTTAGTAGCTTACACAATGCAAGCCTATTCAAAAAAGGACAAAAGGACTAGCAAAATTCTGCAAGTCTCTGCAATAATAGACAGCCTGGCCATGTGGCTGATATGATGCTTCCTTTGGCCCTAAATGTCATTAAAGGATGGCTTTACTGGTAATCAACCCACTTTGTATCATATATAATCTCAGTAATGTAAGCACATGGGCAGTGTTTTACCTTCTCTCTCCGTTTACCTCACGGAGAAAAATGCTCCGGCTGCTGCCTGCAGAATCTCTGCCCCCACCAGCTGCAAGTCATTAAGGCCTGTTAAGGCTCTCCATGCAATTCTCCATGGATGTGCGCATACTTAAAAATAAAAAATAAACAATAACAGCAGCAGATTCTGCCTCTCCAGCAGAGCTTCCGCAGCCCCGTTGTGACGCGTTGGAACAGAGTGCTTTGCCAGAGGAGGAAATGGGAGATCTCCGTGAGGAAAACAGAGAGAGAAGGTAAACACTGCCCATGTGCTTATATCACCGAGATTATTAATGATACAAAGTGGGTTGATTACCGGTAAAGCCATGATGAGCCTCTGTAATAATTTGAATCTCATGTAAATGAATTACATTTGTTGGGGTAAAATAAACAAAGAAAAAATAACTAAAGTGTGTGCATGTTTGTTTCAGTACCTGTGGTACTGTGCTTGGAGGAACTGGAACTCATCCTTGATGCGGTCACAGGAGTCAGAGGTGGTGAACTTGAGAGGCTGACTGGACTGAGAGGATGCCTGGGAAACAATAACAAAACAACACAGTTGATGTGATATTATGTCACACAGACACCCGCATCTAAAGGAGAAAGTCTCTCACACTGGGCTGAGGAAAGGGATTTGAAAGTATCAGGCCAGGGGCGGATATGTCTGTGTGCTGCTGCTGCTGAACACATGTGTGAGGATAAGTGTGTGTGTTACGGTTTGTTTAGTAACAGAGAGATAGCTGGCCACAACTAGGGGAATGCAGATCAACTAGGCCTCGATTATTCTGGACTAATCTGAACAATGACATTTATTTTACAGATGTCATGGACTAATAATTAATACACACCATCATACTGTCACTGCAAACGCACCAACTGAGCTCTTTCAGGAATAAAAGGCGCAGTGATTTGGAAAATATGTTTAAAGCAGGGTAGATTAAAGTGCACCCATGCAGAGCATATGTGAGAGGTATTTAGAGGATGCATTAAGTCTGGTTATGTTGAGAGATGGACTACACTCAAAACCCCCAGCCCAAAACTGTAATCCAGGGTTTAATCTAGTGCCCTAAACCTTATTACTCTCTAAATAAGTGGCACAAGGGCAAAAGGTTTCCAGTGGGATTATTGGACTAAAGAGAGAGCATGCAGTCACCCGGTTACACACACAGAGGGCGACGGTCTGCCTTCAAAGCGCAGTGGCAGCACAATGCAAAACTGCAATGCTGTGCTGTGCTGTGCTTAAAAAGTAAGTGCAAATAGGTTTGGGGAGAAAAATGTTAAAGTAGCATTACAGCCAAGTCATGGTATGAGGGCACCCATCCATCTTCAGTGTCTGCATTCAGCTATGCTTTAATCCAAGTCTGTTGCATATCTATACATTGGGCTGTTACCTCAGACCCATAGACTGTATGCTCAGAACCAATGCTGGCAGGCTGCCCTCTATTAACCGATGCTGTGTCTCAACTAGGGATGCACGATATATCGGCAATCATATCGGTATCGGCCGATGTTAGTCATTTTTTAACATATCGGTATCGGTCCGATGTTGCAATGTTAATATCGGTTATCGGTATCAGCCAAATTCTTCACATTGAGATGAAATAATGGAGTAAATCTATGATTTATGGGCTTTTACAAATGTTTTTGAAATAAAGAAATGTATAACTTTTTCAAATTCAGTGTTTACATGTGTTTTTCAGTATGTACAACATTTTATTATCATAGAAATGTGTTTTTATACAGATCATATCGACATCGGTAAATATCGGTTATCGGCCATAACAGCAATCTTAATATCGGTTATCGGCATCGGCCAAAGTTTTCATATCGGTGCATCCCTAGTCTCAACTCACTGAAATACAGATGTAACATTATCCCTTCTCCAAAGGCTCTTTCACACCGGCCTTGAAAGCCGAAAAATGCACGGAAAATAGGATTTGCGCCTCCGATGTGAAAGTCGTGAACGCGCTTTGGTGGACAATTGTTTTACGCCTTTTGTCCCGCGACGGTAGGTAGTAACAGCGCCGGGTTACCTGGCAACCCGCCTCCATTTGAAAGCGTCTCGCAGCAAGCCGGAAAAGGTGCGAATGGTCAGCTCATTCATTAAAAAATTACAGGGGAAATCACCTCATGTATCAAGAAAGTGCAGGAGTGAAAGTAAAAAAAGTAGCCTATACAATCATGACTGCAGGGAGGCCAGGAGGAATGCTCCGTGCGGTTAGGCTTTATGCTCAAACGATGTTGACATTAGTAGGTAAAATTAACGGATATAATAATAAGCTTCAGAGGGCTATAGCTGTCTGTGGCGAGTTGGTCTGAGGTTATTCTCTCTCGAAATCAGCTCTGTGCATTGACTGCATTCCCTTACAAAAACTACTAACGTTAAGTAGTCATGTGCATTTATAGCCTATACTATTCCCCCGACGAACGTTATGCAGACTGCAGCTGTTTGATATGCGGGTGGTCGTGTATCGTATATCGATCTGCCCGCCCACCTACTAGGAGGAGGGAAGTCTTGTTGTTGAATTAATTTGTTCATCATACAGTAGCCTAGGCTACACTAACCTATGAAAATATTCATTTGGGCTAGGAGGAGCTGGAAATCCCTCCGCTCGCCTTTCAATCCGGGAGCAGGGGATTTCACCTGAAAGTACACTGCAGCACGGGGATGTGGCCGTGCTGCTTGGCTCTGTGTGAAAGCAATTTCTGTGGCGAGGGTGCGAGCTTTGCGGGACTCCTAAACGGCAATTTTTACGCGATCTGTGTGTGAAAGAGCCTCAAGTCAAGTCCCTGTCAGCCAACAAACTGTAGTTTCAGGGGAGGCTCAGCGAATGGAACTGAAAAAATATTACATTAGTTATCAAAGGAGATCACATAGAATACCCTGAATGTGTGTGATTTGATTAAAGAGATAGTTCAGTGATTCAGTAGTTTTGGTTAATTTGACTGTTCCCACTTTCCCAGAGACAAAAACGTATAAATAAACTAATAAATGCCTTCAGACAGACATATTTTAATGTATTTGGTGCATTAGCCTGATGTCAAACAGTAATATCAGGATATCAATATCGGCACAATTATTGAATGCCTATGGGATCAATAGGCTAATCATGATCCCATAGGCATACAGGAAATGGTCGAGGGGGGCGCCTTCTTCCAAGCTTTGTGTGGGGAGGCCCACAGTCTCATACTTTGAAAACCTGATGTAGACAATGCCACAGGGCAGAAGAGGCTATATGTCTGCAGTGTACGAACTTACTGCTCCAAGTGGGGCTGCGTGTGTGCAGTTTGGGTTTGGAATAAGTATAACGTACACAATATGGGTCTGAAGTAGGCTAACTTTCCTCAAGCCAAACTTACAATACCGTAACACTCAGTCAATGCACTGAATTTGCAAGTTTGGCTAAAACGGAGCTGTAAAAATGTTCGCAAACGCTAATCTTGTGTTTGCTCAAAAATACAGGCGAATTAGCTAGCTAGCATTACAGCTACGTAGCTAACTAGCGTCACAGCTAAAAATCGTGTGTTCTTTTTCATTTGAAGTTGCAAGCTAGTTGTTAGCTACCCCGTAACGTTACTGCTATTAGCTTACAGGCTTTGCTAAATAGCGTTAGTGCTAATAATATCAGCTCATGCTGGCTAGCGCTAGCTAACTCAGATTGCTGGTTGCCAACTTGGACACGTTAAACTAATCAACTTACCGAATGTCTTGATTGAGGAAACATCATGTCAACAGCGGATTTCACCGTGTTTCCTTGGACTAACTGAATTAACAGGCTAGCTGGTTGGCTAAGCTAACAGATACCCAGCTATTTTTAAATGATTGAAAATGCTGTTATCACTCTATACTCTGTCATCGTTTAAATAACGTTATCTAGGTATCACTGCACTAAGATCCGATCGACTTCCAATCCCTGCAGGAAAATCACTGCCCCGAAGGTGTAGGTAACAAAAATAATGCGTCTTCAAAGGGCCATCAGGTTTTTGGAATACGCCTCTCTGGGGAGATCCTCGATGTTGACATATGAGCCCCTGACATTCCTCTGCTTTGAAAAGAAGAGCAGCATCACCTACAAAATAAACCGAGCTGTCGAGGAACGGGCGCCCCGTGTGATCCAGGACTGAACTGTAGGTCTGGCACAGAGGACCGCCGGCTCATTCAAGGCAGCGATGCGTTATTATGGAACCCACCGCTGTTTTGGGCAGACCACGCCGTGTGCCCGCCTAGGCAGCAGTCAAACGCCGGGATTGGCCAAGAGCGAGGCTTTGTTCCCTTTTGACAGCTCGGCAGCATGCTCGGCAGGCGTACATCAAGAGCTCTTCCAGAGTGGGGGAGTGAGTGTGGGGGGGAAGGGGGGCGAGTGTGGCAAATGAGAAATGTCTCTTCTGCTGAAAACCCAGGATGATATTGCTGTTTTTGTCACATGGATGCCCACAAGAGACTGGGCAACTCATTTTAGGTCCTACCCATGCATGCAGGGCACATGGCATGGACCCTAGCAGAGATGCTCACAAGTCATTTTTTGCAAGTCCAAGTCAAGTCTCAAGTCTTTGGGTGGCAAGTCCAAGTCAAGTCTCAAGTTTTTGAGTGGCAAGTCCAAGTCAAGTCTCAAGTTTTTGAGTGGCAAGTCCAAGTCAAGTCTCAAGTTTTTGAGTGGCAAGTCCAAGTCAAGTCTCAAGTTTTTGAGTGGCAAGTCCAAGTCAAGTCTCAAGTTTTTGAGTGGCAAGTCCAAGTCAAGTCTCAAGTTTTTGAGTGGCAAGTCCAAGTCAAGTCTCAAGTTTTTGAGTGGCAAGTCCAAGTCAAGTCTCAAGTTTTTGAGTGGCAAGTCCAAGTCAAGTCTCAAGTCTTTGGGTGGCAAGTCCAAGTCAAGTCTCAAGTTTTTGAGTGGCAAGTCCAAGTCAAGTCTCAAGTTTTTGAGTGGCAAGTCCAAGTCAAGTCTCAAGTTTTTGAGTGGCAAGTCCAAGTCAAGTCTCAAGTTTTTGAGTGGCAAGTCCAAGTCAAGTCTCAAGTTTTTGAGTGGCAAGTCCAAGTCAAGTCTCAAGTCCCTATAGATGAGCCTTCCATCATCAGCTGCATGCCATCCAGTCTGCTTAGAACACTACGTAGCTAAAACTAGTGTCCTCTAGAGAGAGAGTGGCGTCAGCGGAGGACCAAAATGCAAGAATCATTAGCCAATGAACAGCCAGGAATGGGTCTCGCGCTACTTTTGCATGCTAAAATAAAGCCGATAATGTACAATTTGATTCATTTCAAGGGATGAAAAACCCTTTCAAAGTACAACACTGTCTATTTTGATGCAACTCGACAGTGCTGCTTTTTTTACTGAAGAGTTCCACTTTCTACTTCCTGGAAAAAAACTGGTCCATTGGAGTGAATGGAGATGTCGGAACTCTTCTATTATACGGCTCTGGCTAAAACTAAGGAATTCAAAGCTGTATTATCCTCACTCCTTATATCTATTAGAATACAGTAGCAGCAATGATTAAATATGTCATTAGTATACATTTCCTTAATATTAATGCACACAAAAAAGAAAAGAAAAAGAAAGATTGTTCACAAGTCCCAAACCAAGTCCAAGTCAAGTCTCAAGTCTTTGAGGACAAGTCTCAAGTCACTGTGTTAGTGTCCAAGTCTCAAGTCCAAGTCCCCATCGCTGGACCCTAGAACAGTATCTCTGCCCTGTCAAGTAAGCTTCAGTTTAGATAAACATTCCTAAAACTTACTCAGTGTATACTGTTGAAGATGGCAAAGAAAATAAATACACAAATATTGTAAAGAATGCAAGAGGCAGGGCCGCGGGAAGTAGGGGTGCACCCCCTAGATTAAAAAAATTAATAAAAAATTACAAATGTAATTGAAAATATTTTGCAGTGCACTATGTTCCTTTCTTGTTTAAGAATGTTTCGGGAAATGAAAATGTATAATTTTCTATTTAAATAGAATTATCAACAATAACAATCAAGGAAGTTACATGCTTGTAGGCTAGAGAAGAAGCGCGCATGCATGCACATGTTGTGTTGAACCAACCAACAACCAATACGAATTGTTTAATCTGGCAATAAAGAAATGTGAACTTGACATGCTATTTTAATAGCCTACTCAAAAATGCACCTCCCACTATACAACAAAGAGAGGAGTCAATGTTTCTTGATATATGCCATTCAGATCAGAATAATTAGTCTAGTCATTAAGTTTGCTGATAATATTTCTATCATGTTAAGTCTGTGTCATGTTAACTGGTGTATTCAGAGCAAATAGGGAGATATAGAGCATTATCATCATGCTATATATCTCCCTCTTTGCTCTGAATGAGTGAGAAAAGGACAAAATACTGAATAATTACATCACAACAGTATCCTAATGTTAATTTAAAATTAGATATTCCTCTAAATATGGCAAAAAAATGTAAAAAGTCAATTTTTCCCCCGGCTTAGTTAATGAGGTATATCTGATCTGATGAGACCAAATTAAATGGTTGTGGCTCAGATGAGCTGGACACAATCAGTGATGGGATCAGAAACACAGAAAGGCAAAAACACAGTATTCTCCAATTAGAATTCATTGGAGGTTGTTTGTTCCATAAATCATAGAAAAGCATATCACTGACACTAGTGTTGGCTTTACTATAATAGAAAAAAACAATAAAACAAAAAAATCTATGTGCTTCAGTTGCTGGATGGTTGTCCTATGTGCTGCCTGGGACAAAATGTATATTTGTTATAATATAGTGATAAAGTGACCTCTCTTACATCTCAAATAAACTCCCACGATGTCTTGAGTTGACATGAAAATTAACAGTGGTTAACTAAAACAATCATGAAACCCACTCAACACACACCATCAGCAAGTATAGGAACAAATTTATTTCAATTTAAAACAGATACCTTGTCATTATGTTTCTCTCTTAGAAGGCGGCAATGATCATACGTCATGTTCATGTTTGAATGAGGATCAGGCAACAGTGGTTGAAACAAATACATGAAACACATAAAAAACAAAGAAATATGGCAAGAGTAATGTAAATCAATAATCGATAACAACCGATTCAACCCTTTCATCAAGGGCTCAGCATCAATGAAAACATCCAAGCCCTCACTTCCAACACAAAATAAACAGCACATGCAATTATAATTACAGTTTCTTAAAAAACAGATTATCTTTTAAATCTTCAATCTTAAATACAGAATAAAGTCTTTGTGTGTACTTAATCATCTATCCTTTTAGTCTCTGGTGTGTTTTTAAAAAGGGGGACCGTCTCAGGTGGCGGTCCTTTGATGATGACCACAGCGTTGGCACTTAGAGAGAGCCTGGCTCTAGAGAGTGGGGTTGGCACACTCAGTATAATACATAATTTACATTTAGTTTACATACAAAATAAAGAAAAAAACAATTTTATACACCACTACATAATTGACCATCAGGTTTCATTGGAGTGAAAAAGAAAATGAAAAAGAAATCAAGCGGTGCTAAATACAATAGTGTTCCGGTAATGTTTTCTTATGATACAAAGGGAAGAGCAAGAGAGAAGCATGAAAAACACTTAAAGAAAAAAAAAAAGCGCTTTAAGATCTGAAGATGCACTAACTGCACGTTGATCTCCAAAAGATTAAGTATGATTCCCCTTACTCCAACTCAGAAAACCAACAGGCCCACAGAAGGGTACATTATGCAACCCCAGCCATCTAATGGTCACAGAGCATGCTAGGTAAGGCTAAAGGGGCTGCCAGGTCTAAAAACAGCCTTCACTATTCAAGGCAATAAAGGGGAAAGTGTTGTGTGTGGGGGGAATCCAGCCTTTTCACTGGATGAGAAAGGGTGTCAAGTTTCAGAAAGACTCTCTAGCTTCTTCCCAGCTCACACAGTGAGACAGAACACTGCAAAAAACCACCCAACAAAAATGAACAGCCCTTGACCATGTACTGTACCACAGTCATAGTGCCGAGTTTGAAGGTGACTTGGGGGGACGTTTCTCAGCATGTGCGTTAGCATTAAAGCAAATTGTACTCAACACACGCAGTGAATGTTCTCACAATTAGTTAAATACTTCTGTATCCATACTTGGACATCAGCTCAATACTGGCATCCTGATCTACCCATCTATCTCTGTCTAACCATTGGCTGTCTGCTTGCTCAGCGCTAGTCTAGTGTCATTTTCAGCAGAAAAAAATGGCAGTTTAAAGTGTGTTGGCCATCAAGCTAGGACTCAAAATACTGTGGGGAAACATGCAATACTTAGTGGTGTCTTACTAGTAGTGATCCTTTATTGAGAATAGTGTTTCTATACTGCATGAGGTCAACTCCAGGTAACACTGATAATGCGACCAAAGAAACAAGGAATAGTGGAGGTCAGGGGGAAAATCTTCATCTGAGGGCCAGATAAATAAATACAATATACGTATAAAATAAACTGCTTAGTGTTGGTCATTTCTCTCTACACACCTTATGTTTACATTAAAACCCTGCCTACAATTCTTACAGCACATAAGTAATGTCCATTTATAAACAAGGATGAGTGGATGACTTGGTTCACTGTGGTCCTATACTCCACTCCCCACTGTCTGCCTGATGCACTGTGATAGCCCTTAATGAGGATGAAGGATAAGTCGCCTGTAGAAAAGGTCAAAAGACCAAAAAAGAATATCTGCACATCACTGGCACTATCAAAGCAAGCTTCAAAAACTGGAAATAAACAATGCAAAAAAAGAAAAGAAAAATAATTTGTGTTAAATTACAAATAGCAAGCATGGACCACGTAGGTCTTCAATCACTGATAAAAAAAATTCCACCTACTTTCGTATTGTACATGTACATTTTCTAAGTATGCATTACAGCGCTGCGTCTATAAACCAAGAGGAAATACAAGTTTCTTTTTAAAATCAAACAAAACAAATATGAGGGCTCCTAAAGAAACCATACAGTATTATTATGGATGGAGATGCAATGGCAAGTACAACTGGAAATGTCTTAATAGAAAGAGAAAGCAGAGATTAAGTCCATACTATACCAGACATTTTTTTTTACAGCAGTTCAGACTCAAGTAGGCTCCACCATGAGAAAGGAGCACTTCAACATGACAGAATCATAAGCAGTCAAATTATCAACACCTTCAAACCTGGTCCATAAATTAGATAAATAAAAAAAAAAACTTGAATTACTCTTTTTAAAATCATCTTGTCACCATATTGTGAAGAATCTTACCAGCCCTAGTTAGTATTACTGTGGAGCTGGAGTTGTGAGGGTTCAAGAGGTTGGTGACTGAAACCTCTTTTCTCTGACTATTGCTCCTTGTCCATCATTTCCTCAATACCTCTCTCAGCTCTGCGTGTAGTCCTATTAATCAAGTGAACAAAATTCATAATCACAGTATCAATACTACCATAAAGTCATAAGAAAAGAAAAAAACTGTACGCTATCGAAAGAAGTGGATTTTTTCTCTTTTTTTTTGCCAAAGATGGTGTACCACAGAGCCTTTTTGTACAGGAGCGTTTTTTGTGTATATGTATTTACAAACAAATATACACAAACAACAACGGTTGCAGACTTCAGAGTGCGTTTTCCGTGAAAGAAGGTTCGTAGGCCCCCTCCTCTCACCACTCGACAGCAAGCAATCTTTTTATAAACAAAGTGACTATACAGTAAAAAAGTAAACAGAAGCACGTCCTGTGTTGATATAATGGGGATGACCACCATGTCACCGTCAGGAAGTGTGTCTGATTGGACGGCTGAGTGACGCGGGTCCGGGTATGACGTCACAGGAGATGTTACGCTGATTTTCGCCACACCTCCGGGCATTAGTGTGTTTTACTTACAGCTTTTATTAGTCAAATAAGCTACTTGTGGCCCAACCTGCGAGTGTGTCAGGTACACTAAGGGCTGACCAACACAAAGCAAGGTGTTCCCACTCGCTCCTGGTGAGGTGTAGTGTGGGTGTTTATCAATGGAACCAGATACTGTGACAGTCACATGGAAGGAAACAAGATTGTTTCTGTGAGTCCATACAGAAAACATCTGGGGAGGAGGTAAGCGATGTGATCAACTTAAACATGAAAAAAAAAGAAATCCCACAGAAATCTGCAAAGGATACTTATGTCAAGTACATTTCCGGTTGCTTGTTTTTAGACGTTTTCGTTGCACATTTTTTACGTTTTTAGATTTTTCTTACCTTGCTATTATCACCCTATGATTTTGCCATCGTTTGTTAAATAGAAGTAGTAGACATAGCAACAAATTACTATCATTAAAAACATTTAAAAAATCTCAGCAATGAACAGAGATTTTGATTAGCGCCTTTTCTCTCCCTCTCGTGCTTTTTTTGACTTAGTGTTTACATATGCTTTACTTTATAATATATATATATATATATATTTCTTTTTTTTTTTGCGATTGCGATGCTCACACTGGAGGGTACATTCATAGATGCAAGGTGGAGACAGAACCCTTAGCCCCCATCCCCTCACAACTCCAAAACTGTGCTGGCTCTTCAACGCTGCTCTTGTCCCACACATTGCTGCTCCTCGGGGTGGATTCAGGAGCTACAGTTTGCACTTCTTCTCCATCCGCCAGGAGCTCACAAAGTAGAGGAATCTGACCATCTGATCTCACACCGCCAATGGTCAACTTCGGAGGGCCAAAGGGTTGAACCCACAATTCACCAAAACACAGCACCTCGCTAGTCATTGTTGCCCCAAACACATACACACACACACACACACACACATACCACGCACGTGCACGCGCACACACACAAACACCACAGTCCCCTTCATAGTCATTGTACAGCCCGTGGGACAGGTCTAGTACCAAATCGGGATGCCAGAGCCAGGGCCAAAATGTCACAAAATTTGGGAGCAGATTTGGGGAATTGTGAGGACTCTAGCACGACAAGCTGCCGAGAGGAGGAGGAAGAGGGCAAGCTTTGAAAGAACGGATTGGAGGTGGGAAATTTGTGAATCCATTGTACTGAAAAACGAAAAAAGGAAGGGTTCTGTTGGTGTGTGTGTGTGTGTGTGCCGGCATAGTATGTTGTGTGACGCATGTGGAGTTGAGTGCACACTCGGAAAGAGGTGTGCGCGCTTGTGCAATGGGGGAGGAGGTGTGCGTCGCAGGTGTAAGCCCTCACACCAGGTTGTACTCTTTGAGGTTGAGCTGTAGGATGGTGTCTTTGACAGCTGCAAACACAAAGCGGATGTTCTCAGTGTCCGTGGCACAAGTGAAGTGGGAGTAGATGATCTTGTCGCTGTCTGGGTTTAAGTCCACAAACATCTTCAGGATGAACTCCCGCGCCGCCTGGGCATCTCTCTGGGGACCTGGGATAGAGAGACACACAGGAACGTTTATTGCACTTGACTATAATAGAGCCTGAAACTGAAAAGTAAGGCTTAGTTTTGTCAATCAACTACATCTCTCGTGTCGCACAATATACGTCACACCATCAAACAACATGGATTGGCGGGAGAGACGTCACTTATGTGACTGGTTGTGCGTAGTCTTTCTGATTTATAACTTTTAGTGCCACAGTTTTACCACAAACTGCGACTTTCTTTATCTTTTACATTGACAAACATGAGGTGTGCCCCGTAGTGCTGCACGATTAATCGAATCACAATCGCGATGTCAGCATGTGCGATTACATAACCGCAAAAGGGTGCGATTATATACCGTATATATATATATATATATATATATATATATATATATATAAAAATTCTCTGTGTGTGTGTGCATCTAACTAACGTCACACGCGACGCAGCAAATAAACAAACACGTTTGTCTGCCATCACACTGGACATCAACACTAGCGGGAGACTTCTCCCATCTCCGCAAATATACAGTAATGTTACAACGTTAAACATAAACATCTTACCGAGGGAGAGACAGCACCCACCACTAACAGCTAAGCTAACTTAGCTAAGTAACTAGACGATCAGAAAGAATGTAAACAGCTGTGTGATTAGTGAGAAAGTCGGTAAAAGAAGGAGAGAGCTGCAGGTGATTATGCAGAACTAGTGCACTTTTAACTGTACAGCAGGTAATGACCCGCTGTGATGAAGAATATAGTGACATTAACCCATGGATGTATTAAAAGAACTGGATGGGGGACGAGCCACGCCCACCCATGCATTCAGACGGAGGCTGCTCACTGGCGCATGAAGCCATCATGGGGGGTTTTTCTTCCTGGTTTTACTTCCTGACCATGCGGCCCAAGGCGAAGTGCGCATGTGTGCCATGATGTATTCCATGACGTCTCCCACCCCTCCCACCCATGGATGTAGATGTAGATGAAGAAAATACACCCGTATACGGCTCTTAGTGGCTTCTGAAGAAAAAATGCCCCATAAAAAATTATTTGATAATTGAAAGAGTCGTTTTATACTTTGAGTGACACCTGGAAAAAATTCCCCTGGGTTTAACAGCTGCCGGGGTCCCCATGCAAGTGGATGGGAATTTTCCTTTCTGGGTTGCATGGCGTCACGTGACTTGCAATACAGAGCTTCGCCACCATGTTCAAATGGCTTCACAGCCCAGCGCTATATCTGGGGGCTTGCGTTAACCGGGCTGTGAAAGCAGAGAAAACACTTGCAGCTGTAGAAGCACACTTCAGGGTCTGCATGTAAAGTCTGCACGTAACTCTCACAGCTGCAGAAGCACCCTTCAGGGTCTGCATGTAAAGTCTGCACGTAACTCACTCACTCTCCCTAAAAAAAAAGAAGTCACGTGAGTGTGGCATTTAAGGCCATCTGACTGTAATCTGTCGCTACAAAAGAAATAAACTGGGTGTGTATTACTCATTGTATTTACTGGGCAGACATGTAACTAAAGCGCAAATTATGCTCGAGCGAAATCGGCGGCGCTGACTGCGCCGAGGGGGTCGCCGCAGCTGGGCGTCCTATCGCCGCAGCTCGGCGTAGGGGGCGTGCACCTCCTCGAAAATGTCACTCTGCGCCGTCAACTCCTTGTTGTGAGGAATGAGGAAATGCCATTTCCTCATTTAACATGCTTGTCTCTCATCTAGCAAAGCGATAATGTGCGATAATGTTTTGGACGAGTTACGTTCGAGTATGCACAGTCTCGCTGTCGCCGCTCGGCGGCGGCAAGGCTCCAAGTCGAGGCTGCGCAGAACCTTGCCGGGCGCTTAACTTTGCAGTCTGAGCCATCTTACACAGCCTGTGCTGTAACACAGTGCTGCAGTTTATATTTTTATTTTTGAGACAGGCAAATGTCTCAAACATAGACTGATATCACAGGATGTTGTGAAGAGTACATGGCTATATAATTTGTAAAGACTTTATTATAAAAAATATATATGCTGTAAGCTGTATTCTCTTCATAAAATGTTATATATTTTTTTGAAAGATAATTTTATTTCAAATGGTTTTATTCATTTTTTTTTAATATATTTAAATTTTTAATATATTTCTTATAGCTATTTTAGTCTGATACCGTGAAACCATGGTATTTTTGTCCAAGGTTATCATACCGTCAAAAACTCATACCGGCACATGCCTAGATACCATTTGTTAGTTATATCGCAATCACAATCGCAAATCGCAATATTGTGCACAGTAATCGCTAATCGCACCTTTTCCCCAAATCGTGCAGCACTACTGCCCCGTGACACAATTCAAACGGGATCAAAAAAGTATCGTCTCTCGGCTGTTCACCACCATTCATATTTTTTCAGACGCTGGTACACAGAGGAAGGCAGGAAGTCACGTTCACTTTGGCTCTCTATTTGTCTTTGACATGTTATAGTTGACGAAAACAGAGCTGAGACAGAAGCCAAAGCTCTCGATCTACTGCTCAATCTTCGTTCCTACCCTCACCTATGATCATGAAGGATGGGTCATCAAGACAGAAAGAACAATATCGCGGATACAAGCGGCCTAAATGGGTTTTCTCAGGAGGGTGGCTGGCATCTCCCTGAGGGATAAGGTGAGAAGCTCAGTCATCTGTGTGGGACTCGGAGTAAAGGCGCTGTTCCTTTGCGTAGAAAGGAGCCAGTTGAGGTGGTTCGGGCATCTGGTAAGGATGCCACCTGGTCGCCTCCCTAGGGAGGTGTTCCAGGCACGTCCAGCTGGTAGGAGACCATGGGGCAGAAGGGCTAGGTGGAGAGATTATATCTCCATGCTTGCCTGGGAACACCTCAGGATCCCACAGTCAGAGCTGGCTAATGGAGCCAAGGAAAGGGAAGTTTGGGGTCACCTGCTGGAACGGCTACCTCTGCGACCCGATCCCCGATAAGCGGTTGAAGATGGATCGATGTTAAAGTTTTATGTTTCCATTTTGAAAGTTATTTTAAGGACTTTCTACACCTCTCAGGCCTTTTAGAATAGAAAAGGGGCAGGTGAGCATAATATTTTTTAAGACCGCTAATAAGAAACTCAAAAATAGCCAGATACTAATTTAGGCCTACACTTTGTATTGTACATGTGGGATGCAAACACAAGCTTCGCTGCACAACCTGGACACCAGTAAAAGTTCAGTCAAAAAAAAATCCTCACCAGCACCCATGCAAACACACACCAACAACACACCAACATCTCACCATCAAACTCGGGGAAATAGTCCACCAAGTGTGAGTAGGAGATCTTCTCCTCCAACAGGTCCTTCTTGTTGAGGAAGAGGATAACGGAGGAGTTCTGAAACCAGGGGTAGGTGATGATCGTCCTGAACAGCGCCTTGCTCTCCTCCATACGATTCTAGAGTGGACAGGAGAGGGAAGGGGGACAGAGAAATGTACAATAGTCAGTCCTATATGAAAAGGCATAGCTGTGTGTGTGTGTGTGTGTGTGTATGTGCAAAGGGCACGAGTTGGGGAAGCATAATTAACCCAAAACGCAGCAAAATAGACAAAGTCGCAAACATAAAGGGCTGTTTTCTCTATCAGTGGTCATGGTGTGCCAGGTAGAAGAAACCCTTAACAAAAAACATCTGGAAACTGGAGAAAATCTTTCTTTGTATTAAAACTAAGCACAAGAAATGTAGAAAAAATATATAAAATCTAAATGTTATGATGCCTCACAATTCATATCTCAATCTCTAAATATTATGGGAACAAAAAGAGCAGTACAAAGGCTTTTTGAACTGTGCAGGCTTTGAGTGTGTGAGAGTCATAGTGTTGAGTGCGTGTGTCCACCCACCTCGTTGTCTGACTCCACCAGCACCTGGTCGTACTCGCTGAGCGCCACCAGGAACATGATGGAGGTGACGTTCTCAAAGCAGTGGATCCACTTCCTCCTCTCTGACCTCTGACCCCCTACATCCACCATCCTGACCGAGGGACGGCAGTCAAGAGGGAGGAGAGTGAGTGAAGAAGTGGGAAGGGAAACATGTTAACATACAAGTCTTGGCATGCTTAGTACAAAGAGTAGTCAGGAAAATCTACGGTTTTGTTGACGTTCCCAATATCTTGCAATGGCTTATGGAATCACAATTTTGTTGTTCTGCTTCAGGTTTTGAATCCATCAAGATAAGACTTTAAGGGTTTTGTGCCAAAATGAGATACGAGGCATTAATACAGTGAAACACAATCTTACAAAATGATTGATCACACAAAGCTAAGGCAAATTACAGGACTTTTAAAAAGAAGAGTAGGTAAACAAATGATAACCACCAGGCAATGATTTGTTTCACAATAACATGGCATTTTGGAATATTTACTCAGTAATTTTCATTTTTTTGTAGATTTGTAGAGTGTCAAGTCCAGGAAAACTTATTTCTAGTCTAGGTGTTCCTTAAACATTTTCAGCACATGACCCAAATTAAACATAATAGTCTCTCACCCTGGGACCCATGAAAGCATATTTTTACTGTCATATTGGGACACAGCAGAAGTAGGCCTATCATTCATTTTGGGTCCCGGCCCAATGATTGAAAACTGTTTATTCTGCTGCCTTACGTTTTAGTCGGTTTGTTTTGAGAGAGAAAAAATGAACACCTAATGGATTCAACACCTAAGAAGAGGCTGGACCAGAATCACAAACAAGACTTCGGCAAACTTGGCTATGATAAGTGTTTTTCAGGACAGCTACAGCTCAGAATAAATGTGGGGGACAGTTTGCTGAACTCTACTTTTGGTGAAAACTACACAGACAACAAGCACAGTAGACACACAAGAAACAAACAAAGGTGAAACATTGACATGTTTTTGTCAAAGTAAATAAGTGAGTCATGCACATCACCAAACACAAATATTAAAGCTTCCCACTTAAGACAGATCTAGGATCAATTTAAACATGAATGCCACCCAATTTAAGAATTGACATATTAGTTTGTATGTGCTATAACAGTAAGCAGCTCTCCTGCAAAGCCACCAATTGAAGAACTGGGACTGACATTTGTGACACTACTAACTTGTGACTTGAGACGACATGGACTTGATATGGGGGGGATATGTTTGCCCTCTTCACTTGTATCTAGCAGTAGCACTAGTGACAAAAAAGGAATCATGCATGTTCTTCCATGCTCCATTCACCAACAGCTCTGCACAGGCTAAATAGATTAGTGAAGCCATTGCACTGTCCATTTGAAAGGATTATTTTCAGTTGACTTTTTTTTTACTACCAACAAATGAGTCTAAATAGGATGTTATCATGGTCATTAAAATGTGAAGGAGACCACTTATTTTCTCTCACACATAATTAGATGCATGAATGCCTAAAGAATCCTTCCACAATATTGAATTGCACCACATGGTATTGCGTCAAGAGTGCTGAATCGAACCACATTGAATTGTTCGCTGCTTAAAATGTATATTAGGTGTACTGAATCGCTGATTCTTTATCGCGAAGTGTGTCGAATTAGCCTCAGAGGGAGATACACCACTCACAGTAATAACTTCAACAGGAATTCTTAAATTGGGAGGCATTCATCTTTAACCTTCTGTGATCATCAGTCTAGAGGTAACTTGTATTCCATTTCATGTGTTACGGCAACAGTGGAGGGTCATAAAGCATGTGTTTCTCTACCAGACAGCTTTCCCATCTTTCCCTGGTGTGCACGATAAAGCACCACACCACACTAAAAGAATGATTGTGAAGTTGTGAAAACCACGTGGAGAAGACAAATGGAGTAACAGAGGAGGTCTGAAATGAACAACAAACAGAAGAGATGGAGAGGGGTGGGACACGTACAAAACATACAAGAGGAGGCAGGAGGCAGGGAAGACAAATGAAAAGGAAGCAAAAAGGGAAGGCGGAAGTGAGGAAAAGGGGACAGAGAGGAGAGACAGATGCACAGAGGGCACCTCTGATGGTGGGATCCTTTTGGTGGTAGAACTTGGATGCAGTCCTACGTCACACCTGACTGGGAGCTACAAGCTCAGAACGTACATCTCAAGAAATAGAACTGATTAGAGATGCACTAACATCTCGTCTCTCTAGGGCAGCAGAAATTGGCATCCCGTTTTCACTTTAATACAAATACCTGCCGTTAGATAAGCTGGCAATTGCTGTGGCCATTCACGAACAGCAATGAAATAATTGAGCGAGCGCTTTCTGAATCCTCACAAGATTTCAGCTTTCTTGAGTGTTTCTCCTTGACAAGGTCACCCTTCACTCGTCTGGGAGTTTAGGTCCCAGTTTCATTAAGGCTTCATCTGTAAGTGAAAACAGTGAAATGCTCCATGCCAAGAACTTCTGTAGTGGAGCTTGAGTACACCGCACATGACTACAATCCAATACCTAGCCTTGCCTATTTTGTCTCGCCACTAGACGCACGGGTGCAAGCCTCTGACCAGGTGCTACAGTACATGGTCTCTCATCGGCTTGCACAGATCTGATAGAATTCAAAATGCAAGGGCGCCCCCCGGTGGTGGCCCAGTCTGTTGTGGTCCACAGAGACCCAGGGCCAATAAGGGCCCTGCAGGACCTGCGGCCCAAAATAACATTCCTCCACCACGGAGAGGACGACCTGGTTTCTTCTGCCAGCCGGAGAGGAAAGGAGGAGAGGAGGAGGAAGAGAGGAGGTGACCCATTTACAGAGAGCGGGCAGGAGAATGTAGGACTTCAGCTCTTAAGGGGGTGCTGTATGTGATTGTTGGTGGGTGAATGTAGGACTTCAGCTCTTAATTGTTGTTGGTGGGTGGAGGGGTGGTGGTGGGATAGAAGGTGTGAGACCATGAGATGTATTTCAATGGAGAGTAGGATTGAGAGGAGTGGGAATGGGGCATTGACACTCAAGGCAACTGTATTAGGCAACAGTCCTATTTTGATTCATCGGTTTTTGCAATTAATGGAGGGGGAAAATTCATGGTTTTTAGGACAAGACACACGTTAGATGACTTATGGGTTAAAGACAACATGGAGGGACTGAGCACTGAGCCAAAAGACGCATCTTTCTACCTGAAAATGATGCTTTGCAAGTCGAAGGGGTACTCTATGATTCCTGTGGTGGGGATGCGCACCCTGAGCACATCCTGCTGGGTGGGAAGATAGTTGTGATCTGCAATACGGTCCAGATCGGTAAGATAACTACAGGCAGGCCAGTCGGGGGAGAAGAGAAACAGAGAGAAAGAGAAAAAGAGAGGAAAACAGTTATATAAAGCATGACAGGCAGTTAACCGCAACCCCCCTGCCATTCCAGGACACGTGGACTGGTCCTGTAGAGAAGGCTTCACAGGAAACACCACATTTCAGAAACACAGGGGTGTTAGTCACTGTCACTGCTCCGCCACCACCACACAGTTTACTTGACTCGCCCCTCCAAACAATTTGAGGCCAGTATTCCACTTTCATGGCAAAGGCTTGACAAAAGTATAGCCAGCGAGTAATGGGAAAAATAATCCTTAATTGGCAGTTTTGGGTTATGAACAATTAGACTGTGATGGAGCTGTGAGAGGTCTTGTGTTTGAGACAGTGACAGTGAGATGGCATCAGTGACAGTAGCAGCAGCGACCTTAGCAGCAGAAATAGCAGCAACCTGGAATGAGATAAAGAAGGTTTAGACAATTATTATATCAAGGTTACCAGGAAACATATACCGGGACATACTGTAAATACACATTTAAAAAAAAAGAGGTTTAAACTCCAATCTACTTCAAAGCGTGTCCAATTCCAATTAGCTCATATATTGTAAAGCTACTTCCTGGTTAACCTTTGACATCACTGTCTACTCCTCCTTCATCTGGTATTTGGTGGCTGCTCCCCTCACGCTTCAGTGCAGCGAATCCATTTTCATCCCGGGGCCAGAACCTCGGCACAACTCTTCAAACACAAACCACTGATCTTTAATCAGGTTGATGTGATCTCAATACAACATCACTTCATTTTCCTCTGTGGCCAACTAGCTCTATTCAGAATGAGCCCTTGCCAAGTAACTTGTGATGAGTGAAGGCTGACATGGGTCTGAGAACCATAATTTATCTTTTTTTTCCACATCTAGGGAAAAAAATTGACAGAAAACTCTGGATCACACCATCAGTGACTCTGGGCAATCCGGCTGGGCTGACTAGTTAACATCCTGATGGTCATCAGTGGTTTGGGTTAGCATGTAGCTGTGGTGGTGCTGCGGTCCTGGTGCCATGGGGGTACCTGAAGATGACGTTCTCCAGGTCAAATGGGTACTCTATGATGCCTGTGGTGGGAACACGGACCCTCAGCACGTCCTGCTGGGTGGGAACATACCCCGCTGCAGTCACGCGCTCTATATCGCTAAGGTAACTGGAGACACACATGAACAGTGTGGGCACCACTGAAATAAAGAAATAATATTCACTCTCTCACCCCCTTTCCTATCACTCATACTCATACTATGCACACATACAAACGCACAGCTTCTCAACATATACAAGCACCAGTGTTGGGGTAACTCATTACAAAAGTAACATATTACATGTAATATATTACTTTTAGCAGTAACTCAGTAATATAACTTATTACTTATAGGATTTCAGTAATAATATAATAACTAATATTATACCTTACTTTGTCAAGTAACTCAAGTTACAAATTGAGTTTTTTTTTTTTAAATCAAAGCACATATTTAAATAAAGATACAATTATTTCCTAATCAAACTGTGTTTTTATGCAAATAACCACTATAGATGACAATAACAAAGGAAAAGAATAACATTTCGAATTTGGATTGTTTACACTGCCTTCAAGGAGGTTGAAATTATTTTTTGGGATGGTTCCGGGGCGGCGATGTCATTCTGCTGCTGCTGTTTTGGTAAAAGTAATGCAAAAGTAGTGTAATAAGTAACGAGTTACTCTACTCTACACAGACAGTAATAAAGTAAAGTAACTTATTACTTTCAAATGAAAGTAACTAGTAATATGTAGTATATTACATTTTGAAAGTAACTTGCCCAACACTGACAAGCACACACTAGTGTACATGCACACCATCGACATGGACACACGTACACACCTGGAACAGCATTAAATTGTAATACAGTAAGGCCACAACCAGGGGGCAGTATGAAGTGAGTGTCTAGGCATTTAGCCTGGGGTTGCATATTACAATGTAATGATGGCAAACATTTTAAATGGAAAATATAGCTCCATTTTATCACAATGTGCAAAGGTTTTCACAGCAAAAATGGATCTATATCTTCCCTAAGTCAGACATTTCTCATCCTGGCTGTGACAGTGGCTTGTGGGTGGGTTTCCTATCACTATACATATACCGGTGTGGCCATCAGTAGGTAGCCTGGTAAAAACCATCCTGATCATGTGAACTCGCATTGTGTTTCGCCCCACAGATCAGTCTGGTCTTCCACCCGCCCCACTGATTTCCACAAATTAGAACGTAAGCGAGCCAATCAGGGCAAAACATCCCGAAAGCAATGAGCGGTAACGTTAACGTTAGTAAACGCAGCCATGAGTGCAGTTATTGCAGAAATAGACTCAATAACAATTCAACAAGAGTATGCATCAGAAGCGTTTTTTCGGCAGTAAAGCCGTTTTTGCCGCTCTTTGAAGTGGATTTGGATTTGACATGGGCTGCACGATTCTGGTCAAAATGATAATCACGATAAATTTGATCAATATGAGATCACGATTAAAACTACTGTACACGCACCACAGCGTGTTTGGGATTTGTTGGATTTATAACACAAGACAAAACGAGAGCAACATTGCTAAAAGGAATGAGTCACGTTTATCTTGATTTAAGCTCGATTTTCGATTTTCTTGTTTTCATGATAATTTGTGGGAAGCCAAAATCTTGATCACGATTAATATTCGATTAATTGTGCAGCCCTAGATTTGACTGGCTCTGACGCTGATATCCACTGAAAAGGATGTGAGCAGATGGAAGTCTAGACTCATAGTGTACGTGGAGTGAAACCATGTGCTCAGGATGGTTTTACCAGGCTAGGCCATCAGACCTAAAAAGCCCAAATTTAGATTTTAGTCAAGTTGTGGTGGCTTTTTCCAACTCATTTGCATATAGCTGCATATTGGCAACTACAATACACATATCAAACCTTTGACATAACTGTGAGCTTATAGCCACTAACAAAAGTAACATCCCCTGCTGTCACTGTGTCAATACTATAGAACAGACACAGCTACAGTATGCATCACAAACATTGGCCAAGACAGGCACATTTACAAAGGTATGGTGTGGACACTTTTATATTGGAGTATGTTAATAGTTGAGATGACAGTGTCTGCTTTCTATCAAGTGGAAAAATGTGAGGCATGGTGGCTGGAGAGTGCCTGATCTGCTCTCAATTAGCTAAGAGTGCTACAGCTACAGTGCTGTAGGTGGGTGAGGGGGGTGAACTCTGGGTCAGTCTCAGACTCTCAGCTCCTCTCTATTTCTGTCTCCCTTCAGTTCTCGGGGGGCCCCCCCCTCCCATGAAACATTGCACTAATCGCTCTAATGAATTTTCATATAGTGTAGATAGATAGATGTTCAGGGCAGATAATTAACACCAGCCAAATAATGGTCCTTATACCCTTTGGCAGGGAAGCAGCCAACATTTCCATTCTAAAAAGCTTATGTGGCTGTTAAATTGTGAAAGTGGCTGGTGAATTTTGAAAGAGGTCAGCCAATATGAGCGGTGGATAAGAGTGTTGATGTTGTGCAGCCCTGTCACAATATTACACACCCACCACACAGAGCCAGCCACCACCCACACAGCCAAACACACCCGAACTATTATGAAAACGGGTTCCCCTCGGGAACAACTCTTTGTCTTCTTGACACACTGCAACTTCACTCATGTATATTAATGAAATCACAGACACACCTGCACAACTCAAATCCTGGAAGAATGTGCGCAACACACACACGTAGCTCCCCATACTTAGCATATACTGTACACACACTCACTCAGATTGTGTGTCACAGTGTTGGGAATGGAGACCTGGTTCCACTGAGCAACTGATTCCAATGTTTTCAGAAGTGACAGGATCAAAACATATTTGCCTGATCGATTATTAATATTGATGTCCAATTAATTATGGTTCTTAAAAAAAATAAAAAAAAATATAAATATATATATATATATATATATATATATATATATATATATATATATATATACGGTATATATAAATATATATAAAAGAAGAAGATTGTGTTTGGGGAAAGTGCATAGCTGGAAATCAATCAGACTTAGTACTTTCGGCATAACACAAAGTCCTATAAAATGTAATATAAATAAGAAAGGACCAAATTAGGAAATAATTAAGGATTGCTAAGATGTAGAAAATACTTAATCAACAACATCGATCAAACTAGAGATGTGAGCGACTAGTCTGTAAAACATTTAAATTGTAATGAATCACTAGTCGACAGCAGAAAACACTAGTCGGTTAAACTAATAATTATAGTAATAATGTACAACTGCTACCAGCCACTACGTTAGCCCCGGCCCTTCCCCGCTAATGCCCGGATGTAAACAAACCAGCGACAGCGTGGGTTCGTGGGAGTGGACCATAGAGACAGACACTGCATGAAATAGGCCATGCCCATCACGGGGGAAAGCGTTCCATTCACTTGCATACACCAGCGTAATTTTCCTTGAATTAAACATAGCTAAAAGCTGTTGTGTGGTGGGCTGCGCAGACAACAAATGTAAAAAATAACCAAAAATTGTTTTGTACTCCCGAGCAAAACAAGGAAGCCATTGAGAATTGGCAAGAAGAAGAATGTGGATCTTGCTGTCAAGAAAGTAAGTTGGAGTGTTCATCTTCCATATATATGATATTTTTGTGCAACACGCGACCATAGACCAGACCAGCACATCCGGGTAATTTGCAAAACATGAAGGCCGTGCCCCTTTTTAGGGGACAACACAAGCCACTCGTGTTGACTTCAATGTAAAATAGCAGTACCAAAAAAAACAATAGAAAAATAACAATTAATTTAGTTTATAAATGACCCAAAGACACCATGCCATGACAATATATTTAAACTCGGCTGGCCATAGAATGCGCAAGATGCATCGACACGAGGTACTTGCCTTATATGAACGCTGTATCCAGTTTCCACCAGGTTACATGCATCGTCCACATTGACAGTGTCACCCCTACTCTAGTTAGTGAAACTATAACAACACAGCAACTCTTCGGCATATCTCTATCAAATTAAACCGTTTTAAATAGTTTGTTTGAAGTGGTTTCGGCTTCTTGTACCGTCTTTTACCATCTTGGGGTTTCCCCTAAAGAGGGGCGCGGCCTTGGCGCTCGAAGACGCGGCGCAGTACTGGTCTATGCACGTGACATAGGAGAATGCCAGGATTTGGGGGGGGGGGGGGGGTTTGTTTCCCCCCGTTTTGGGCGTGGTTTCTGAATGATGACGCGCTCCGCAGTGTCTCTATAGACTGTAGTGAATGGCGTGATCAAGGACATGTCGTAAAACCAGCGCGGTTTGGTAGTACCGTTTGGTACCGTTTGGTTAATTCATAATTATTTTCTAGTAAATTAAAATAAGGTTATGTAGGCTGTGTCAGAATAAACTGGCATATACTAAGGGTTGGATGATACATTGATATACATTGATACATGGTCGATATCATATCGTGTATTCAGCCTGGTTTTTCCAGGCTCAAAATTAGGTGGAGGTGGTTCTAGAGCCCGACCGATATGGGATTTTGTGATACCGATACCAGTGGGGAAAAAGTCACAGCTTACCTTATAGGTGGCCAAAATAATGTTTTTTTTTTGTTTGAATAAAAATAGACAAACGGATGTTTTCTATGTTGATTGTGCATTGATTTGACTATGCAAAGAACTCGGAAGGCTTTTTTTAAACAAATAACTTTATTCAAGAATAGTTAACATTAAATTGTGTCAACACATTGGCATAATGCCGCAATTCTTTTTTTTTTTTACAGAAATCCACAGACTGCGATGCTAGTTAGAAAATAGTGGTTTCCATGAAGACACCTGTCAGAGGTGCCCGCCTCCGAATTCTCTATGCAGGTTAAACCCTGTGTATTGATCGAAAGTGAAAACATCAATATATCGTCATATCAAATCAAATCAAATCAAATATCGTCGTACGCCATGTAAATCCAAGGGGAAGAAGCATAGATGTGCATGGCTTATGTTCATAACTGAAAGGTCATGAGGGGCTCTTTAAGATAACTGATCAAAATAATTTGCACATAAACATGAGCAATTCGGCAGTTTATATTGAACAAAATATCTATTGTTTTTCATTTAAATGTCTGGTAGAGCTCAGAAATAAAATTGTCAAATCATATTTTAGTTGCTTTTTGTGAGTTGATATAAACGTAACTGATTGTGGTTAAATGGGCATATATCGTCTCATATCGATCAATCGCAGGCCCCTGAACCGAAATCGTATCTTGGCAGACTTTGTGATATCGTATTGTCGAAAGAATATAAATATTATATAGAATCGATAT
Source organism: Poromitra crassiceps (assembly GCF_964638095.1). Taxonomy (NCBI): domain Eukaryota; kingdom Metazoa; phylum Chordata; class Actinopteri; order Beryciformes; family Melamphaidae; genus Poromitra; species Poromitra crassiceps. Next base: position 52,782,824 of record NC_139625.1, on the reverse strand, counting down.
ATCGTATCATGATGAAACTTGTGATTCCCTCCCCTAGCATATGCAGTACCCACTCGACCATAGCAATAGAAATGCGTACATAATACGTAAATGAGTACAGGCATGTGACATTAACCTGCAAGGACAGCAGGGTGATGCTCGTTATGCTAAAAAGAAGAACTGGAAAGAAGAAGAAGTTAATGGACTATATTGGGCCGGAATACACGGTGCTGAGGTGAGTTGTCATGATTTGTAATGTGCAATGTTCATAATAAATGGTGCAAAGCACCACACACCATTTAGTTATTGAAGAGCATAATTAATGGATGCAAACGACTCTTAAACACACACAATAATCGTTTAACCTTATAGATTAAATTATGCTAAATTCGGACTGTTTTCTTACTTCTTGACTAGTCGACTAGTCTATAATTGTTTTTTTAAACTAGTCGACAGGGAAATTAGTGGCTTTGGAACATCCCTCAGATAAAACCTGATCAAGTCCCAACCCTAGTGTCATAGACACACATAAACCACACAACTACTGTACCTTGCACATCTAAATGACATAAGCACACAAATATTCACATCACATAAATATCCATTCTTAATCACACACACACACACACACCACCACAGCGACATACTATTTGGTGGAGTCAGAGAGCTGGTATTCTCTGCGGCGGTCGTAGGCCTCCTGGATGCCCGGGTCGGCCCACAGGGTTTTGATGGCTACGATGTAGGGCTGGTCGAACCCGTTGATCTTCTCAATGTCCACCTCCTTCACCAGCATGGCATTAGACTGGACAGAGACAGGCAAGGGAAAGAAGGCGAGATAAGCGAAAGGAGAAGAGGAGTGAGAGTGATAGCAAGGCACACAGACTATTTTCTATTATTTATTTTTCAACGTTCAGCATCTGTTTATCAGCCCGGGCTGATGGAGATACTTCTATCTGTTTTGACGTGGTAATGATCTACATAGCACTTTTAAAATAATAAAAGTGGATTTCTTTTGGGATGAACCAGTCACTAGCTGGTGGGCCATAAAGTGTATTTCCTTCTTATTTTGTGGTTGAGTTCTTACCCGGTTCTGTTCATATTTATAGGGGATCTTGAGGGTCTCTGTGGCGCGGATCATGGACTGCATGGAGGTGAAGATGTTCTGGTACACCAGCCGGATGAAGCCCCTCTTATCTTCGTCTGTGTATCCTGCTCCATGGATGATCCTCATCTGCTTGATGAAGGTGCTCTTGCCGCTCTCTCCCGTACCTGAAGAGCACACAGAACACAGAGGCAAGAGGTAAGAGAGACAGAAAAGGTGCAGAACACAGCAAGGTTATGTTGTGGGCAGTGGGATAATGTAACAAAGCCAAGTTGGCACATTGAGAACACAAAAACAGAGTCAGATGTGCAGCTGTCAGGAGGCACCAACACCTCCATCAAACCAAGTAATTTTCAACACGCACACAGGGTTTCATTCCAAACCTTACCTTATATATCCCCAAATCAGTCCCTCCAGGAAATTGCGATCACAATTATGAATGCAAATTCACCCAATCTTTGCAGTATTTGTGGGGGCACATTTTCTAAATTCCTGCCATTTTGCCGCAAAAACGGCAAAACAAATTCTTCTACTTGCAATTTTTGCGAGAATAGCTGAGAATCCATTAGGTAGAAGTTTGCCCATTTCTTTGGCAGTTCTCACAATTTTACTGTGGGGGGAAACTTTGCAAATTGCATTACAACTTTTGAGAAAAGCCACAAAATCAAGCATTTTTGATTACAACAATCACAAAAAACTGCGAAATCCTGGAGGAATTGCTTCATGAGGGGAAAAAAGCTAAGTGAAATTCATTCGTAAATCCTATAATAAGAATGCGAAGTGTCTGTCTGTCTGTAAGCAGAATTATGCCATTTTCCATGCAATCGGGCTGAATTAGGTAATTAGGGTGGATTAAATGGGCAAACCTGGCTCATTATAATGGCCAAAATGCCTCAACACATGTTCAGCACCATGAAGAGCTCCAGAGTGGAGCAGCACACAGGTGAGTGGAATTTGAATTAGCCAGTGAACTCTGGAGCACACACTGGTGAGCTGAGTTGTAATCAGCCACAGGTGGACTATGAAAACCCTCTGGGGAGAGAGAGGACAGACTGCATGCCAACTCTGTGAGCAAGGCCCGACTAAATGACCAGTCACACACAGGGATGGTATTCAGCTAGTATATCAAAATCACTAATCTCTTGAGACAGACTTTCGACTTGCATCGAAAATCTGTCGGCAAGCTCTGTGGAAAGCTGAATAACAGAGCTCGTAGGGGGCACGCTCGCAGGCTGTGCTTTACCCAATCAAAATGGAGTAGACGTGAGTCGTGACCGAGTCAACCGGTGTGCAGTAAAATTTGCCATTTTCAGCGTGTAGTAAAGAGCTAGCATTGTTGTTGCTTCACAGCGGCGGAGGCATATGAGATCGACAGATTCGACATGCAGAGAGCAGAAAGGAAATCCATAAATGGTCAGAGCCGGTCAGTTGGAGCCAATGGCAGAGCTTGCATGGAGCGGAAAAGGATTTTCTTCCGCTGCCGACGGAGCAGAAATCTCCGGCGGAGCCCCTTGAGTTCCGGTTATTCGGGCATTCAAACAAGCCTGCTTCATACCTTCCTGTCGGGGAGCACTTTCAGATGTTAGTGTCAGGGTCTTTTACCCCCCACACCACATGGTGGAGAACTCATTTAGGAACCAAACAGTTCCACAGTGCCAAGATGATGACAAAGCCAAAGCTCTGACCCAAGACTGATGGTCCATTAAAGGTGTAACATTTTGCCCCCCCTTCCCGGGAGATCCAAATGTTACACCAGTTGAAGAGATCTGAGCACATGGTGCAGTCCATTTGCTTTTTTAATAATGTGCAATTAGTATGCACTAATTACAGTCAATCAATAAGCATGGAAAATCAGCACTATAGTGGAACAAAGTCCTGATATAATATAACACTTCGCCCAGAACAAGATTCATACGGAACAGCCATAGTGAGTTGCAGACGTTACAAAATCCTTCTCTGGAAATTCTAAATGGATTAAACTAAACTGGTTATGAGTTATGACTGCTAATATGTCAACGGCTCTTTGTCCACACCGACACCTTCTCCCACAGTTTGTAAAAACGTTTCCAGGAAGGAGAGGAGATGTAGCCCAGGCTAGAGGAGATGTACAGTATGTGGGCGGAAATCACAGCCAACTCAGTGAGGATGGTGAGTGCCATACATCAGCATCTAACACACAGCTGCCTGCCTCTCCTCCCTAAAGTTGACCACATGACTGGGTTGTCAGCTTTTAAAAGGCTGCATGCCATCAATGATCCTGTCCTGCTCTCCTGTCTTCTTATCTGTAAGACCATCACATTATTTCAACTGGTGTCAAGTTTCCAGAACGAGCGTAGTATGGAAAGGAAAAGGGGTTTATACTATAAACGAGCGTGTTTCACTTTTTCTGACATCCTGCAATCTTCGGGACAACCACACCAGAAACAGCCTTGATTTTCACCAGCTCTGCATAGTAAAACAGCCTTTATTTAAAGATCTACAGTGCTTGCCGAATAGATCCTCGCTTGCTGAAGGGGCGAGTGGGCCTAACCCACATTTCACAGCATCCCTCTCTGTCCCACATGCAGAAACAACCTCAGGCCACAAAAAGCTGATGGCATTTCAATCCTCAGTGTTCACCAAATCAAAAGGGATCCAACACATCCATAATATCTGCAAACTGAAAGGGAAAGACGAGGAGGAAAAACACACATCTCACCACCACCTACATTCAAGGTTTTTGAAGAGCAGCCATATTTCTGTTGCCATAGCAACCCCTCCTCTGTCTCCCTCTCTTTCGCCCCCCCCCCCCCCCGCTTTCCTAACGGATAGTAAATATAACTGAGCCCCTCAGGCTTGCTCTATGCTATTCTTCTTTGATGTAACACAGAGAAGAAGGGCCTTCAGACCAGAGAGAGTTGGGGGAAAGCTGGTCTGAGGTCAGTACCAGGGACTTCCTAACACCAATGGCTCGGTTGGGAAGGATGCGGGGAAAGGTAAATGCTTCTACAATGGTGCAGAGAGAGAGGAAGTTTCTATGATCTGAGCTGCAGAATACACTTGGCATTCAACACCCTCTCCAAAGAGGGACTTGACCCTGCTCCATCCTCTCTTCTTAACGCAACATTTAGACGCTCTCAGTGAAACACTGAAAGGGAGATCTACTCTTTCTGACCAACGCAACAGAGTTCTCCTCCCTTAAAAATGAATGGCTGACAGTGCCTGAATCTATGCACCATGGTGAATGCGGCAGACTGATGCCTGCTAGTTGGCCTAATAAAAACGTTGCTTAGTTGTCTCGCTAACAGAAGGAGGCGAGCAAAGAGGAGAACACAACAGAGCGGATTCTTTCTTTGTATTGGGCTGCTGCAGCAGTGTCCTGGTGCAGACTGCTTCAGCGAGGCAGGAGGAGGATCACTCTACAGCTAAATGTGTCCTGGTGCAGACTGCTTCAGCGAGGCAGGAGGATCACTCTACAGCTAAATGTGTCCTGGTGCAGACTGCTTCAGCGAGGCAGGAGGATCACTCTACAGCTAAATGTGTCCTGGTGCAGACTGCTTCAGCGAGGCAGGAGGATCACTCTACAGCTAAATGTGTCCTGGTGCAGACTGCTTCAGGGAGGTAGGAGGATCACTCTACAGCTAAATGTGTCCTGGTGCAGACTGCTTCAGTGAGGCAGGAGGATCACTCTACAGCTAAATGTGTCCTGGTGCAGACTGCTTCAGCGAGGCAGGAGGATCACTCTACAGCTAAATGTGTCCTGGTGCAGACTGCTTCAGCGAGGCAGGAGGAGGATCACTCTGTCCTGGTGCAGACTGCTTCAGCGAGGCAGGAGGATCACTCTACAGCTAAATGTCTGATTTATTTCTCGTGACCCCGTCACAAGATCTCCCTCCGCTCTGCTCTCTTGACTGTCCTGTCCCTCTTTCACCAGGCTACACACTACGAGTCTCTGTCTCCCTTTCCTCCCCCGATTCACCAACCCCAGCCACACCCACTCCACACCCTCACAAACTCCCCCCCTCTCCCAAATACACACCCCCTTGGTCACAGCCCCCTAACCTCCCTTAGGCTAGAAATATGCCTCCTCCATTCTCATCCGCCTCCCTGTCAAGAATTTTGGATATTCATAAGTAGAATCTGTCCATTCTTTTTTCGTGATGACCTAGAAAAAGGAGGTCACCTTTTAATAGCTCACACACTACTTGGGCTTGATAACGCTTTCCTTTCCAGCTAGCAATGGGCGCGAGAGGAAGAGAAAGACAGAGCTTAGATTACGCCCCATATTGCAACAGTGCAGAGTACACTACACTGCCCACACACCAGACCAGAGCCGTGTAGAGGAGTCGCCACAGCTCCATTCACTCCAATGAATGGACACGGGTTTTTTACCTCACAATCGTTCCCGGAAGTAAGGTTCTGGATTAAGCAGCGCTGTCTAGTTGCAGCAAAATGGACCGTTTGTGATGTACTTTGAAAGGGTCCGACGTTTTAAAGAATGAAATTGTATATTATCAGCTTTATTTTAGCATTTCAAACGTATCGCGAGCCCCCTTCCTGGCTGTTCATTGGCTACTGAGTCATGCATTTTGGACCTCCACTGGCACCGCTCTCTTACTAGGTTGTTCTGCCACACTCCACCAGTCTTGGTCTGATCCGATGTGGAGCCAATTTGTTCCTTGGAATAGCTCTGCAAGTCACCAGGGTCAAGGGCAACCCAACTACTACAATGAAGCCCTTTTCCCACATGCGCTTTGTACCGCAAAATGACCGGTACGTGGTCTAATGCCTGCATGTGAGAAAGGCGCCGTGCCGGTATAAGCGCGACCCCGTCGTCCCCGACATTTCACCAGTCTCTAGCTAGTCAGAAGAGCGGTATGCTCTTAAGGAGACGCAAGTGGAAACGGGTCCAGTCATTTTCCGCGACAGCGGTCCTTCAATCATGGGCGAGGAGTAGCCTACACACGTTGCTTAATGTTCTAGCGGGCATAATCTAATCATTCGCGCACATTAAAGCAAACTGGCGAAATGATCTTGTGATAGCCTAATAAGAGCAGTATGTCAGCTTGCTGATTTCCGAAGGCATTTTCCGCTATCAGTGGGCTGTGACTTCGTGGACCAGGTTGCAATGCACACAGTAGACAGTCCAACACCAAATACACAGCTGATTGTTCGATATTCCCCTGGTGTTGCGTACCACCAAAGGACTATTGCCAGTCGCAAACGCGCTTCCAGTGGTTTTCGCCACCGGGTGATCTTGCGTGCGGGTCGGACCAGACTCAGCACGTAATACCGGGACATGCGAAAATGACGCTTCCATTCCACGTCGTCAAAATTGTTCAGAGCATCTTCCCAAAATAAATTCCCTCCTGGTCTCTCTCGCTTCCAGACGGCTCTAGTCTCACGCAGCAGCGCAGAGGTACATAATCATCAGTCATGATCTGTCCCCGGTTTAGTCTATCTTCATATTCTGCGCGACACTCTCATGGGCGAGGTGTACACACGTTGCTTAATGTTCCAGCGGGCATAATCTAATCATTAGTCTGTAAAAAGTGCTTCAACGCTACGCAGGTGAACGGATAAACAAGCAAACTTATTTCACCATTCGGAGTTTTGCCGACACGTCACTCCCCACCCGCTCTGCAGTGCCGCCCAACCCCCTCCCCCCCCCCCCATACAGGCAATTTCGCTGATAGATTCCCACATGCCAGAGGAGAGGTGTGAAGGGAAATGTCCGATATTGACTTACAGGTAATTTTCCGGTACGCATGTGGGAAAACGGCTTGAGTGTAAAACAAAATGCACTGAATAGCCAAAACAAGGACAACCAAGAGTGAAATGAAAACAATTTGTAAATACTAATACCGCATTCAAGACAACTCGGACCACCATACGTTTCAACACGGAACCTCCGCCCTGGACAGATTTGCATTCACGCTGCACCTCCCACTTGGGGAAGGGGACCAAACGGTTGCTATAGCAACCCGTGTTAGCATTGTAGCTACCAACTAGCTAACTATGCTAACCGAACATGCTGAATGCTGAATTTCACACAGAGTGGAACACAGATGACACAAACTCATATTAAAAGTTAACATTACATGATTAAGACATCAAATTGTGTGTTAAAATGTCAACAAACGTCTTTATAATAATTCTGTAATTACCATTAACGATACAAGTCGCCATTTTGATGTGGCTGTGACATCAACTCGGACAAAGTGGAGCTCTGGATGATACCCGAATTTCCGAGCTGTAATTCCTGCCTGGACGACCGTTCAATTTACTTTTTACAGGTTGGAACCCATTTTTTCCGGCGGTCCGAGTTGTCTTGGACGCGGTATAACAGCAACTATTCATCATGAAAAAATACCCAACCATTCACTTGTACCCTCATTATCAGGCTAGCTTTCATAAGACTTGACATAACAACTGATGTCAGCTCACGACACAAGACCTGATGGACTTGACACCGCTGACTGTTTTAGTACAGTACAGCAATTTTGGTTGAACCCAGGTTGCCATACTATTTGGTCGGTCTATGTAGATGTGTCTGTGTGTGTGCGCAAGGCCAGTTTTGTTTATGTCTAGTCTGCTCATGTGCTACAATTCTTCCATCTCTTGCAACACATGCAGGCATGGGTGGACACACACACACACACACACACACACACACACACACACACACACACACACACACACACACACACACACACACACACACACACACACACACACACACACACCTCTGAAATGCCTTTGACTGCTTTCAATGAAGAAGGGAAATCCTGATGTGGGTTATTTGCATCATGGTAAAACCACATGCAAATACATAAGCGGCCCACACGGTATATAAACTGTGTGGCCTTATCTGAGTTTATGACCTGCCCTTTCAGGCAAACCAATCTCAGCCTAGAGAGCACATTTGTATAGATAAAGCACAGGTAAGACATTAACAAAACTTCCAAACTTGCACCAAGGAGGTGGCCTTTTATGTGCGCCCTAGAAGAAAAATGAATCAGGCAGTCACAAGGCTAACCAAAATGTAGCGTGGGCCTAAATCCTTCACAAAATTCAACTTGGAAAGCAGTGAGTCTCTTTCAGGCACATAACGGGAGGGCTTTCAACCAAGGCAGCCTGGAGCTACACAACACACACACCAGCTGCCCGCCCAACTGTGGACAATACAGGGATGCTGTGGTCAACCTGGAGGCATGGATGTTACCTTCACCGTGATGGCCCATTTCCTCCCTCCCGTCCCCCCGCACCGTCTGAGCTTGACCACACACACAGTATGAGGAACAATAAGAGAAGACTTCAGAAGACACACACACACACGATGGAAGACTATTTCTCTCTCCTTGTCAGTTCGATTTCAGCGTTGCAGCTAGTGCTGCTTGCTGTCAGTATCTGGGCAAAATGTTAGTGCTTTACACTGGATGTCTCTCTGCATCTACTGAGTGCTCGGTGTGCGTAGGTGTGAGAGCTGTAAATTGCATATGCACGCTATGCTATATAGCATGCACATACACATCCACTCACAAACTCACACACCTTAATTTGACCACCTCAGGACGGCTTTGTCTGTTTGCCAGTGAGTGTGCGCTGAGCACTGCTCAGTGAGTGTGCACTGAGCACTGCTCTGTTTGAGTGGGTGTGGGTGAGCAGAAAATCAAATACGGGCCTCGCTAAAGGGTTGGAGTTAACAGCAGGATCTTAATCTGCAGTACACTTCACTGTGCTGCTGGGCCGCTACCAACTAAAAGCAGACAAATCCTAGATGACCACATTGTTTCTTTAGCTATGATTACACTTGATATTTCAATGTGATTTCTGAGATCATTCTGATTATGAAGATTCTTATTAACATCACTTTGTGTCCACAAATGGCCTAAAGAAATCCCATCATGCATCTCTGATGGCTGGTATATTTATTGAAATGTATTTAGCACATTATCTCATGTTACATCACTCATATGCTCATTGTGGCTGGATTAGAGCCAGACTTTGTAGAATCCCAAACACACTGACTGCATGCCTGACAACCTCCATATCAGCTTTTGGTTTGTGATGTGAACTCGATCTAATTTTTGTGCATCCAGGGCACTAAATGCATCCTGGTGTTAAACAAACTAATGAAAGAGAAAGTCACACTGCAGTGTTTCCCACAGGATTTTGAGAATTTGTGGTGGGGTACCGTAGACCCCCTAGGGGGGTGCGGGGGCATGCCCCCCCGCGAGATTTTTTTAAACATTTTAAAAGTAAAATGCATGAATTTGGCGTACTTTGAGAAAGCTTAAGAGCAAAATTAAAAGGCTAGATCTATGAAGAACATGTCATCATTACTGTGCTGTGGGTTTACAATGACAAACTAAATTTCTCCCTATAGGTGAGGGATACTCAACTTGCTTTGCCACTTTCGTGAAATGATAGAAGGCGAGGGGCCAGTTAATAAACAAACAATATACATTTTTCTGTAGCGGATTGTAGGTTTTTGGGGTGTCAGCCGGAGTTTAGGCTGACAGTGTTGTGCACACCGGATAGTTAGTTAGGTTAAGTTAGTTGGGTTAAGTACATACATAAGTGCCTGGGTAGCGAGAAGATGGCGGTATTTGACAATTTAGCAGCTAAATCATAGATTATTGAAAGATATTCCATATTGCTGACTGAAATGCTATAACAGAAGTATTGGCCAGAACGACATGAACATTTATTGGACACTTATTCAGCGGATATCTTGCATGTTGCGTTCAGGTGCACTGTAAAAAAAAAAAAAAAAAAAAAAAAAATGTTTTTTTTGGTCAACATCTTATTGTGGCGGTCAAAATATTATTGTGGCGGCCCGCCACAAATTCCTTTATGTATGGGAAACACTGCACTGACAAGTATGATCACAGCCTTGACCATCACTCCAAACCCAACTTTTGAGACTGGAAAAAGGAGACGTAGAAGTTGAAAAAGTAGCGTAGAGGAAAAAGCACTACCCCCGCGGAGACCAGGGTTCAATTCCCGCAGCCCCCGGCTTGGTCAGACATTGATCAAAAAGAAAAAGTACAGACAGGAGAAGTGTGGGCTTTGCTGAACTGGTGGGAGGAAACTTGAATGTATATGCTACCCTGTGGGCTCAGAGAGGGCTGAAGATAATGATGGTGAAGACTAGAGAAAGACAAGTCTACGTCCCTGTCCTGTCTGAGGACCAGGGCATCTAGTAGGGATGTCCCAATTAGGCCTGGGCGATATGGCATTTTTTTTTATCACGATATGTTTTCTTATATCGATCGATGTCGATATATATCACGATATAAATTTATTAATAATACTAATTGCACATAAAAAGCACGTGAAGAATTTTAGGGGCACAATTAAAATTAAATGCAGAGCGATATAGAATGTATTCGATACGACTCTATTAATCTCTGACCGGTTACAATTAAGTTGAATTCAATTCAAAGTATTCTCATGAGAGAGGCTCAATGCAGCTCATTGGCTATTGTTGTCATTAAATGATAACCCTTTATTTAGTCATCTGTTTGTCCATAATATTCACTTATGGCTTTTTAATGTAACTTGATCCATTTGCATTTTCAGCTTATTATAATTGTTCTATGCTTGTTACTTGTTTTCCCTTATACCACTGGTCTTTGGTGTGCTTATTCTGTTGTGTGTATTACATTATGTTGTTTTTAGTGCAATGAACGTCTTGGTCCAAGGCTAGGTGTTGATTATGCAGCTATAGTTAGCTGCTGTTGGTTTGATAAAGGAAGCAAAGACTGTTTAAACCATAGATGTGTAATGTTATTCGGATAGCTGCTATAGATGGTCTATCTAACAGATAGCATAACGTTAGCAAGATTGTCAAGTATGAAGATATTAACGTTAGCGCATAAGCTAACGTTATTTAGCGTTAGCTAACGCGATGTAGATGCTAATTTGATACCATTCATGACAAGTCAAGTCAAGTCAAATTTTATTTATATAGCACCTTTCATACACAAAGGCAATTCAAGGTGCTTTACAAAAAAAATAATCGAAAAAACAAGCAGCAAAGCAATGCACATATAAAAAAAACACATAAAAAACACAGCCGACAGTTTTAGTTAAAATATATACTCAAATTAACAAACATGAAACATTATTTCTGTTTTAAATAAGTTACAAGGCATTCTTCAGTATTATTATTACATGCACAGTCCATTTGTTGGAAATGTACAGGAATCTTTTTTTTTAAATTACAGGCCGAGAGAGGCAGTAGTTTAGTAGCAGTTAAAAGCAAGAGTAAACATAAAGGTCTTTAGCTTGGATTTAAAAATAGGCAGAGTAGGGGCAGATCTAATGTGTTCAGGGAGTTTGTTCCAGTTATGAGAGGCATAGTGGGAGAACGCGGCTTCACCATGTTTTGATTTGGTCCTCGGGACAATTAGTAGACCAGTGCCTGAAGATCTCAGGGATCTGGATGGTTCATAGTGTAGAAGCATTTCAGAGATGTAGTGTGGGCCTGACCCGTTGAGAGATTTGTAAACTATTAGCAGAATTTTAAAGTCTATTCTAAGATTTACTGGCAGCCAATGCAGGGATTTGAGAACTGGTGTAATGTGTTCAGCTTTCTTGGTTCTTGTTAGAACTCTAGCAGCCGCATTCTGAATGAGCTGTAGTTGTTTAATAGCTTTTTTGGGAAGACCATTGAAAAGACTGTTGCAGTAGTCTAGCCTGCTAGAAATGAAAGCATGAATTAGTTTTTCAAGATCTTGTTTGGACATATAGCCTCTAATCCTTGCTATATTTTTTAGATGATAGAAAGCAGATTTTCTTATAAGCTTGATGTGGGAGTTGAAATTTAGATCAGAGTCAATAATAATGCCAAGATTTTTTACCTGGTCCTTTGGCTTCAAAGATAGGGATTCGAGGTGAGCAGTAACTTTGAGCCTATCTTCTTTTTTGCCGAAGACAATTATCTCTGTTTTGTCTTTATTAAGTTGGAGAAAATTCTGGCACATCCAATCATTAATTTGCGCAAGGCACTGACACAGTGTCTCTATGGGGGCATAGTCATCCGATGAGAGGGCTATGTAGAGTTGGGTGTCATCTGCATAGCTATGATAAGCTATTTTGTTTTTTTGCATAATTAGGCCCAGAGAGAGCATATAAAGGTTAAACAGGACAGGACCTAAAATTGATCCTTGGGGTACCCCACATGTCATTTTGGTTTGTTCAGATGTGTAGTTGCCAATGGAGACAAAGTAGTTCCTGTCTTGCAGATAAGATCTGAACCACTCTAGGACCGTGCCGGAAAGCCCGACCCAGTTTTCCAGTCTGTCCAATAGAATTTCGTGGTCAACCGTATCAAAGGCAGCGCTGAGGTCTAGTAACATTAAGATTGAGATTTTACCTGAATCAGTGTTCATTCGGATGTCATTTATAACTCTGATAAGCGCAGTTTCGGTGCTATGATGGGGTCGGAAGCCTGATTGGAAGGGATCTAGGAGATCATTGGAGGATAGAAAGGTATTGAGTTGTTGGTAGACAGTTTTTTCGAGTATTTTGCTAATAAAGGGAAGATTTGATATTGGTCTGTAATTGCTGATTATAGAGGGGTCGAGGCTACGCTTCTTAAGCAAGGGCTTAACAACTGCAGTTTTTAGAGATTTTGGAAAAATGCCTGTAAGAAGAGAGGTATTAATTATCTTCAGTATGTCGGTCGCCAGGCAACTGTAGACATTTTTTAGAAAGCTTGTTGGCAGGGTGTCTAGGCAACACGATGAGGATTTAAGGCCTCGTATCGTTTCTTCTAGTTTCTTATGGTCAATGACATTGAACTGAGTCATGTTAATTAAGCACCTATTTTGTGGGTGCGGCGGAGCCACATTTGTTCTTGATGTGGAAATAGTTAGTCTGATATTTATAATTTTATCCCTAAAGAAGGTCGCAAATTCATTGCATTTGACATTGGATAGAAGATCAGGGGCAATTTGTGGGGGGGGGTTTGTCAGCCTGTCAACAGTGGCAAAAAGAGTGCGAGCGTCATTGGTGTTTTTGCTGATAATGTCGGAGAAGAAGAATTTTCTGGAATTTTTTAGTTCCTGGTTGTAGGAGTGAAGACTATTTTTATAGATGTCATAATCGATGTGAAGTTTAGTTTTCCGCCATTTGCGCTCGGCTTTCCTACAATCTCTTTTTTTGTTATTTACAGAGGGAGCGTTTCTCCATGGTGCTTTTTTCTTACCGGAGATTAGTTTAGATCTAATGGGAGCTACAGCATCAATAGCCTTTAGGGTTTTAGAATTGAAGTTATCTAGGAGATCATTGACAGAGGCTGAGGAGAGGGAAGGGGCCAGCGAGAAAGCCTCCATGAACCGTGTGCTAGTGCTCTCGTTGATGTGACGCTTTTTGATGGTTTTTGACCGAGTAAGAGCGATAGGGGTGACCTTGAGTTCAAGAAAGATACAGAGATGGTCGGACAGAGCAACATCACTAGCTGAAAGAAACGATGACTCAAAGCCCTTGGTGATAAATAAGTCTAGGGTATGGCCTCGATTGTGAGTGGGCCCAGAGACATGTTGTAACAGGTCAAAAGTGTCAAGGAGGTTATTCAATTCTTTGGCATTATTATCATTGGGGTTGTCAATATGAATATTAAAATCTCCTGCAATAGTTAAACAGTCGTGTTCTATGGAGATTATAGAAAGGAGTTCTGAAAATTCATCAAAAAAACTACTAGAGTACTTAGGTGGTCTGTATATAATCAGTAGTAAAATAGAGGGAGAGCACTTCAGAACAGCGGCCAGATATTCAAACGATGAAAAGTCGCCAAACGATACCTGCTTACATTGAAAAACATCAGAGAAAATAATAGCTACTCCTCCCCCCTTCTTACCGACTCTGGGGGCGTCAATGTAGTTAAAGTTAGGTGGGGCTGACTCATTAAGAACATATTCCCTGTTGTTTAGATCAAGCCAGGTCTCTGTGAGGAACATGAGGTCCAGTTTATGACTCGTAATCAGATCGTTTATTAGAAGCGACTTGCTTACAATGACAGCCAGCTACCGCTACCCATAACCAGAACTACTGTCTGCTGCAGCTTTATCTCCCGTGTACAAATCCACGGCCTGACATATTTTAATTCCCTCTGTATATGTTACTGTTGTTTTGCCGGGCCAGGCTCTAACTGAGAGAAGAGAAGAGCCAGCCGACTGCGAGGCTCTGAGCAGAGAAATGGATTCTTCCGCAAACGCGTGCATCACATGGTTTATTTTCCATTGATGCCATTGGTTCCACTCAGTGTTGCCTTCAAATACCCCCCAAAAACGACACGTTATTCACAATAAGCATTGCTGTCCTAAGCTGCGGTCATGTTTCTGAGGGGTTTTGAACGCAACACTGAAAATATTTTATCGAAATTACAGCTCATAAATTTATCATCGTTATCGTGGCCGTTTTTTTCGTGAAAATTTTCGACATCGTTTTATCGCCCAGCCCTAGTCACAATACTAGAATTTCAACTTCGATACCCAGGAAAATATCGATACTCTATACCATTTTCGATACCACGTGATGACATCAACAATAAAGTTAGACAGATGGACGGACAGACGCACACTTCTCCATAATCTAGGCCCGATCAAACTCATTAAAACGTTGCACTGACAGCAGATTAGCTCTGCTCTAGCCATCAGCCAGCCTATCAGAACACGTTTAGCTTGTTGAAGCAACAGATACCCACCAATGATAGGGAGGGGGAAATCAGTGATTTTTCATGAAAAGAAAGCACTGATAGTATCGAAACTGTTGCAAATGAGTATTGTATCCATTTCAAATTGTTTGTATCATACTTATCGGTACTATCGATACCTGTTGCAAACAAGTATTGTATCCGTTTCAAAATTTCAGTATTGATACTTTTGAGAGAGAGTGGCGTCACTCAGCGGAGGACCAAAATGCGAGACTCATTAGCCAATGAACAGCCAGGAATGGGTCTCGCGCTACTTTTGCATGCTAAAATAAAGCTGATAATGTACAATTTGATTCAAGGGATGAAAAACCCTTTCAAAGTACAACACAAACTGTCTATTTTGCTGCAACTCGACAGTGCTGCTTTTTTTACTCATGAGTTCCAGGACCTTACTTCCTGGAAAAAAACTGGTCCATTGGAGTGAATGGAGATGTCGGGACTCTTCTATCTACACGGCTCTGCTACCATCTAGCCTCATTCACCCTCCCATATCTCTAGACAGCCACAGCCACACGTGTGTGTATCCGTTTATGAGTGTGTGTGTGTGTTCATCTGTACACTAGTGTGCAATATGAGCGACTGTGTGTCAAAGACAACAAGTAGTCTAATAGAGAGACAGAGTGTGTGTTCCATGCTGACTGAGGTGAATACGTGCCTGCATGTGCATACTGCAACCTAGCACAGATGTAGGCTATATGAGGTGCTACATCTGCTGGCACAGGGAGGCTAGCTACGGTACACAGACCTACTGCCTATATTCTATAAAGGGGAACAGATAGCTCTACTGTCATTCCAAGATTAATCTAACACTTGACCTAAAACTAGTATGAAATCATTATCGAGTATATTTTAGAAATATAGAAATCTTTACCGACCATTGGTCCATATGGAAACAAAGCACTGGCTCTGGCTGGGACCAGTGATGCATTAAAACGTAACTGAAGAAACCGAATGCAACCTAAGAAAACACAGTTTCATGAGAGTATCCAGGACTGAGTGATTGATTTCAGTGTCGTGCGCTCGAGGTGCACAGCTCTGGTCCTACAAAACATCCGCACATCATGTTGCAATGTGTGAGTATATTTAAAAGTGAACACAATAATCACATTGTTTCTATGTTGTTTCTAACGTCTGATGCTGGTTTCTTGGCCAGGTCTTTCTTGGAAAGGAGATTCCTAATCTCAATTAAATGTCCCTGATAAAATAAAGGTTAAATTAAAAAAAACTGACCAAACTCGAGAATTATACAAAGCAGCAAAGTGACACATGATGAAATCTTCCTTTACTGAAAGATCACAATTATTTTCATAATTGTCCAACTGAAATCAACACCTAAGACAAGTTGCTATAAAGCACAGCTCTTACATCATTTCAAATACAAAGGGAAGGAACACAAACAGATTGACGCTTCTCTAAAGTCCCACAAATCTAATCCTGGCCTCATCCTGGTCTCCTCTAGTCTCTTAAAACAGACTGTATCATCTACATCCGGCGAATGCAGCTATATACAGTCTGTACGTTACACCCCCAGAACATGCACAAGGAAGTTGGGAAAAAAACCTTCAGACTGGAAGGAAGTTCTACGGAATCCGACCAATCACGACACGCGAATGCGGCATATTGGATTCTGATTGGACTAATGAGCGGAAGACCCGCCTTTCTGCCGGCATATTGGATTCTGATTGGACTAATGAGCGGAAGACCCGCCTTTCTGCTTCCCATTCCGGTTGGTGCATGATTCTCCCCCACGAAGTACAGACGGTATGGCGGAAGCATTTGAAAATTGCGGAAGCCAACTCGTCTGTTCTAAGAGACTAGGTCTCCTCTGGTGTGCAACTGACCCTTCCTGTTTCTATTGCTAATGGTTATGTACCTTTAAAGATGCACACGTGTATGAGATGTGCTATACAAATAAACTAGCCTTGCCTCCCTTACCATGGCCCACACACCAAAGTTTCCCCACAATGTATTTGATATAGCTAACAGGTATGATTCCAAATCAGAGTTTTCATCAAAGACTTTCTTGTCTGTTCTCTTTTCCAACATTTAAAAAGCGGCAGCCAAGAGTACAAAATGTGATGTTTGTCTGTCTTGTGACGATCATCACATTTTCCAGTGTCAGGTCATGTCTGACAATGATAAATCTGATTTTACATTGACCACGTTTACATGGGCATGAGTATCCCGGGTATTGTCGGGGGTTTTGGAGTATCCCGTTTTTGTCTTTGCGCATGTGAACATCATATCCCGATTTCATAAACCTGGAAAAGCCCTGCTCCCGGTTTTGAGAAACCCGGTTATGCTAGCTGGAGTACTCCAAAAGAAACCGGGATACTACTGCATATTGTATACATCTTATCCTGGTTACTGACTGCAGCAGCACAGGCGCTGCTTCAGCCAAGTCTTCTGGAGCGATGTGGAAACTGAGTTTTGTCTTTCGGTGATTAATTCAATATACTTGGCAGCTTAGATAGGAGAAAGCATCGAAATGCTGACCTGTTCAAGTGTGTAGTATACAGTACAGACTGTACAGACTACAGGACAAAGGTGTTGTGAACTTGTGACGAAAATGAAAGAAGCAGTGCGCTAACGGAGATAGACCACTGTAAAGAGGAGATCCAAAAAAGATCACAGGCACCTGCGCAAATAGCATGCAGTAATCAG
Source organism: Poromitra crassiceps (assembly GCF_964638095.1). Taxonomy (NCBI): domain Eukaryota; kingdom Metazoa; phylum Chordata; class Actinopteri; order Beryciformes; family Melamphaidae; genus Poromitra; species Poromitra crassiceps. Next base: position 52,765,374 of record NC_139625.1, on the reverse strand, counting down.
TAACCGGGATATTAGCACTTCTGTATACAGGGATATGAATAACCTGCTTTCTCTGTGTCCCATGCAAACGTCATATCCCGAATATGATCAAAACCAGGATAAGCCTCATAACCGGGACACTCAAGTCCATGTAAACGCAGTCATTGACTATGTGCATCTCCACAGCACTTTGACAGTATTAAAAATATACATACATGCACACATACACACTCACAGCAAAGCACTGAGGAGTAGAGTGAAGAGACGTCCTCACCCTCATTGCCATATATGATCAAAATAAGAAGGCTTGGCAAGAGAAGGGAGGTCAGCAATAAACATCTCAGCCTAACCCCTGATAATCTTCCTGGTTCAACTACAGACTGTTCTGCTGAAAGAACTACAGACTGTCCTGCTGAAAGAACTACAGACTGTTCTGCTGAAAGAACTACAGACTGTTCTGCTGAAAGAACTACAGACTGTTCTGCTGAAAGAACTACAGACTGTCCTGCTGAAAGAACTACAGACTGTTCTGCTGAAAGTTGTCTGGAACAGGTAAAGAGCAGTACGGCTGGCCTGGGGGAGGGCTGGGGGCTCAACAGCAATGATTCATGCATGATAGCATGAAGCAGCATGAAGGGCAGTTTATAGACAGCGATTTATGGCGGTCGGCCCCGACCATGAACATATTCTATTATCAATCAATGATCATGGTCGGTGCCGCCCATCATAAATCGCTGTACTATAACCTGCCCTTAAAGAGGCAAACTGTTGCATTCTGGCAATTTCTGGCATTTGGTTCTGCGTTTATATGACAGCATTGTGATAACGATTTGCGTGATGATAACACTGTTGCAGATTGGTTGCATTAAAGAATAAAAACCCAGTAAAGCCCTATAAAAAAGTCCCGTTTTCCTTGCAGCACTTCGCAGAGGAAATCGATGCATCTGGCTGTGAGTTTGAGGGTCGTTTAATTCATTAATATGCTAATAATATGTTAAAGTAATAATCCAGAGGATTTCAGTTTTGTTGTCCCTGACATCACCTATGGCCCTGAGCAGTAATTGCAGGTGAGATCGAAACAGTGTCGCATGTGACGTGAAGGATTTTTCTCTCGCTCTCCTTAATACATTCAAGTTGGCCAGTGGGGGCGGTAATGCAATGCTAGTCTAGCTAATCTAAAACTGTTGGCCATTTTGTTCACGTTAATCCCACGTGCCCGACGTACAGCCAATCACAATGTGTGCCCGAGCCGATCTTGTAGCCCGAGCCGAAATTGCACCGACACCGGCGCTTGACTGCTGCATAGGCAGGATGTGTTCTGCCCAAAGTGGGATCCATAATAACGTGGATACAAAAGCAACTTGTTCCTACTCCACCTGTCCTCTCTGGCGGACCAATCACTGCTGGGAGATGGGAAACGCGTCAAGAACTGTGCACCGCTTGTGATATCTTTTTGTTTTGTTTGTTTGGGGGCAGGGAAAGTGTCATCACAGACACAAATTCATAAATGTTGCAATACGGAGAGATGAAAGGTCTTTCATCAGTGAGCCATAGTCTCAATCACCATTGTGTTAACTCAGTTGTTGATATATAGTGACTTTACACATTTATTTACATGAAAATCTTCCAGATTATAACTTTAATAGCTGGCGGGCACTTATACTCCATTATGTATGTTTTGACTAAAAACATACATAATTAACAACTCATTATCAGACTGATGTCATGATAGTTTGGTGAATGCCAATGCGATTCACTTGTGCCATTAAGGCTACATTGATAGGCTAATGTTAGTTGAATCATGCTATTGTTTTTCATTGTCTTCCATGTGCGAAGTGGGGCGGTGTTATCAGTTTTCACAAGAATTGCGTATTGCCACTTTACATGGCGACGTAAGGGTGGGTGGCGTTATCAAAGAATTCCACTCTGGAACCTGGTTTAACTTTTTTGTGTTTTCAGGCCCCAATAACCTCACTGTGACTCATGTAAAAGGAAGGCCAAAAGAAACACAAAAGTTTGTCGTTTTATGCATCACTAGTGATTTTGCAAGTGACTATACACAAACCCTCTGCCTGGGGAAGGATGCGCTACCAAGCTGTCAAATTGATAACATTATTCGGGCTGCTGAGCCGAGCCAACTTTTGTCCTGAATCAGACCCTTTTTTCAGATGTCTGGAACCCATTATGTGCCTGACGAATGTTCAGATGACACAAGAACATGCCACGCTGACGTCATTCCAGGGATGCTTTACTGATCACTGGACATTCTGTCGTTCGTATTTCATATGAAACCCACATTTTCGTGAAAAGCGTGTGCCAAATGGTACATGGACAGCTTGATGTTCGTTGACTTCAGTCAGCACTTTGGGAAACCCTAGACTCTCACTTTACTGACCCTCCGCCTCCGCTCACTCCAGCAGTTCCTTCCTTTCCCCAATGCAGCAAAGGCCACAGCTCCTGGCCCACTGTGTTTTGACCAAGTAGAGGCAAACCACTGGTCTGTGGAGCAGGACGCTGTCTGTATGGCCTGATATGGCCCTCAGAGACAGGCAGCCAGACCGTGGGCACCGCTGCAGCCCTGGCAGGGTTGTTATTTTCTGGCCAAGCTGCAACTGGTTATAACTTTATCTAAAAAGCTGATCCTACCATTCTCCTTAACCTCACTGGAGACCTGTCTACACCTTAAAGAAATTAATTGCTTTTTCAAAACGTGGCTATTTTGGAGTGCACATTGCACCCTGGTCATATAGTAAGAAAAGCCCTGGAAGGGAGGAGAGGAGACAGTCTAGAAGAGTGGAATAGTAGTATTAAGAGTTCAACACTTACTTTGACTGTGCCATGCTACAAGCAGCAGCAATAGTAGCTGCATCAATCAGATCCCAACATATATCAGATGTTGACTGGATTACGATTTATTAAATAGAACACAAAAGCTGTTTGGCGTCCACTACTGGACTGGACAGGCGCTACTAGAATATTTGGACTTTCAGGCTATAGAGCTCGCAAGTTGATGCCATGTTTGTTTAATACCCTACCTGGCCTATGCAGTGGGAGGAGCGCCATGTTTGTGAATAGAACAATGCGTGACATCAGGATGGCCAGCTCTATAGCAGTTTGCAGTAAAGCATTATGTACAACAGGAGCAGCGGTTCCCAACCTTCCCCAACGCATGGCCAACTTGAAAATCCCAAAAACTGTCCGCGGCCCACATCCAACTGCAAAGGACAAATAATGCAATCTCAGAGCACTTATTTTAACGATAAAAGGAGCTGTCCATCAGCACCACACACAAATCAGAAACTAAAAGTGAGGGGCTGTCTGCAATAGGCTAATTAACGAATATTGATTGCAAATTAAATAACGTATCGTCATTCGTCAAACAATCTAAAATGCACTCTCATACATAATGATCCCCCCCCACCATGAATAAACGTAATGTTTTGCTAATTATTTGGCAACACTTGCAATACCTTTGCAGCCCACAGGTTGGGAATAGCTTATGTACAACAAATATTTGACATGCTCTATCAGAATGATCTGCTGGGACTATAGTCTATTGCTCCAAGTGTAGCTGAAATTTGCAACCCATCTTCTGTACATGGCACTGTGGGTTCAACTGTTGGAGTTGGGTAGCTGATCGACATAACAACTCCCACAACCTGGCTTATACTGAGGCATGGAGAGACAGTGAGTCCTCTAAATGAAGCTGGATGTCACTCTCCCTCTCCTTTACAGTACACTTGAAGGAAGGTGGTGGTTGAACTCTCTGTAACAGGGATTGTCTTTTTCCTCCAGTGAGGTGTGGAGAAGCCGGCGGCTCGCTGAGCGCCGTCTGAGAGCGACGCCAGGGGATAATAGGAGTCAGTGACATCTCAAAGTGTGAGCAGCGGCTGTGTTTAACCAAGCCTATTAAGACCTGGACTAATCCTGCCTTACACGTCCTTATCCAGGCTTCCACTGACAGCCTTAACTCACTTAGGATGGGCCATTTACACTGACAGCCTTAACTCACTTAGGATGGGCCATTCACAGCATGACTGATTGCAGCTCTCATCTCACACTCGTACACATAACACTTTCTAGTCGCTTTTCCTCAATGATTGCTGTCCAAGCCAAGGATATATTTTATAGTAGACAACAACAATACTGAGTTGCTAATCTGCCAAATGGTAAACCAGTGACAAACCAGAACAGTCACTAAAGTTATGGTTAAGAAATTGTAATTGACTAACGTTACCTGACTTCCTGTTCCTAAATATTCTGCATCACCAATCATTCAGTTAGGCCAACCCTTCATTAATTGTCAGACCACAGAATCATCACACGGAACCCAAGCAGGACATTTTCAGACCATTTCATTACAACTGCACAATAACATACACCTCTTTTAAGCTGCTCACCTTGGGAGCCAGGTACAATGGCAATTATAATGGATAATAACATGATACATCTACAGTATGGCTCTGGTGTGCCCTACTTCTCCAAGCGGAGGTATTCAGCAGGGAAATGAAGGGAGAGTGCCACACATGTCAAATAACCTGGGCTGCTTTTGGTTGGCAAGAAATGAGAGCAAACGTTTTGAAACAGAGGATGCAACCTAGATAATTTGAATTGTCCTAAAAAGAGATAACTGCCTTTTCCAAAGATGTTTCTCTCTCACACACACACACACACACACACACACACACACACACACACACACACACACACACACATATATATATAAGGGCTTTAAGTTGATGGTGGTGGGTCACATAATGTGCAACCAATTTAAAGTTAGCCAGCTACAAGCTGCATGCACAATACTTAAGTCCCCCCCCCAAAGGGATGCAGCATTTGTGTTTTAGTAAGGTGTAACCTTCCTCTCCAAGTCTAGTGAACTATAATCAATGCAGTACAGGCCAAATTAGTCAACAAGAGCACCCACCTGCCCACAAACAAGCTACTAAAATAGCTAACAACTCAGCTAGACTCCAAGTTGAGAGGGAAAATCCCTCGGTATCCTTGGCCCCAAGAAGGGTACATTTATAACGTTACATGGATGGGCGTGGAAACGTTAACGTTCCAGAGGCACCTGAGCGAAGAGTGCAGAGAGCTCCATCCAGTAGTACAAATGTTATGCAACCTGCTGAAAGCAACCAGAAAGCAACAGTGTACGTTAAAGCACTCGAGCTATGGCCTCTATTTGCGAGTGTGACCATCTTCTCCCTCCCAGTAAAGCATGATCCACCACCATGTTAGAAAGCGTCTTGCTAACCCACCAGGGTAGTTAGGGTAACTGGTTAGCTTAATGACTAACGTTAACCAGCAATATTAACAGCCAGATGTGTTTCGCTGACTAGCATGATGTGGTAACGCTAGCAGTTAACGATGACAGCCTGGTAACCTGGATGCCAAGTGAGCGGTTGTCTACACACCATCATGCAAATATAACGTTACCTGAAAAAAGAAACGGTATCACTGGCTAGCAAAATTCGGCTGAATGCGTATCTGAACAAGCTAACTTATATTTAACTGCCCGAAACAGCCACAAGACAAGACAAGCATTTCGAAAATACTGAACGATACTTAAACTAGGCTTACCAGCTAGCTAACCTTAACTAGCAGCATATTGGCTAGCATGGTCAAGAAGGCCTAAAGGTTAGTTTTCAATATAACGACATCAAGACAGAAACAAATTATGGGAGAATTATTAAGCCATATACCAAGTAGAAGTAATTTCAGCTCTCTCCTCGAGTCTCGTTTGTCTCGGCGGAGTTGCTTGTCAATTTCTGCATTGATTCGTTTGGACTCCTTCGCCTCCTCGCTCAGGCAGCAAGCCATCATGGACTCCAGAGTCATCCCCTCTTGTTTTGGCTGCCCGGTTTAAACGGGACCCGATAACACTGTCCACGGTTCAGTATAGCAAATCCCGATCCACGCTTCGATCTCAGGCGAGGTGGTGGTTCGTGGGGCTGGATGGGATTGGGGGAGGGGAGCCTAGGGCCTCGCTGTCAAGTTGTCCCCCAGCCGAGAACAACTGCGACTTCACCCGGGTGTTCTCAGCAAATCACGGGAGACTCGGACAGAGGAGGGAGTCAAGAGACGGTGGGCCTCTCCCAAGATGCTCTGTCCGCCCGTTTCTTAATATAGCTAATGGTAAATTAGTGCAAATGCCACCGATCAGCTGCTTTTATAATCCCCGGTCTGTCACTTTAGTCCAATTATATCTTCACAATCCGTCAAAAGTGGTTCAAACTGCAGTGTCGCGACATCCAAAGCGTGCAAGCCCCTAACAGGAGATTTCTGTGCAGTCTCCCCAACGTTAACGTTAGCTACTTTAGCCCCCCAGAACGAGTCCTTGCTAGTACACTAACTTAGTAATAGGGTGGACATGAAACTCGTAGAAACGTTATTGTACTATCCGCGCCGCAAAAACACGCACGTTTATTTTCTGTCGATGTGTCTAACTACTTTAACGTTAGCGTTATATTAGACGTCAGCTAGGAAAGCTAGACGATTCCTTGCTAGCCAGTTAGCTCCCTTAACAACGCCTTAGCTAATGTGTCAACCCGCAGTGATTGAAGCAGCAGGCTGGCTTAGGGATTTGTCCGCCTAGCTAGCGATAGCTGGGCTGCACTCCATCACATCCTGGATCATTTTGAAGGTAGAAGATGAGGTTGGAGCCTGGAGGAAGAGTTCCTATGTCGGCGGGTTTTGCCAGAATAAACAAGTGGCTTTTGCGTAGCTCGTCGCTGGAACAAGGTACTCTAGTTTGATGCCAAGGAGGAGGTGCTGGGCAACACGTTGACTGACAGGGGGCTGCATGAAACCGGTTTTGGACAAATCACTTGAATGGACGAGGCGGGTCCTCAGGGTGGGCTCTGGCTCTGAATGGGTTATGCAGGATTGGGCAGGGGTTGTTTTCGGTAATTTGTCATCCTTGACCAAGCCCAAATCCACCTACCCCCCCCCCCCCCCACACCATTCATTCATTTTACAGCTTGAACTCCACAGTGAAAAGGTGGTAGTAGGCGACAGGCAGCATGGCTACTGATCACATTAGACAGAGGACCTCACCTTTTAAGAAGTAGGCTAGTACTCAATCAATTATATTATGCCGTATAATACAATCAATGAGTATAATGCTTACAGTCCATGGTATAATGCAAGCAACCAAAATAGAAACTGTTCGAGGTCTGTGGCCACAGATGTACTGCAATACCAGTGACATCTTGTGGTCATAGGGTATAGTTGCATGTCACTTTTGCTCATGACATTCATCCAGGAAGTTCAGGAAGTATGAGTATAATGGGAGCATGGAGAATGGGAGGCATTCATACATTTCTGGGCCCCGTGATGCTTTTCATTGGACACCCTAAGCCTTAGCTGATCACTAAGCTCTCACAATTCAGATTTAATGTCATATTTGTTTATATTTAGTTAAAATTGCCATCTTTGCATTGTCTATATATCTCATGTAACTTGTGGTTGTGAAGGCCAACTTCTAACATTACAGTCATTGCTTACTAGTGCAGTGCAGGCCCGGGCGCCCGGCTCCAGGATGAAGTGACTGAGGGGGCAGTTAAAAATGGTGAGGGGGCAAATTGAAAATGGCCTTGCCAAAAATTTGCCTAAATTTGGAGCGTCATTGCACCCCCTTGCTGACAAGGTAGCATGATATAGCTGGTAACAATGGATTCCTTAGGTTTTCTAGTTTCATATGAGCCCGGGAGCTTCACTCTAGCTTAAAAAATGAGACCACTACAGCATTTGAAAGACAGCAATGTCGCACCGCGAGAAGTGGAAGAGGAATTCAAAAAATACAAATGAGGGGGTCCCCCACAAGCCCCCCCGTGGCGCTGGGCCCGGTCCACTGCCTGTTCCCTTCTCTCCCCTTCCCACATCATACTCACCCACTCTTCACAACATCCCTGCTTGCACCACACTGCACTTCCTCAGGTCCCCAGCAGTGCACCCACCAATTTTGAAGTCAATCGGACAAACCATTCTCAAGATACGTGAAAGCCGTCTTCTGACTGGTCAAATTGCACAAAATTCAACACTGCACTGAACAGTTCTGGAGATACGCGAAAGCCATGTTCTGATTGGTCGAACTGCCAGTAAAGCACAGGGGTAGGGGGCATGGTGACACAGTGGTAGCGATGCTGCCTCACAGCAAGACGGTCCTGGGTTTGATTCCCGCCCGGGATGCTGAGGGTGTGTCCCCATTCCCATGTCCTCAGTGCCTACGGCCCAGCTGGGGTCGTCATAAAAAGCCTTTCTGTATAGAGTTTGCATGTTCTTCCTGTGCTCCCCTGGGGTTTCCTCCAGATAGGAACCCCCCGCTAAAAAAAACATGCAAAAAAAGCCCATACAGAGTCACTCATTTTAACAGACTATAGAGGTAAAGCAATTAGTGTGGTGGTGAGTTTCCAGCCAACCTTTTCCCAAACAATGTGATTTTGTGTGTTTTTCCCATGCTTGTTCTAAATACCTAGAAATTAGCAAAATATTTTTACATACAGTAGCTGCATTGCAACCTTGATTGTCAGAATGCCAGCATGCCTAAATGAGGAAACATAAGTTCAAGAACTGAAAGTAAGAGAAAACCAGATATCACAAACTTAACTTTCATATTAAACTTGCAATATTTATGCAAAACACAATGATTCACTACATAAAAAATAAAATCCAAATATCTCACTACTGTTCCACGCAGCTCATAATTGCTCAAGTGCTCATCAGCTTGAGCAGGCGAGCAAGCGAAGTTCGCGAGCACGCTAGAAATGAGCACGCAGTATTTCTAGTTATAATGAAAATAGGACAGGGTCTAAATAGAATGATGAAATATAACACAACAGACCATGTGAACAAAACTTTACATAATTTCAGTCCTGATCTGAGAGAAAATTCCTCAGTTAGTCCTGCTGTTGGAAATAGTCACAGTAGAGCTGTCGGGCGTCTTCTGCCTGGGTTTGCTCGGTGCTGGGTGAGAGCGCGTGCTTGTGGCTAGGCTGTGGACTCTCTGCCCCGGCCACCTCCTCCTGCCACTTTGCATTGAAAGCGTCCCCGTGGGACTCGCACACGTTGTGCAGAATGCAACACGCCAGGATCATAGTGGGCACCACATCCAGTCCATGGTCGTTCCTCTTGCTCAGGCACTGCCAGCGTGCCCTCAGCCTCAGTAGTGCCTCCTCCGCCACGCACAGCGCCACGGTGAGCTGTCGGTTAAAGAGCCGCTGTGGCTCCGCCAGTGCCGCTCCTCCAGCAGCCTTCCTCCCCTGTGCCTCAGGATAGCACTTCATCAGCCAGCTCTGCAGCGGGTAGCATGCCTCTCCCACCAGCGCATACCTGACAGGACAGAGGTCTCTCAGTCAGTCAAAAGTGCAAAAACAAAACTTGTGACAAAGTGCATTGCAACATACTTGGGCTGGGCGATAACCTATAGCCAGAAAAATGATCGATATAAAATATCAGTCGATATCGATAATTATTGATATTTTATTATGATATTATTACCTATTTTTAATGAAGACCACAAGATTTTTTATTTTATTTAACTCTTTATTTTGAAGCTCATTTATGAAGGCACACAGGTAATAATTTTAATGTTAACACAATTAAAAACACAAATTGAGTGTTGCAGCTGTGTAATTAATATGTCCGGGTGGAAACTTTAGGATTTGTCTGTTTGATTGCCTGTAATGAGTGTCACTCGTAGCGCGCTCCATTATCAAGGGACATATCGATATATATTGAACTATTTTCTTATTGTATTGATGAATTGTCTATCGCCGATATATATATTGCTATTGATTTATCGCCCAGCCCTACAACATACTATGTTGTACAGCACTAAGTGAGAGAAAATGATCTGGTGTTGTCACTTTTGTGTAGTCTTTTTTCAGTGGGGTGTGCGATTGGCGAGCGTTGAAGGTCTGAAGAAGGCTCTGTGCCGAATCGCATAAGCATTTTTCTATTGTGATGTGAGCCAAATAAATAAGTGAAATGTATTTTGTCCTCCTTGACTTTAAAATTTGAGATGTGCTACCCTTTCATCTTTTTTGTACTCGGTACTGAATTTGATCCTGATTCAACAGTCATGCTCTTGGCTTCAACAATACCTGAGTGGTTTTCCCATGAAGATAGGGGGCGACTCGGGCGACAGTCCGCCCTCTGAGGCTGTGGCCCAAAGTGTTGAGTTCTGTAAGATGTCAGCTGGGTCTGTCCCGCCTGGGAAACTGGCACATACATCCCAGAATTGCCCGAGACCATTAACAGCCACCTGAAATGACCAGAGGGACATAAAGCAGCAAAATTACCAGACTGAAGAAATCAATGTCAAGACGTGTGAGGCGGTTGCTCCTGTAAACAAACCGAACATCATCTAACAGAGGACAGTGACAGTAGGGCTGGGCGATATGGACCAAAAATCGTATCTCAGTATAGGCTGAGGCGATACACTATATACATCTTGGTATTTTCTATGAAGTGGGCTAAATGCTCAGTTGTAAGTCAAAGCCACATGTGAGATACTTTTATTAAAACAAGACCGTGATCACAATAAAGAATAGAACCGGTAGAACAGTCTGGTAAGTTCAGAAAATTACATCACTTTACTGTAATGCAGCCATTAAAACCAGGAAAAGACAACACTTCCGCCATATCATATTATGATACCCAAAATCTAAACTGATATCTACTCTCATATCATGATATCGAAATACAATGTAATATTGATATATTTACCCAGCCCTAAGTGACAGTGAGCATATGTTTAAGCGAAGGAGGGTGTCCTCCTCTCTACCTGGGACAGCACTGAGAGCCAGCCAGCAGGGTTCAGGTAGTCGGACGCGTTGGACGAAGGGGTGAGGATGGCCGTGTGGAGCGTTGCCACTGCAGCGACGCAGTGAGGGAACCCCCAGCGGGACAGGAAGAGCTGGGCAGAGTCCTCCAGCTCCTGGTCGGTGGGCGGCCGCAGGTAGACCGGCCTGAGGAGCGCCACAATGGCGTGACACATGTCTCGGACGCACCTGCACACGGTGGATTTCCCCACGCCAAAGAGGCTGCTGATGGTGCGGTATTCGATGTTGGACGCCAGGCGCCACAGAGCCACAGCGACGCGTTTCTCCACCGGCAGGGCCAGGCGGAAGCTGGTGTCCTGCCGAGCCAGATGAGGCCGCAGCTTGTCGCACAGGAAGAAGAAGGTCTCCCGGCTCATACGGAACTTATCCAGCCAATCGGAGGGTCGGAATTCTGTCATCACCACCCGCTCCCACCAATCGGTGCTCGGGGTGGTGGTCCAGGGCCGCGTGCGGATGCGAACATTGGAACGTATACCTCCTGCTATCATCATCTGCGGACAGGGAGAGACAACTCTGTGATTCATCAAGTCAAACTGGTGGGCAAGCTCTCTAGCAGGAGACAGTATCAGTATCATTCAGTATTCTGTTACATCACCACACAGCTAGCATGGTTTCTGATTGTAGGATCAATGATTCAGACAAATATGTATTAGTATGGCAAAAATATCATTGTGTTTAGATATTTTACGCCAGTGTAGTATACTGCAGTGTTGCTGTAGGGATAGCTGCTAAGCCTAGGCTACTACAGTAAAATATATTATGGTATGGCAAGTTAATGTAATACACAGCAGTTATGTAAAGCACTTTGAATTGCCTCTGTGTATGAAATGTGCCATATAAAATAAACTTGCCTTACAGTATTTACAATGTATACGTTATTTTATAATACTCAATGTAACAGGCTACTCAGAGAGAGAGAGTTGTGTACTACTGTTCTTCTCAGTACTGACCATGAGCATCCTCCTCTGTCTCTGGAAGAAGTACTGTCGATGGCGGATGCGCCTCTGTATCTCATTGCGTCTCTGGGCGTTTGCGCTGTTTATGTCTCTTCTGCGCTTCAGCAGCATGTACGTCATCAGGAACATGAGAGACCGCAGCTTGTCCTCTTCTTCCATTTGGACGAATTCAGCCGAGAGGCCGCACAGAAAACATTCAGTTCAAGCTAATTTATTCACAGCAGAGCATGCAGCTATGCATGTAGCATTATGTAGTATTGGAGCTGGAGGGGAGCTTCTATATCCATGATGGAGGAGAGCCTTTATTAGTCTGGGCACCTTTCACCCCGCTTTTTGTCATGGGGCGTAAACCACGGAACCAGAATGAACACCGGAAGGCAGTGCGCCAAAAAACGTCTTTGTTGCCTTTAGCTTGACGTCTCTTTCCTCGATTAATTGTCCGATTCAAAGATTCTGTATTGGCTTAAAAAATGTTAGATTGTGAATCCGCAATGTTTCTAAAAGAACTTCAAAAACTTCGTTCGGTACGTCCATCTTTTGTTTTGTTGTTTGCCGTTCTGATACTTGTGTCAAATTGTCAAGTTAACGTAAAAGTTGACGAGCTAGAAACGCTGCCCTTCCTGTCTAGGTTGGGCTCTAGGCCGGAACCAGGTAGGGTGACAAAATCAATTGTGAACGGAAGCCAGCCTGGTGACGCGAGGTTAAGCCTTTATTGACTTTTCACCACTGTGGATTTCCGCTCGTCTTCTTGTTTGACTGACTTGCCTGAATCCTCAGTAAGCGCAAAGAATGGTGCTGCCGCCTAGCGACGGGAAGTCAGTAGTGGGAGAGAGAAACTGTTGTGTGCTGTTACAACTGAATCAACCCCAGAGGAAGAAAATATTGGATAAATTAATCATCGTCCGTTTTAGTTAATTACATTTCAAACAGGAATTGAAGGGAGAAAATATTGGATAAATTGCCATCACTTTTAATTACAATTCAAACAAGTGCAACTGGTCATGATTTTTTAACATTATATTTTAGTGGTACAGTCTCCCATATGTTTCCATTTTTATTATTTTCAAATTGGTTTGAAAATCAGCGTTTATGTTGAAAACAGATTAAACTAAGCATTTAGCTTCATGAGAATTGTATTTTACATACATGTTTATTATAAATGTATGATGTTTGTCTATTCACAGAGTACCATCTAGGTTACTGTAGGCTTGCTGTACATTCTATATATTTTTTTTATCTGAATATATAATGGAAAGCTAGGACACAACTTTCACTCGAGTGATGAAGAGCTCCGCGGCTGCGTTCTCAAACTCCTTGGCATCCATATGTCCAGCCGGCCCGCCGGTCTGCGCTGCAGCCATGGCCTGGGCCAACTTGTAGGGGGAGATCTTGGCGCTGGCCTCCAGGTAGCGGATGGCCTTCAGGTTAGCTTCCAGACAGGGGTTGGCTTTAGTATTAGCATTAGCACAGCAGTTAGCATCAGAGCCCTTGGAGGTCTCCAAGGCTTCCTGAAGGGTCCCCAGCACGGCCAGGCACAGCCCCCGCGACGCAGGCCCTTCGGCCGGACAGCACACCTCGGCGTAAAGCCTCTGCGCCTGCCGGATGTAGTCAGAGAACACGGCGCAGGTCAGCACACCATGGCGGAACACGTCGTAGGGGACCGCCTCGTGGTCCTGGCAGTGAAGGCGGCGCAGGAGGGGAGCAGAGGTGGCAGCGGGGACCCCACCTTCGCTGCACAGGCATTGGAGTGTCTGGGTGTAGAGGCCCCCCCTCACCCCGCCTCCACTGGGGCTGTTGGTGCAGGGCCCCTCAGGGACTTCAGGAGGAACCCCGCCTCTACACCTCTGCTGCCCCGTTTGGCTCAGCAGGTCGTAGGCCACGCACACGTTGTTGCTGAAGGCAGATCTGGATTTAACATGCAAGAAACAGAGTGTGAAACAAAGCAGCACAGGGGTTTCTGTAACAATAAAGACAGTTTTTTACCCCGACCTACTGTCACATTAAAGGTGCTGTCAGCGATTTGCCCAGTTTGACTGGATTCTTAGGTTTCGTTTTTCAAACATCAGTGAGCAGTCCCCCTCCCATTTGTGGATATGCACAGAGGACCGCCTCTTTGTGGAGTTCTGCCTTCTGAATGGATAAAGTGGATGGGTGACCCAGAAATTTTCTCTGCTGTTTACAGAGAAGGAGAGGCACTGTGACACTAATGCCATAGCCCAGATACTCTATAATAGTGATTCCTAATGGGAATATAGAGCTGTTTTAGACCTATTTTAACACAAAAACATCACTTACAGCACCTTTAACATTAGCCGTGTAGCCTAATATTCTTTCGGTCAACTTGACGGCTTGTTGCTTAGCAACGAGTAGCACCCACGCTAGCGTTGCTCTCCTATGCATCACGCCAAACTCAATACAAAAAACCTGTCAGTTTACTGTTGTCCTGCTTGTCACTATGTGCGCCCGACTGCTATAACATGACTTTATACCTCTTATGAATTAGTGGGGTATTTTGTAATATTCTGATTAAAAACCGAAGCTCAGACCACATCCGTTTCATTGATATACAGTACTTGTTTGTTCACAGAATTCACGTCTGCGCTCATTGTTTTGACTTGCTGTCTGCCCCATTCAGGTTGCGTGACGTCAGGGTGCCTGCAATAATATATACTATACTGTATTTGTGGTAGTAGATGATAAATCATCATCATCATTACATTAAGTAAACATATTAGGCTACAATATGGCACACAAACCATATAAGCTTAAGAGAGACTGAAGAGACTGAGACTGCAATACTAAGTTAGTATTGCAGTCTCTCTGAAGCTCATAACACGATTTCAGCCGGCAGCCCGTGTTTATTGTCACACGAACACTACAACACATGCATGCGGCCACTACACACACTCATGCTGAAGGTGGCCGGTGAAATAGTCCTCTGCATTTGACCCATCCAGGCTTGTCCTTTCCTCCGGGGGGGCAGGCCAGGAGCAAGGGCCCAGGGACCATCATTGGACCAACTTCAGATGTTGTCGTCACTGGTCGGATGACGATCTTCTGCATGTTTTTAGTGGAGGGTTATGTACGGAGGAACCCCCTGGGGGGTACGGGGAGAACATGCAAACTCCACACAGAAAGGCCCTTTCGACGAGATAGCCCACCTGGGCAGTAGGCACTGAAGATATGGGGGGGGTCACAACTCCAGCGCCCACAGCGTCCCAGGCAAGAATCGAACTCAGGACCTTCTAGCTCTGAGGCGACAGCGCTACCGACTGCGCCACAGTCTCTCTGAAGCTCATAATGGTTCTGTATACCAGAAGATCCCAAATGGGCTACATGCACAACTCCACTACTTCCTGAAATTAGTACAGCTTCTTTATTTCCTGTCATCACTATTGGATGAACTGATTAATGTCAGGTGTGCTGCAGTCACAACAATGATCAGGCACACCTGATTCATCAGTTCATCCAATAGTGTAGGACAGGAAATAAAGAAGCTGTACTAATTTCAGGAAGTAAAAAAGTTGTGCATGTAGCCTATAGGGTCCATCAGGGGTCCTTGATACGTTTTTTTTTACGAGAGGGTTCTCAGTAAAAATAAAGAATTTAATTACACTGTTAAAAAAATGGCAAGTGACCACAATGAGATAATTTATAAGGGTGACTAGTTCAACCAACTCTAAAACTTCCTCAGATGGAGGATGGGACAAAAAAATTGTCTAATGCAGTGATTCTAAACCTTTTTCATATCAAGGACCTGTAGGAATTTAGTCCACTTTAGAGCCATCATAGACCCCCATTTGATGAGATTTTGTCTCTCTGACCTAAATCTGAGAAAATTTAATTGTTGGTAGGCTACACGTGATTTTGTCCAGAATCCCAAGAGCCTATCTGTGAAACTAGATCAAAAATAATCATTCTTCTATTCTCTAATTGTGTTAACTTCTTGTATGTACTAGTTGTATGATTCATAAATTTGCTGGAAACCCTTGGTGGCCCCTGGACCCCACGTTGAGAACCACTGTCTAATGCGAAAACAATTTGGGAACCGCTACGTTTTACCATAGGCCTACTAGTAGGCTAATTAATATAGTATTGTATCGATAAATAGTAATATAATATTGTGCATAATTACTCGGTCATATGGTGTTATTATTATTATCCAAAACAAACCTCTGAGAGTGGTGCGCCAGCCGCAGGTGCCATAGCGCTCGGTTGAGATGCTGCTGCTCCTGTGCGCCTGCGCTCAGCGGACCGTTGTTCAGCTGATCCCCATCAGCGCATCCAGCTGTGCCGCTGCCGGTGTCCGGTGACACGGAGGCGAGGTTGCAGAAGTGGTCGGCCAGAAACCCGATGGGGTCGTCCGATCTGGCTTCGACCATCTTCAGCAGCGCCCCGCGGAGCAGCTCGCCCACCCCGGCCTGCGACAGGAACTCCCTCTCGCTGTCCGATTTGGTTATTTTGACGTCGGACATCCCCAGAACGCCGGCCCTGCGCTTCTCCTTCTCCGCCATTGTTGTCCCGCTGGCTGGGTAGCAACGGGGACGGAAGTGATTGCGGCTCGTCCGGTTGGAAGATGCTATCGGTCCATTGGAATTCAATAGGACGAATCAGCGTGACGTCACTTGACACCCAGAAATGCGGAACCCCGAGGCAGTTAGTATGAGTTGTGCCAAACAAACGTTAATATCTCAAAAACTATACATGCCATCGCTTATATTTTGACATTCTGAGTGAGAGCAGAAGTAACTCAAGAGTTTGATGTATAATGCATGTTGTGTTAAAGTTGTGTGAACTGTCGCAGTTTTTTAAATGTAAACAGAGTTAGCTCAGAGTCAGACAATCAAGCCTCGCACCACTTGGGCTCCATAGGGTTCCATTGCCACAGTGACGCGGTTTGTTTACCAAAATGCTGCTCGGCTGATCCCTCGTATGCAGTGCTAACTACGAAAACGTCGTGAATGGAGATGGCCGATAAACCCAAAATACAAAGACTCGATAATAATAATAATAATAATAATAATAATAATAATAATAATAATAATAATAAAAAGAAAGAAAGAAAAAACATTTTGGCTCATCTCTGCATTTCCCTTGGTTTCTACATGTATGGACGCATTGGTTGCTACTAGGGATAGGCCTACTAAGGGAGGGTTTGGGCTGATCGGCAAATAGGCTGTCAAGGAACTACTGGTAGCACTTTACATTACATCTTAGTAACAACATGATAGTAGGTGTAATTGTGTGGTAATAAAGATGTAATAAGTATGATATACCATGTATATAGAAATGTAAAAGCTGTGTTTCATCTTTAAAAAAAGGAACACCTCACCCTATAAGATCAAACATAGGCTACATTTTCTTCTCACCTGTAGTGCTATTTATCCAGCTAGATCTCTTTGTGAGAATCTATATACATATAGGCCTACAGTAGCCTATATAAAGGGAGATGGGGCTCTGTCTGCCCCACTGATGACATCAGTGATGTCATAAATTCACTCTCTCACACACACACACACAAAGTCCCAGTGATGATGTCATAAATTGTGACATCACCAGTGATGTCAGAGGCATTGTGACATCATCAGCAGTGTTTGGAGTAACTAGTTACTAAGTAACTAGTTACTGTAACTTAACTACTTTTTTCAGTAACTAGTAATCTAACTAATTACTTTTTCAAATTCAGTAACTCAGTTACAGTTACTAAAATAGTAACTGGGCTAGTTACTAGTTACTTTGGGACAGGAAAATAACGGACAACTTCAGAGGATTACCCAGTTTCTGATGCTCAGACCTAGTCCTAGTCCAGCTGCAGCCAGAGCCCCAGAGGCTAATGACCTTGATAGGCCTTGATAGGCCTCCCCAATAAGTGAAAGTTCAATGCCACACTGTGGCACAGCAACACTAACATAATGTGTGCATTAATAACAATCGAAGCAGACTTTTAAAAGTAAGCAAAAGTTACTTTCCCTAGTAACTAATTACTTTGAAGTAACTGGTAACTTTAAAGTAATTAAATTACCTTTTGAGTGAAGTAACTAGTAACTGTAACTAATTACCAATTTTCAGTAACTTTCCCAACACTGATCAGTGATGCACACATACACACACACACACACGAGAGAGACTGAGGAGGCTCACGAGACAGACTGAGGGATAGGGAGAGAGAGGGGGGAGAGAGACTGAAGGAGAGGGAGAGAGACAGAGGGAGAGAGAGGGGAGAGAGAGAGGGAGACATTGTGCGTGAGCCAGACAAGGCCACACAGCAGCCGAGCTGCGAATGCGAGCTGCAGGGCCAGCTCGGTGAGCTGCAGGACGGGTGAGGTTAGTATGCCTAATATGCCTAGTATGTAAAACATGACATATTTTATTTATTTATTATTTAACATTCTCTTGTTTGGGAAGGAGCGCTTTGGACTGTTTGTTTGAGGTGCTCTTTAGATAGAGGGATTCGCCTATGGGCGTGCTCTGTACTTATGGGGCGTGCTCTGTACTGGCTGGAGCTGGGACCACCAGGGGTCCTAGTTGAGGGAGCTCCCCAGCAAATTAGTTTACCAAAGAAGTTAGCACAATTAGAGAATGTATAGTATGACTTTTTTGATCATAGTTCCTACAATAGGCTACAGATAGCCTAGTCATGGGATTCTGGACAATAAAAATATCAGACAATAAAAAACCTCAGATTTGGGTCCGAGAGACATCAAATGGGGGTCTGTGACTTTAATGTGGACTAAATCAGGTTCCTTGATATGAAAATGGTTGAGAATGTTTAGTGTGTGCGTGTGTATGTTGGCGTATGATCACAATACAGTATAATGCAATAGCCTACATAAACACACAAACAAACAAGAATGATCAAGTTAAGCTTTTATTGCCGTCTATAAGTTAGTGCACAAAATCTTGGGGAAGTTTAGGCTGGTAGGCCAATATCTGTTTCTTTCTCTTTCTTAAACGCCTAAATACTATTGCTAAGATTCACTCAAAAACATTGATGGAGGCCTATTAAAATGGTGTCACAGATAATTAATACCGGAAATCCATAGTTCTTTTGATACAAAGTAACAGTTGAGAGAGATGAGAGATGCATCTTAGGCTACAGTGTTGATATTTCAGATCATCATCCAAACATTGCCTCATTGACATGTGCACCCCCAATCCCATTTGTTATTCCATGAGGTATATGGTTCCCGTTGGCGAGGGTGACTTTGTTTGAGACAGGCACGTCACCGGTGATGTGGGTGCTGTGTGGAGGCAGGAAGCCTCGCTGCAGCTTGTGCTCCAGGTGCATGTGATTCTGAGGGGGGAGTCCGAGGCACGCTCTGAAAAACACAAGCAGGGGAAGAGCTGGTCACATTCGGACACTCAAAATGGTTAGTTCATAAAATGAAACTTTAATTATCCCTGTGGGGAAACTGGGTCACTGAAGTTGCAAAAGGCAACAGCAACAAATATATAATAGAAAAATAAGAGCATAGCAAATTGGGATTATATAAATTTATGTAACTGACCATTTCAACAGCTTGTGTTTACCTAGAGCTAATTGGGCAACATACTTATTCCACTGTGCAAGTCCCAGTTTCTCAAACTGTGGGTTAGGACCCAAAATGGGCTCCCCAGACAATGAATAAATATGATTGTAAACCAATAGACAAAAATGATCTCAGCAAGATGAGCCATCTCTGTACTTGCAGGTGCAGGTAACTGTTTAGTGTTGTTACAAGTCTCTTTATGCGTCTTAGAAATATAAAGTTATAATTTATTTATTATAATCGTATTGCTTGTTGATAGTGGCAAAACGGATAAGATAGCTAACATAATAACATGCTAACAATGAATAAATAACTAGTTAACAGGTTAACTGAGAAATGAATGAATACATAGTTCAGCATGTGTTGGACATTTGTGTCCAAGGCTTTTTGACCCTTGTATTAGAACATTAAAACCGATCTGCACCTCATGATGTTCTCTATGCAGGCTCTCTGGCGGAAAAAGGCGTTGATGAGCGGGGCGCCTGGCGGGACCAGCGGAGCCTTACAGAGGAAGGAGAGCAGTGCTAAGACGCTGTGGAAGGACTGGTAGTCCTCCTCGTCCTGCGGACGCACAGTCACACGCTGACACAGCTCCGTCAGGATCACCAGGTCCAGAATGATGGGGCTGGCTAGTAGAGAGTCCTTTAGCCAGGAGACACAGGTGTGATGGTGCCGTAGAGTGAGACGGGAAAAAGTTGGGGAAATTAGACATTTGCAGATATGCAGGACCTGTAGTGAATAAACCCGGTGCCATTTTGTTGATTTTATCCAAATAAACCAAAAATAATAATAAAATAGAACTTACACATGTTCAAATATTTGAATGTTATTAGATGTATCTAACCAGTTAAGGGGTTGTTTTTTTCAACTTGAGTTTAATTCTGCATTTAGAAACACACCCACATTTTAAACTTGAAATTCACTTGCATGATCAGTACAAATTGCATACATTTAAATGTATTTATTCAATTTATTTATTTATTCTACTTGATTGTAGATTGTTACTTGTTTTGTAAATGACAATGCTTCAATTAAAGTGATAAAAAAAACAGTACTTAATTGAGTTATAATTACTTAATCCAATTTCATAGAAATATGTTATACAATTGAGATGTGTTATCCTTATAAATTAACTTTTTCTTTGTGTAGGAATGGGAGCAGGAGAAAGCAGGTATTTCACGTCTGTGAAATAGCCAATAACAATGTGAAATAGCCAATAACAATGTGAGTGCCAGTAACAATGTCTGATAAAGTTCTATAAACAAAACTATTAACTAACTATCATTAGTGATGGTAATTTGAGACAAGACATTATGATTTTTGTCTTTTATTCATCTTCGCCAACAAAATAGTTCCCTCCGAATTCCACTACCAATTGTTGCCAAGCAACACATAAACTGTTTTATTTTAGAATGCCTGTAAAGCAGAGTGATACATGTCATCAAACGTCCCAGTGCTGTTAGACTATCAGCACTCATGGAATCCCTAACCTGACGCTCAGTGTGCGAACTATACTGTGGCTTTCGGGGGAGCCGACTTTTGAGGGGCTCAAATTCATAAAAGGGCACTACAGCCGCCGTCCGAAGGGCGGCGGCGGAAATTTGAGGCAATTTGAAGGCCAATTTAGGGGTATAACTCATTTTAAATCAGCACGCTCAAAGACACGGATACAGCTCTTGTCTGTTCCACTTTTCTCTCCAAGAGAGAAAAGCGCGCTGCGCACACAGAGAGGGAGGGAGGGTGAGAGAGCACAGAAAGGCGAAACGGGCGCACTGCTCTCCATATACACTGCATCCACATTCACAAGAACATGATATCTCTGCCCAACACTTTTATCCACTCCATAACGCACATGTCCCACTCACTGTGAAGTTCCTGACGCATTCCATCTCACAAACAGTCCTCCATATGCGGGAGGACTCAGAGGTAGGCTATTCCAGCTTCACCTCGTCGTCACTTTTTCCACATCTGCGTTTGAAGTAGAAGCGACTTGTTGCTGTTCAACTGACGGCTGCTTCCATTTCTTCGTGAATGTAAAGTTTGTCAAACTGCCTTGTTTTCTTTTTGACATCTTGCTGTTGTTTTAAATCTGACCTGCCCGCGTGAGTGACGTTTGATTTGCACCTGCGCCGCCACGCTTCGATGTGGTGATGATAAGAATAACATGCATGTCGGTATAGGGGCTTACAGTGAATTTGACAGTGATTGAGCACACTCTGAATCATACGATTAAAATAGCGTAATTTTACGCATTATTCACTATGAAGGTACAGAAAAAGAAATAGAAAATACATGGGGTAATATATATTAGTCAATAATTTAGAGACCCCCCCAAATTTCACAAGTCAGCCTTTCAGGGGGTCTACTACTTCTTTAAGGGGAGCCAAAGCCCCCCCAGCTCCCCCGTAGTTCGCACCCTGCTGACGCTGCCAGATGGATGGGTTTGCCTCACATTTGTTTCACGAACTCAATACCGCCCCATCTGGCGGAGTCAGGTTATGGAATCCCTCCAGTCAATACTTGACCGGAACTGTTGTATAAGAAGGCTTAACATTAAGCTGTGGCATCCCAGGACCGCCCTCCTCTACACCCGCTGTCAACACTGATTAGGACAACACTCATCTACAGCAGCTGGTTCATAGAGGAGAACAGTAGATTATCTTCGCACACAGATTAAAAACAACCATGAGCACATTAAGTACAATAGCTCTGGGTGTTATGTTAAGATGACAAATTGGCTGTGTAGACTCACTGCTTGGAAACTGACCCAATATTTTGGTGGGGATATTTCACAGCTACACATACAGTACGTCTACATACAGAAATACAGACAAACAAACACTGACCTCGCAGGTGTTGTGCAGTGCAATGGTGTTGGTCCCTCCCATCATTATTTCAGAAATATATTCATCCATGGCACGCTTGCTGTCCCCCACATAGGGGACATACTTAATCACTACCTGAAATAGTTCACGCACACGCACACGCACACGCACACGCACACACACACACACACACACAGTCCCACATTTGTACCTTCAAATGGCTTCCTTTCTCAAACTCAGGGTGCTGTAAAAACACATTGCTCCATAATTTCTGACAATGACTGATATATTTGTGTTCAGGATAACCCTGACTATACACCAACCCAAAAGTAAAATGTACGCACGACAGTAGTCACCCCCCCGAAAGGCCCATTCTGAGACAGGAAAACCCCTGATATGTGGTGTCCGTTCACTCACACTCTCACACACACTTACACAGTGGTCAGGTTTCTCTCCGGGCCGGTACAGTATGGGGTTGGACTGGACCATGTCATCCACCACATTGCTTTTGGAGATCTCCTTGGAGCGGAACTGTTGCGGAGCCGACAGGTTCTTCCCGTCGTTGTTGCCGAGGTGATTGTAACTGACAATGGAGGTAGGCTGTCATGGAGAGAGGCACTCCTGTTAAATGTATTTTATTCAGATAATGTCTCAAATACAAGTTGGCAGGTTCCTGGCTGCCAGTTTAATCTTGATATCACCTGGGAGCTCCATTACAGGGAGCTATTAAATAGGTATTCCTAGGGGATGCATTCAAATGGGACATAATGGGACCAGCACGATCACCTTAACTTAACACGTAACTGTGCGCACAGTATGACGGGATGGCTGGCAACGTGAACCAGGCACACGATAAAACAAGAGATGTTTTTTCCTTATTCATATTATGCAGTATGAGCGAATCAGAATCAGCTTTATTGGCCAAGTATGTACACATACAAGGAATTTGACTGCACAAAAACCAATCATATTTAAGCCAAAATCGGGACTCAAATTCTCCAGGTTATTTCCTTTTATTCCACGGTGCCAGTGTAGCTGTAGCGTGGACTACACAAGGCGATGTCAGGTGAGTCTGGGGGAACAGAAAGGATGCTTAGCTAGTGATGTGCTTCATCACATGGCCTCTAGGGGGCGGCATTGTCCGTACCATACCCCATCTAACCACAACCCACGTAAGCTCTGTTGCAACCGGTTGCAATGCACTATGGGCTTATACAGGAATGTGTGGTTGTTGTTCTTCGTGCCACTTCGTCTTTGAATGAAGAACAGAAGGTGGCTGTCAGGATCGGTATCAGACATGGGGATCTATTCGCGGGTAGTTGGGGGCCACGGGAAACTTGGTAGGTCTTGAGAAGCTGGGGTGTTGTGGAACTTGATGGCTGGGGCTGCACAGTTCGAGGTTTGGGAACGGTCGCAGAGATTGCAGAAGTTGCTGGTTGCAGAAGTTGCAGGTTGCAGACGTTGCAGAGATTGGTATGATCCTTGACGTGAATTTATGAATCACTGGCGAGAGCCTGCAGGAACAGGCCCTTATAGATGTGAATATGACATCACCTGTGTTATGACATCACCGGCGAAAGGCATGAAAGACGCCTATGAATCATGACATCATCAGTGATCGATGACATCATAGTAGGAATGACGACGTCAAAGTAGGAATGATGACGTCATCCTAACAGTACCCTCCCCTCAACGGACGTCACCTGGCGTCCAATGAGGCCATCAAGGATGGCATCTGGGAGACAAAAAATCCATAGGTTCTGGTGGAGGTGCTCTTCCGCAGGTGGTTAGACGCAGGTGGTTAGGCCCCAAAGGGGGTGTAGGAGAGTGAGGTGCTCTTCAGCAGGTGGTTAGATGCAGGTGGTTAGACCCCCAAAGGGGGTGTAGGACAGTGGAGGTGCTCCTCCCTAATACAGGATATCGAAGCCATAGATGGACCGATACGTAGACAGAACTTCCACCGGGTCCGGTGGATCCTCTGGGGCCGGCCATCCCCCGGGGCACGATCCAAACACGGGAGGCTGGAGACCATCAAAAGGGTCAAATGCCGCCGTCTCCGAAGGCAGAGCCGCAGGGGGATCTGACACAGCGAGGCCTGCCCTCCCGACCTGTAGTTTGGGGAGGTCACCCACCGTCTCCTCCTTTAAACGCCTCTTATTTCTTCTTGCTCTTGACCAAGGGCTGACGACACTACGGGAACCTCCCAGCATGAAGCTGGAACCTACGTGTGGGTCAACGACAGGAATTGGCTGCTGCTGGGGTACGGGTTCAGACTCGGCGAGGGGAAGGTCCACAGGTTGTGCCTCAGGTACGGGTTCAGACTCGGCGAGGGGCAGGTCCACAGGTTGTGCCTCAGGTTGTGCCTCAGGGCCAGCAGACTCGGAGGCCCCCTGCGGGGGGACGGAGCCGATCTGCAGGCAGCGATTGAACTTCCCAATGAGACGATCGACAGTCCTCTCCAACTCGTTAACCCTCTTGGAGACACACTGCCACTCCTGGGTCCTGCAGGGAACGCTACCCAACCGTACAGATTCTTCGGCTGGACACGTAGAGTCTTGACCCACTGAGAGTACCACGGGCCGGCGAGCGGTGGGACCACTTACTGGACGCCGGGAGCAGGAGGAGAGGTAATGCCCGGCTCGACCACAGTACAGGCAGCTCCGGGTGTCCAAACGGCGCTGCCTCTCCTCTGGTGTGATGCGAACCCTGCCGGTCAGATCACGGTACAGATGGCTGCTGGGACTCAAATGTGGGTGCCCCTGCTCTGGAATGACGCGAACTCCCCCCCAGAATATGCCCTTAGCAGCTGGGGGCGGCCGAGAGGCAGAGCTAGAAGCAACGGCCGCTGTGGACGGGGGAGTAGCAGGTCTGGAAACCTCCGGAACGGCGGTGCGCTCGAAAGCTGGGGCAGGAGGGGCAGAGGGCTGCGGAATGGCACCCTGGGGGCCTATCCCGTCGAGACGATCTAGCCGGCCAATCAAGAGGGCGTGCCGATCAGCGGCTTCGGAAGCCAGAGCCTGGATTGCTTTTTCCTGCTGGGCGTGCCGATCAGTGGCTTCGAAAGCCAGAGCCTGGATTGCTTTTTCCTGGTGGGCAATCAGGCATCTTGACTCGAGTGCGAGGTCTTGCAGAGGCTGCGGGGTGACACCCTGGGGGCCTAGCCCTTCGAGACGATCTAGCCGGCCAATCAAGAGGGCGTACCGATCCTCGGCCTTGGAAGCCACAGCCTGGATTGCTTCCTCCTGGTGGGCAATCAGGTGCTTAAGTATGATCTGGAAGTCTCCGAACGTGATAGGACGAGTGGAGACATCAGGATGAGTGAAGGTATCAGGATGAGTGGAGATATCCAGCTGACCGCCTGGTGGGTCAGCTGAGGCCTCTTTGATCGGTGGAAATCTATCCGCTAAATCCGTTTCGGAGTGATTCATACTGTCAGGATCGGTGTCAGACATGGGGATCTATTCGCGGGTAGTTGGGGGCCACGGGAAACTTGGTAGGTCTTGAGAAGCTGGGGTGTTGTGGAACTTGATGGCTGGGGCTGCACAGTTCGAGGTTTGGGAACGGTCGCAGAGATTGCAGAAGTTGCTGGTTGCAGAAGTTGCAGGTTGCAGACGTTGCAGAGATTGGTATGATCCTTGACATGAATTTATGAATCACTGGCGAGAGCCTGCAGGAACAGGCCCTTATAGATGTGAATATGACATCACCTGTGTTATGACATCACCGGCGAAAGGCATGAAAGACGCCTATGAATCATGACATCATCAGTGATCGATGACATCATAGTAGGAATGACGACGTCAAAGTAGGAATGATGACGTCATCCTAACAGTGGCTGTATTGGGAGTTCTCAAATTCTGTATGACCAATCTCTATCAAGATCTTTAATCTTACAAACTACTGTATTGAGGAAAGTGGCAAGAGATTGTTGATGTTAGCGAGCCTTTTGTCATGAAGCAACATAGTCAGGTTGTCTGTGTGACAGCTGCTGACACAAAACCAGACAATGGCAATCCCAGCTAGCTGGCCTCACAAAGGTGGTTATCCACTGGCTCTGTAAACCCAGGATTGACCTATCTGATATGAGCACGTTCACCTAAAAGGGACTGGGTTTGGACAGACACAGAGCAGCTCAAGATAAGACAATACTATTTATCTCTGTGGGGAAATGATCTCTGCAGCAGCAAAATGAATATGATTCAGCAGGCAAAAGGAAATGGAATATAAGCAAACAACTAGAATATAGCAATAACCAAAGAGGAAAATAATAAAAACAATATGTGGTACATAAATAATTGTGGGGTTAGATAAACTGCTGTCCAGACTCACCAATAGCGAGCACACTCAATCCAATGAGAAAAATCAGGTGCAAGGCAAAAACAAACGTATTAGAGAAGAGAACAGCGTTGTCAACGCTGAAGAAGGACTTTTGGCTGAAACGTCCGTTGCTCCTGTGCCCAGAGTGTTACATTTGTGAAAGCCGGACATTGAATGTTATATAAACTGTTAAAAGGAGTATGCACGCACATCCAAATCAAAGAGGGCAGGTGCTAAGCCGGAAGCCAGCAAATCATGAAATAAACATAAATGTATAAGCAGCTTGCACACTACAGGGCTCCAATGTCCACTTATTGCGTCAAGGTGACATTTTGAGCATCACTGCTCTGCAGTCAAGTGCAAGCTGTTTATTTGTTTATTCGATATAAAATCCAATTTGAGCATATTATTTAGCAGAATAAAAAGTGTGAGAAAGAAATGTATTACTAACAGTTACGCTATTCTCTTAAGAAGAACTATAAAATGAATAAATTTGAGCAATACAAAAGCACTACAACAGCGAAAAGGAATGCCGCTGCCAAGGCTAGAAAGGATTGCTGTAGGAAAACTGCAGATAGTGTAAATGCATGAGTAAATAGGCTTATCACTCTGGCACAGTGTAAATGCTTTTCATTGATACAAAACCTGTTATTGAGAATATCTTTTGCTTAAATCACCCTAGGAAATCGTGCAGTAACAATGCAGTGCACATAGTTTCCCATTCATCATTGGTAACTAACTACAGTCAACTAATGTAAGATACCTGCTATATGAAAGAAGCCCTCTTTCATAGCCAGAGTGAGCAAATGGCATTGAAATACTACAAACATTATACATTATATCTCTGATGTAATAATTCATTGTGGACTGCAAAGTAGTTCTGCTGGTCTCTAAACACTGTTGCCCTGAACATCCATATCGGTTAATTCAATAGATTCCCCTTGTGAAGTTATTTTAATTGCTTGTCTTATTAAAATTTAATAAAATACTTGACTTCATATCTGATTATATACATGTATTTTGTTTGTCCTACAGGTTATTTTAATGAAGTCCACAGTGGAACGGTGATGGCATGTTTTTAGGGAGCTGGTGAGGAGACGGGTGCTTTCACACCTGCCTTGTTTAGTTCAGTTGAATTGAACTCTGGTTCGTTTTCCCCCTTGGTGCGGTTTGTTTGGGTGGGTGTGAACACAGCAATCGCACTTGGCTGTGGTCCAAAACAACCGGACCGAGACCTTGTTGAAGAGGTGGTCTCGGTTCCAAACGAACCCTGGAGCGGTTCGTTTGTAGTGGGAACGTGATCCGACCCAACTACCGGGGGTACTCAATTTACTCTGCAAGTGTGAGATGAACGGCTCCTGTCTGCTCAGTCGTCTGAAGGCAGCACGTCTTCTTTGCAAAGTGTGAAGCAGTATGGTATTTTCAAGATGTCTCCTCGAAGTGCATTCGGCATTTTGCTGGTGCGGTTTTGCCTGATGTAGCCTATTGTCCAGATAATTACAACAGTTATGAGCAAATGCTAACTCTGCCGTTGCTCCATGTAAAGTTGCATAGCAATTTGCACTAATCCAGAGCACAGGACCTTCTTCCTGTATGAACTGCCGCTCCGAAGAACCAGGACAAACTGCCCTCTCGGTACAGGGGGTTAAATGATGGAACGCACTCCCCACCCATATGAAACAGGAACATAGCTGGGAGCGTTTCAAAACCACTCTAAAGCAGTTCCTAAACGGTATTTACAAATCCTCCCATTTATGACAGTTATGCTGTTTTTGATGTACCAACTGTTGACTAACCAATTGTATTTGAGTCTGACATTATTATGATTATATCTCCTTGCACTTTACTTTTTACTGTTCGATTAATCAATTTTATGAGTATCTCATCTTTGTTATCTTTAATCTATGCATTTCATTGTATTTCACTGTATTTTATTTTGTAACGGGTACTTTTAATTACATCTACGGACGGGCATTGCAAACTAGCCTTGGGCTATAAATGCTGTACAGGACATCAGATGTTTTAACACTACATGTTGTAAACATTATGTGTATCTAACACAAATAAATAAAATTAAATTAAATGAAACTGATTCTTGCTCCCGCCCCAGACACATCTGACCAATAAGAGGAGTGAATGTTCTCAAGTGGTTTGTAGTGATGCATTTTGGTTCGCTTGGATTTTTCTCTGTGTCAAAAGAAACCGAACCAAGGGGAAAAGGCTCCAAGTTTACAACCTCATCAACTGATTTGGACGAAAGCAAACTATAGGTGTGAAGATGCCATTTGCATCTAATAGCCTGACATAACCCCTCTGGTGTATAAGGTGGAGTGGCCTCATATCCTTCAACTGCTAACTTTAGCTCAGCTATAGACCTTATTCGCTAACCCTGGACAGTGCCATATTGTTGACATACCATCCTGCACGCACAGCGCTACTAGTACTGTAGTCTCGCTGGCCAGCCTCCTCTCCCTTCCGTCCAAGGAGTCTGGCGCCGCAGGTCTCCATAGTGGGATTGTGATGGGCGGCGCTTAGCAGCAGTGCCCTTGGAAAATAGTTTTCAACAATCCAACTTGCCATTTTCAGCATGTAGGTTTCTGCCGTTAGCTTGCTAGCTAGTTAGCGTTGTTGTTTTCACTGAGGCGGCAGGGCGCTATTTACAGTGACACACAGGGAGGAGGGAGCGGAAGCCGCTCTGATTGACATGGTCAGGGCCAATGTAATAAGAGTTTGTAATAAGCCGGGAGCGGACATCCGGCTGCCACCGAAACAGTCGCTCCAATGGGAGAGCAGCTGTAGAGCAGGGGAGGGTTTATGCCTGTTGCCTGTTTCCGTGGCGCCAGACTCCTCGGATGGAAGGGAGAGGAGGCTGGCCAGCGAGACTATGCTACTAGTAACAGCTTTATTGTCATTTCTGTTCCATTACAAAATAGCGATAGTGATGACAGCAATAAAACCCCAGAGTTGTTGTTTGTATGCTGCCGTTAATGCCTGTAATAATAAACAAAAGAAAAAACGAGGTGAACAGACTTTGCTGTGAGGAGCTGTCAGAAAGTTTCACCTCTCTCTCCTAACTATCCACACATCTCCTGTGTGCTGACGTATCCTTGGTCTCGCTCCGTTCAAGTCTGTGGACGGTAGGGATAGAAACAAACCACGGGGACTTTATTGCTGTCATTACTACAGCCATGTATAACGCAGGTCACCATCCGAACACAACAGGAATGATACAGGTAACGCTACGGCGGCTAGCTTCCTATAAACGCTGCTCTTGCAAAGGCTGTCACTTGAGAGCTGCAGCGTTATGTTGACAACATGGCGGCGGTGGGCGTGCCCGTACGTGAGTTATGTCAATCGAATAAGGTCTATAGGCTAAACAAATGATATTAGCTTGCTAACCTACCTATCCACCTTATTTTTGAATGCCCTGCTGTAAAATAATTATGGGTGCAAGGTCCGGTCTGATGACGCTGGGGGGGGGGAGTTGCTTGTCACTTGTTTGACGACTTATTTGAGGGAATGTAATAATTTTATTTATTTACTTTATTTTAATTTTATCACATCCACTATTTCTGTTGCTCTTTCAACGACTCTGGATATTTATCGATTACATTTTTGCCAAGCTGGACGTGATTTGCTCCGTTCGCCTGCAGCTGTCGTTTACAGATGGGCACTTGCTATGTGTCAGGCTGTCAGCAACGTAACGGGGGGCGGGCACTGGAAGAAGCACCCCCGTCACATCATGGCAGCTAGAAATAAGGTGGATACCATCACATCCATTATGGATTTTATTTGGGTACAATGAGATAAATAAAATGCTAAAATACAAAATAAGGCTACAAATATTGTTAAACAAACCCAATGCTTGAACATTGAAATACCCACAGGCGAGGTGACACATTTTGATAAGGCAAAGCAAAGCGACGTTGTTTTGCTTGGTCTGCATGTATCATCAGGCTAATTAACTCCCTTTCATTCTCACCTCAAACCTGGTTCTGCATAGGCCTATAGGATGACAAAAATCAGAAATTGACCCCTCCTGTGTTGCTGTTCCTAGCCTCTTACATGACCCCATAGACATATATCATCATGTATCAGAGGTCTCACTCTGTCTGATTAGTGTCGAATCATTAGATCAGCGGCCCTCCTTCCTTCCTCTCACCTTGATTCCTGAGCTGACCAGAAAGTCCACCAGTACCGATTTGATCTTGGTCTGACCAGACTTGAAGTCGTCTCCTCCGATGAAGACCCCTCTCTGCACGGCCAGCTCTATAGCTCCTGGGACAAAGGTGTTCTGTGGGGAGCCGTTGATGTAGGCACAACCCTCCTGTATGCTGGCCACCGCAAACAGAGTGGACGGAGAAACCTCCGCACCAGACTGGACAGCGGAAGAAAATCACACATAAATACTTGATACTTTACAGATACCCAACTGTACTTCGCGCCAATAAAGCTCCTTGAATTTAACTGAATTTAATTGAATGAATTAGTATTGTTATTACACTGAGGGAGAAAGCTCACAAGGCTACATTTCCCCCAGCCCTGTCTTTACCTTATCTCTGTTATCTCTATGTTCATTATCTAAAATGGAGTAATTTCCTGAAGATAACATGTCTGTGAAACAGACCATTATAACTGCTGACAGCAGTAGAGGTGTACTGAAGACAGGAGATCAAATTAAAACGTGTCCCAACAGGGGCAGATTCAGACTTCATTTGCACATCCACAGTAAATTGTGAGGAAAGCTAATCTTTTCATGCTTTATTAATCACACAATGTGATGGAGGATTAACGTCTGGTTCTCAGCATTAGTTAGAAATGAAATTAGACAGAGTGAAACTCATAACTGCTGGGCAGCAACACAGATAACTGCTGGGCAGCAACACAGATACCCGCTGCAGCAACACAGTTTATGCTGGTTTTAGAGACAGATTAAGTGTATACTCCTCTTTCATATTGAGGAATTCTACTTAAACAGGCTGAAAACGTGTCTGTGAAATGATTCCTTTAAATCTCACACTTTAGCTGTTGCAGCCTCACATAAACCTTCAGGTCCATTGATGAATAAGGGACCTTCTTTTCAATAGGGGCTCTAGTTAACTGTCCCACACACTCTGACCTCTGACCTTTCCCCCTCCTCACCTGGATGGCAGCTAGCAGGTTCTGGGCGGTGTCGTTGACCCCGGGTGTGACATCACAGAAGCGCTCGGTATTGGCGGTCCACAAGACGATGACTTTGTCTACGCCACTCGACTGACGGAAGTCTCTTATGTCTGCTCTGATCTGCTCTACCTGGAGCGGCACAGGTGGTCAAGTCCGAAATTAAAGTCACATGGGAGACAAGACACTATAGGGATATTTTCTAACAGGCAACGCATCTCAGTCCTCGTAAATTTGCCGGGCCGTTGAGTAAGCCTTACCTGCTCTGCCATGGTCCCTGTGAGGATGTTGTCTGCTCGACTCTCTTGGTTAGCAGCAATGAAATCTGGGATGTATATGGAGGGTCTAGGTTTCAGGCAGCTCATGTGGGGTCGGAGCTGCTCTTGTAGTGACCAGTCAAACACCTGGGCTCGCTCCATTGCATGGCCAAGGTCCATTGACGAGATGTCCCAGCCTATATACATCCATTGATGCATGCGGGCGGACACACAGTTCAGTTCAGTTCAGTTTATAGCCCTTTATCACAGCATGTCTTAAAGGGCTTTAGATAGCATCATCAAAGTCATACTACATCATATATCTACACACAATTAGGTTACATACATCATATACATACTACACATTTTTACTAGATTATATACATTGCAATTACAAACAGAGTATATCTTTAGACTGTGGAAGGAAACTGGAGCACCCAGGCGAAACCCACGCAAACACAGGGAGAACATTCAAACTTCACACAGAAAGGCCCGGGGTGGAGATCCGAACCCATGACCTTCTTGCTGTGAGGCGACAAACGGCTTATTTAGCCTCTTGCTATGATGTTTAACAGACAACATTGCAGAAGAAGACATTAGGTGACATAAATTGCCCCTCTCCACTCAAAGGGAACGGCTGCCTGGTCTTTAAAAGTGGCCTGCAGGCGCCTTTCTCCCGCCAATAACACTGCTGCTAACTCTCTCCCCCCCACACGCACAGGTTCTGAGCGAGAGGTCAGTCCTTGAGCTGACTGTCAGGTTCTGAGTGAGAGGTCAGTCCTTGAGCTGACTGTCAGGTTCTGAGTGAGAGGTCAGTCCTTGAGAGCTGACTGTCTGGAATCATCCGTACCGTCAAAGATGATGTCATTAGGGTGAACCATGGGTAGGAGGTCACAGAAGGGCACGTTGACCTCCCCCTCCAGGCTTGATCCAAGACAAACCGTAGACGCCTGCAGCAGGGAGCCCAAATAGTTTGCTTTCTAAAGAATGTGAGGGGAGAAAGCAGAGGAAAGCATTGTCATTTCATTCTCTCATCATACAATATTTACTGCTTACGTGTTTTATCAGATGCAGCAATGCATCCGTGTGTTATGGACACCAAGAGAATAGGCAAGTGGAAAAACATGGAAGAAAATAGAGACATCACAGGAACCGGCGGATAGAAGTGACAATTGGTGCCCATATAAAGGAACATAGACCAGAGTCGGTTAAGCTGTTAACAGTCTAGTGAACCTGTCATCATGTTCAGCCTATAATGAGGTTTCTTCTCTCTGCCACTGTATCAGGGCAGAGACAGTATAGTTATAAAATAGGGCAAGAAACCTCTCTGGTGGCTCTATAATGGCAGCCTATCAAATGATCAAAGTATGTGTAAAGAGCTCATTCATCTTCTACAATAAACTATTACTTTTATGATGATGCTACCATTGCTACCGGTAAATACAGTAGGCAGTAGGCTGATGTTCTGTGTGTGTGTGTTGGTGTCTCCCCTCACCTTCTCTCCAGTCTTGGTCCTCCAGGTGAGGCCCAGCTTGTTGGCCAGCACGGCCGCTGTGACGGTGGTCCCGTTGTTGCCCCCCCAGCCCACCAGCATCACACCCAGCCGGGGCACGCGCCGCTCCGTACGAAATGCCATCTCGCAGGTGGAGGGGGACACCTGGATCCAGACAGGGTGCGGAGACAAGGAGATAAGTTGTTGATGTAGTGGGTCCATGTTTGTATGAATATGTGTGGAGTCAAACTGAGAGACACAGGCTGGCTTACCGTGATGTAGCTCCCTTCTCTGTGTACTGATGTGGTTTGGTAGGAATACTGAGCCTCAATGTATTCATCTGTGTACCTCACATTGGGACTGTTAATGTGGATGTTCGCCGACATAGCTGCAGTCTGCACAGAGGGAGAGGAGGACACACACACAAGACACCAGTCAGGCAGCCCTCCTGCCTGGAGAGTTTCTGTGGGTCACAGGCACAGGCAGCAATGAATTTATCTGACCTACTTCTCTGGAATCTGGATCATTCATTCCCTATCATGACGACTATGATGATGATGACGTCATGGCAAGTTTCAATCTATCGGCACTTCTAGCCTTACCCATGTGGTTAGATTTCATTTCAGAAATGCTAAATATATATCCCATAAAGTCCCATGAAACTGGCAAATACGTTAATGATACCTGACATGATGCTCCTATCATAACCCCGAGATAACCTCCGTATCTCGGGGTTATTGCGCTCTCTTCACAGTAATGATACCGATAGCTCGCATGGTCAGACAGTAAAACGAGAATGTCCCTTACCTTTCTCCTCGGATGTGTAAAGCGTCCTTAGCCTAATATAAATTTCTATAAATAAAGATGCCAGAGACAGAGAGGTAGATTTTTTGTTCGCCTGACAACATCTAACCAATATATCTTCTGTCAGTTGAAATTTGCTGTCAGTGGGGAGCTACCTGATCGTCAAAGCTGTCGGAATGAGCATGCGTCCTCCTGCTTTAACTGGATGGACCAATAAGCTTCCTTCTTCCCCATTCAGAGAGACCCGAGTGTCTTGTTACCATGGCTTGTTACAGAGGCTGACGTCACGTCGGCATGGCGTCTTTAATCCTCTCATTTGAGCTAAAGCTGTCATGGTCTTGTCACACCTGTCACTCACACATTGCACCGACTTTTTGAAAATGAGGAATGAAGCACGATGGAGCGAAATGCTGACGACTTGAGCTTGATTCATACGGGGGGCGTCACATTTCATCAAGTTCCCGGAAACGCAGACTTGGATGCTCATGCCACAGCCAAATCGAATCGTGTGTAAAACCTCCTGGGTGTAGTTCCACAGTGGCAATCCGATTTTGGATGTTATAATAATAGGGCAATAAAAAAACGAAGTGTGATGTTGAAAACTTCCCCTGAGTTCTATTCTATAATTCCGTTAGAATAGAATAGAATAGAAGTCTATTTCACCATCTATCT
The DNA here is from genome assembly GCF_964638095.1 of Poromitra crassiceps. Taxonomy (NCBI): domain Eukaryota; kingdom Metazoa; phylum Chordata; class Actinopteri; order Beryciformes; family Melamphaidae; genus Poromitra; species Poromitra crassiceps. Next base: position 52,730,536 of record NC_139625.1, on the reverse strand, counting down.
ATCTATCTATCTATCTATCTATCTATCTATCTATCTATCTATCTATCTATCTATCTATCTATCTATCTACTGTGTGTTTTTATGGCAGTTGAGTTGACATCCTTTATGTTGCATTACCTTCTGGATTTACATTCTCTCAAATCAATCTATCAATGGGAGCTCGGGCTCTGTGTGTCTGTCCCACTGTGATTGTCCCACTGTGACTGTCCCACTGTGATTGTCCCGCGAAGCGGCTGAGCCTAGTATCTGTAAAAGGGAGCAAGTGGGCTCTCTGCGATTTTTGTCGCAGAAGTGATGTCACTCAACTGGAGGTGATGTCATCTGTGATGTCACTTGAGCAAGTGTGCATTGTGACATCACTAATGATGTCATAGGCATTGTGACATCATCAGTGATGTCATAAGAGCAGTGTGATGTCAGTGTAATGAGTGCAGATTGGGCGAGGCGGCGCAGCTGCCGAGCCTAGGAATCATCAATCAATCAATCAATATATAAATGGGAGCTGGGGCTCTGTCTGTCTGTTTCTCTGTCTGTCTGTCCCACTGTGATGTGATGTGTCCCACTGTGATGTCATAAATCCCACTGTGACATCATCAGTGATGTCATAAATCCCACTGTGAAATCATAAGTGATGTCATAAATCCCAGTGATGTGTGACATCCTCAGTGATGTCATAAATCCCACTGTGACATCATCAGTGATCAGTGATGTCACAAAAAAAGAAGTGGGAGTCTGGCTTCAGCTCCAGTACACGTGATCCAGCATCCCTGAAGTATACCATCAAGGAGCAGCCAGGGCGAGGCCGTGCAGTGGCCAAGCTGCGTTTGCGAGCTGCAGGGTGTGCGAGACTACGCAGCGGGCGAGCCTAGGAATCGAGCACGCATAGGGCGGGCGCGAGATGCCTAGTTATATAAAAGGGAGCAAGTGGGCACTGTTTGTTTCCATTTTTGTCCCACTGATGATGTCACAATGTCTATGACATCATCAGTGATGTCATCAGTGACATCTTATTGACCAAAACCATCTATGACTGATGATGTCATAGGCACTGGTGATGTCATAGGCATTGTGACATCATCAGTGATGTCACTGGAGCAATTGTGGTTTTTGGTTACATTGGGCAAATTGTGACATTACTGCAAGCTCAGCGAGCTGCAGGCTGGGCGAGGCTGTGCACCGGCCGAGCTAGCGAACCCGCACAGCGGGCGAGTCTAGGAATCGAGCGCGCGTAGCAAAATAGCAAAATAGGAGTCTCCCTATTTTTAACCCTCTCTCCCGCTGTGATTGGTAATTTTTTGTTAATCTTCCGATATATAGTGATATAAATCCAATGGCTGTAGCAAATGAGATTTATTAACATACTTCTGCCTTTTATTGAGTTTTTCAGGGTTGTTTTGTTTTTCTTTGAGGACCTTGGGGGCCGGATTGAGATGGTCCAGGGGCCAGGTCTGGCCCTGGGGCTGCATTTTGCCCATGTGTGGCCTAAGCCTATCTGTTTGTTTTAATAGCGCCATCGTGTGCTTTTCCATATTATTTCCTCTCTATGACAGTACTTTATTGCCACAGATTTGAGATAATACACCTGAATGTTATCCCCTACCTTTCCTAATAGGCTATGGAATTGTACCAACAAGCTTCTACTAGACACGAGCCTTGAGGGCTTCATCCCCTCTGACCTGACCTCAGGACACTAAACAGACTGCTGAACTGACAACCTATTTTCGGACAGAAAATTAGACTCTTGACCGATGCCGCAGTGCAGGCCTAATGGGCTGTACTGAGGACCTGCGAATTGTCAAGAGTCGTGGAGGCAATTCTAGACAAGACAATCTGAGACTGCTAGACTAGAGATATAGGCCTACAGTATCCCTCTGATTCCAAAATAATTAGACATTGTGGGGCAGTTAAAAGCAGTGTTGGGTTCAAAATGTAATATACCCTACGACATAATACTAGTTACTTTCATTTGAAAATAAGTTACTTTACAATAATTACTGTCTGGTGTAGAGTAACTCCAACTCCCAAATAACTCCCAGCAGCAGACGAAATTGGACGAAGAAGATGGAGATGGATCGGGCACACACTGTGCAAACCTGTGTCAAACACCACCAGACAGGCTCTAACATGGAACCCTCAAGGGAAGAGAAACCGAGGTCGGCCTAAAAACACCTGGCGGCAGGATCTCCAGGCAGACACCAAGAGACTGGGATGCACCTGGTCGCAGATAGAAAAGAACGCCAGTGACCGAGAACTCTGGAGGTCCCTTGTCGACGGCCTATACCCTGGTAAGGGTGTCAGGCAAAAGTAAGTAAGTAAGTAGAGTAACTCGTTACTTATTACACTACTTTTGCATTACTTTCACCAAAATAACAGCAGTAGCAGAAAGAATGACATTGCTGCCCCGGAACCATCCAGATAAAATAATTTCAACCGTCTTGAAGTCAGTATAAACTGTAAACCATCCAAAGTTCTAAATGTTATCCTCTTCCTTTGTCATCTATGGTTATAATATAAACACACAATTTGATTAGGAAATTACGTATCTTTATTTAAATATGTGCTTTGATTAAAAAAGAAAAAACTTAATTTGTAATTGTGTTACTTGACAAAGTAACTGGTATAATATTACTGAAATCCTATTGGTCTATTGGTAATAAGTTATACTGAGTTACTGCTAAAAGTAATATACATGTAGGGCCTAATATGTTAACTACTTTTGTAACGAGTTACCCTCAACACTGGTTAAAAGCTATGTGTCTGTTAACACGCATTATTTTCTCCGTTTTCTCTATCGGCTTATTATGTGTGCTTTACTAGATTCTCATGAATGCCACAATATGTATCCCTGAGTATTACGTAACAGCCTTTCTGTCAACGCTCTGATTGGACGATGCGTCATTACGTAGCAACCGGAAAATGTCGCCTAGGCCAGTCCTAAAAAACTTCCGCCTTAAAGTTGTAAAGAAAACATAGCAGCTAAAAGGCAACCGACGGCGTCACCTGCCCATTTAAGAAGTCAGACCAAAGGTAGATATGGGTACATGTTTGTCACGTATCTGATGAGTTACATATTTGTCATAAAATCGTTTGTTGACGTGTTTGAGCTGAACGGTAAATACAAATGTATCGTTTACTGTAGCTAGCATGTAAGCTAGGTTACGCTACTGATTGCTAGCAGTGCCATCATCGTTTCGGTCGGCCATAGGCCTCAGTTGAACCTCTTCATGAGCTACATCGCTAAATGTGCTGGTTTGCAATGCCTACACTCTCGATTGTTGTTATGGCAGTGAATTGGTTACTATGTTATTATAAAGAAAACATCTGACATGAACTAACGAACGTTGCTGGGCTCGTGCCCGTGCAGTTAGCCAATAGCCAACTAGCTGTTCCAATGGACTGACTACATTCAGTTTGCGAGCCAGGTTTGCTAGCCAGCTAGCTGCGCGTCAGGAGACTAGCGCGTCAGTGATTACTTGACAAGTGATCTTAGTAGCCTACTCACTATATAACTTGTTAAACAGTAAACAATTCAACAAGTCATCGATGGCATATAGATTGCTAGTCCCCCACTGTTTATTAAAGCTAGCTGGACTGTTAGTGGCTTGGCTTTGCTCATGACAAGTTATGAAGAGCACAGCCAGACATTTCTAGTTAATAACTAACCCTACCTACTTACCTTCTCTTGTCTTTCAAAATATTTAATCTCCAGGCTCTTGTCGCTCTGGAGCTTGTGTGGTTTTCCGAGTGTGTGAGAGTGTGAGTGGGTGAGTGTATGTGTGCGTGTGTGTGATTTGCAGTTTTCCTTTCCTGCACCTTTTCACCGAGAGCTGCTCCTCCCTGGAGGATGACAATGGAGGAGATGAAGAATGAAGCGGAGACAAGCTCCATGGTATCCATGACGCTGTACGCTGTGATGTACCCAGTTTTCAATGAGGTAAAACTGATTGCCTTTTGTGATTTATTTTTGTGTGATGTTATGCTCTTCTTAAGTCATATTCAGATGTGATTAGGTTGACAGGATAAGGTAGGGGAACATCATCATTATTTACCACAACATGTCGGTGATTTTAGTCCCTTACGAATCTGCCAGTAAGGTTGATGGATTGCTTACCCCGCTAGCCGGGCGCTTCTGGCTCATACGAGCGCATTAGCACCCGGCGAACGTCACGCATTTTCCCATTTTACACAGTGACATTTTCACGTCTAGGTCTAAATGCCGGCTCCTACCTGAGTCTTCACGTGAAGTGAAGACGCTATCCGATGTAAAACATCCTCTTCTTTTAATGACACCTAGTTGTTGCATCCAAATTGTTGCATAAAATCCACTTTTCTGTCTTTCAAAAACCGAAAAGCATTTATCTGGCGCACCGCTTCTTGTTCTTCTCTGATCTGAAGCAACCCGGAACAACGACTTCCGGGTTGCTCGAGGTGCTCCAGATAAATGCTTTTCGGTTTTTGAGAGACAGAAAAGTGGATTTTATGCAACAATTTGGATGCAACAACTAGGTGTCATTAAAAGAAGAGGATGTTTTACATCGGATAGCGTCTTCACTTCACGTGAAGACTCAGGTAGGAGCCGGCATTTAGACCTAGATGTGAAAATGTCACAGTGTAAAATGGGAAAATGCGTGACGTTCGCCGGGCGCTAATGCGCTAATGAGCCAGAAGCGCCCGGCTAGCGGGGTAAATGGATTGCATGTTCCCACATCAGTAAAAATCCTGGCCTGTCTTACCAATTGTCCTGTATAAAGCCGATGCCAAGGAAATCTAGCCCAGTCTTTTTAACATTTTATGGCTGGAGAGGACTGGTTTTGGTAAATGGTAAATGGTCTGCATTTATATAGCGCTTTTATCCAAAGCGCTTTACAATGAGTAGATAGTCTACATTCACCCATTCATACACCGATGGCGGCAGGCTGCCACGCAGGGTGCCTACACACCATCGGGAGCAAGGAGGGTTAAGTGTCTTGCCCAAGGACACAGCGACGGCAGCTGGGAGGGAGCGGGGATCGAACCGCCAACCCTTGCGTCATTGGCCGACCCGCTCTACCTCCTGAGCTAAAGCCGCCCCCTTTTTCATCAACATATATATTTTTTAAATCTCTGATCAGCTCAACTTCAATCCCATGGCATTCTGAGACATTAAGTAGGCCTATGCCAAAATATAAAGACTAATTGTTTCGTTTGATGAGAAGAAACTATTGAAGGTGCGTAGTTATTGATAACGGTGTGGCCTGTTGGGGCAGCAGCATCTCAGCCACGGACAGGAAGAGGCTGGACAAGCTGATCCGAAAGGCCAGCTCTGTTCTAGGCTGCCGCCTGGACTGAGTGGAGGTGGTGGGTGTGCGGCGGATGAGAGCAAAGCTGGCCTCTCTGATGGAGAACAACTCCCATCCTCTGCACGACAGACACTGTGACAGCCCCGGAGAGCTCCCTCACCACTTACAGACAAGTCCATCCAAAGTGTGTGTGAGGGAGCGTTTTCGGAGTTCTTTCCTCCCAGCGGCTGTCAGACTTTTTAGTTCTGTACACTCCTGAGTGAACAATGGTTTAAATTGCTGCTCTCATTTGGCTCAATTGGCTACTAAATGCACTTTTATCCAGTACGTTTAATGTAATTTTTTACTTTTTAGTGTAATTGTTATATTCTGTTTTTACTGTTGTTGACTATATGTGCTATTATGTTGCTGTCTCTTTTTTTTTACCCTGTCCACTTGCTGCTGTAGCACTTTAATTTCCCCTTGTGGGACAAATACAGGATTATCTTATCTTATAAGTTCATATAAAAGGCAGTGTGATGACGGTTGCATTTCAGATAGGGTTGCAAAATTCCGGGTACAGTATATTCAAAGTTGAACATTTTCCATGGGAGTTAACAGGAATATATGGGAATAAACTGGAAATTTTGGGCTAATTTATATTAACTGTATTTACCTTGTCATATACAGGCATAAATATAAAATTGTGTTTCGTCATAAGCAGACATGCATGCAAACATTTTAAATACAAATAAAAAAAATGCTGCTTTGGCAACCCTAATTTCAGACATTGTCCTCAAAATGAATCCCGTCAGAGTTTGTACAGTATATAATGTGAGTGAGCGAACATAGCCAGCTCTAACACTAATGTTGTGTGTGTTCTGTTTCATCATCAGCTGGAGAGGATCAACCTATCAGCAGCTCAGACACTCAGAGCAGCCTTTATAAAGGTAAGACTATGAGTGGATAAGAGTACATGAAGCCTACAAACACAACATCATTCCTGCACCGTCTTCACAAGTTACTGTCATAATATCTGACTTGAATCAAGGCTGCACCCGGAGTCCCCACTTTTTTTTAGCACTCAAGCTACATTTACATTTTAGATGTTTAGCTGACGCCAGTGTTGTGAAGCGCCGTTCATTGAACAAGCTCATATTTTGGTGAACGGGTGAGCTGAGCGGAGCCTTTTGCATCTAAATTAACATACAGTGAGCGTCATTAACTCCTGTGAGAGTTAACCGCTCTCTGTTCGCTCTTTTCAGACCTCGATAATTGCCCATTGTGTTTACATGCATGTGGTAATTTACATAAGGAAAAAAACAATGTTGCTGTCATTTCACTGCGCTGTTTCTGTCTCTCTTCTTTCTCTTCTCTTTGTTTACCCCGGGTGGGGCTTGGACACACAAGCAGACACACATGGGCACCTTACACGAGGAGGGTTTCCTATGGTGACGGGGAATTATTGTATCGTTAGTGCCTCCCTTTTAGACGGCGACGGTGAATTTGGGCTTAGGAAACGACACATTTTGAAACCACCTTCCAGAGTGGAATTCATTGAGACGCTTCCCGCTGAGGGCTCCATGTAATCGCTTGAAGACGGCACATTTCAGAAACTCTGACCTGCCTGCACACGCGACACACGCGATTACGCCATAGCCGTGCGCGAGTTGGCAACCATTTTCAAAATAAAACGTCAGTATGAATGAAGGTTTGGCAACATTCAGAATTAAGCTACACTGCGGCCAACTTCAGTTACATGTTCATAACGTTACTGCTGCGAGGAGCCGATGGCTGTACCCGGTCGGCATTTAAAGGGATAGTTCGGTTTGTTTGAAGTGGGGTCCTATCAGCTAGTTCGATACACTAACTGAAGTAGGTACAGTGTTCTGGAGGCTGGGCGCAGCGTGTAACGAGACCCGACACTCAGAGCAGCAGCCAAACCAGCTTTTTCTCTGTAAGTATGTGGGGTCAAGAACTAAAATGTAATTTAGCCACCTAAAACAACGGCCACCTAAACAAATCAATATCTGTGTACATGCACGCTCTATTTTGACAATTTTCAGCGGTTTACTTTTCCGCCAAACAGCAGTTTAATTCGGCACTGCTTTTTCTCCCAACCGTACAACTACCGTATTCCTCCGCTAAAAGCCAGCACAGAGCACAGAGCTGCGGTTTACAAAACAGGAAGGCTTAGAAGAAGAGAGACAAAACACTGACTTACTTTAGAGACAACAAGTCACCTGGCCTCTCTGGTCTGGGACGTTTTCCCCAATTTATCCTGGGAATGGTGAAAAATGTCTGCAGGGCACCCCGGCATTTAGGCAGCAGGCAGTTCCTCGCATCTCTCTTTCTGCCTGTTCACTCTCTGCAAAAGTTCCTCTTCTGTATTCTCTCTGGTTCATAATTGTATCCTCTTGTCACCAAGGTGAATGGCATATCATCCTCGCTATCAAAATCACTCATATTTTCGTTCGTCTATTCTATTTGTTGTGTCTTCACTAACAAACCGGGAGAAATAAAATAACCCAAAATAACAGCTGATCTGCGGCGTAATCCAGCGCTGCGGCTTTGTGCAGGCTTTTAGCGGAGGAATACGGTAGTTGTACGGTTGGGAGAAAAAGCAGTGCCGAATGAAACTGCTGTTTGTACACAGATATCGATTTGTTTAGGTGGCTAAATTACATTTTAGTTCTTGACCCCACGTACTTACAGAGAAAAAGCTGGTTTGGCTGCTGCTCTGTCGGGTCTCGTTACACGCTGCGCCCAGCCTCCAGAACACTGTACCTAATTCAGTTAGTGTATCGAACTAGCTGATAGGACCCCACTTCAAACAAACCGAACTATCCCTTCAATGTTAGTTACAAAAGCACGTCGACAGTGTTTTCTCACTGCCAGTAGCCTACAGTAGGGTTTGACAGATGGCACACTCAGCGCTCCCGGTCCTCGCTGCTCGTTAAAGATTTCCAATAGGCGTTATTCTGATAAACTGGTCACATATGTTACATTCTCACCCGACAAATATTAAAACTTTAAAACAATTTGGGTTTTTTTTTTAGCTTGAAAAAAGCTTTTTGGCAAGTCTAAATGAGTGCGGAGGGTGTACTCTACTTCTGTGTTTAAAACAGGAAAGACGATTACGAAATTACGTCATGCAGAAGCGTCCTTGTATGGGCAAAGAATAAGGTGATCACACTGCCACCTAGCGACCTGGCATGTACATTACGGTGTTTTAAAAATTCAACAGCGCTCATGTAAACAGGGAGAAGGTGTGAAGGAAACGCTATTGTGTCGTTTCTTCCAGAAACTGTCCTCGTGTATAGGGCCCCACAGTGGTGTGGACTTGAGCCTGTTTTTGGGTTGTGTCAACTAGGGTTGGCACTATGGACGATGGCATCGACCATCGTGATTGGCCGACCCCCCATCGACCTCTGAGCCTTCTACATCGGATCATCGTGATTAATTATCTGTTCGAAATAAATTTGTGCCATTTTAATAATAATAAATACCAAGTCCACTTACCGTGACGCGTGGGGGACACGCCGGCAGCATTAAACGAGCGCGCCCAGTTCAGACTCAGAGAAGCCTCCCCTCCCCCTCCTCCGCTCTAGTGCTTCTCTGCACTGGGAGCGCTTGTTTAATGTCGCCGGAGCGTCCCCTGCGCATGAGAAGTCAGTTCTTTTGTTGCGAATACTTTTAAGACAAAGAAGAAACTTCACGTTCTTTCCTGTTTTCAACCCAAAGTGAGTACAAGTCTTCAACTGTGAATTTAACTCGCCTGTTTCCAAAGTGAAAGTTGAAGTCGCTCACAGCAGCAGCCTCAACGCGAGACTGCCCACGCGAATCTAACGTTATATCAGCCAGTAATTCGGTCAGTTTACTGCCAGCTAGTTAAATTCAACACACACACGTTGTTGGTGAGGACCTGTAACGTTAACGTTTTGTTATTTGCGCCGTTCAAATTGCTGGTAGTGAGAGCCACTGCTTCATTCAGTCGCCTGTCTCTGTGCTGTTAGCACAGAGGCTAATAGTAGCCTATTGAAGCCCGCTGGTCTCCGTGAAGAGCTCAGCTGTCCAGTTGTTAACTCATTCAGGGCCAGTTTAGGACTGCCAATATTTAGCACAGGCCAAAGATTTTCATAATTGTTGGTCATCTTTCAAGACCCACAGTAAATTATCTATTAGCACCAGAGTGATTTGCAATACCTCAAAATGAAGATGTACGTCTCTGGGTTCACCAGGAAAAAAAAAGTTAGCTTTTAGCATGTTCTGTACTCTACTTATATCCATTTATATACACCCTGTTTTCACCCAAAATGTCTCTCTCTCAGATGACAAACAGGAGCAAATGCAATTTCTGTAAAATATACATTCTCAAGCAGAACTCGCTCTCAATTCTTTTATTTTGAACTGTATTGACATCAGACATGTAAATACTATTCGTTATGACACAAATGAAAAAAAAAAAAAATATATATATATATATATATACACATGAAGTGCTTTTTTTTTTACATTCAACAATACTGCAGTGTGAGTGAGTGTGCAGACAGACACACAGACAGACAGACAGAGAGACAGACAGACAGACACACCGACAGACAGACAGACAGACAGACAGACAGACAGACAGACAGACAGACAGACACACACACACACACACACACACACACAGACACACACACACACGATCCCCCTTCGTTGCGTGATTTCTAACCCCACATAGGATAAGCAATAACCACGCCCTGTGGCGCCGGGATTGGCCAGGAGCAACACTGGAGCAGAGACACTACACTGGAGGGCACGCAGTCTAGCGATTTCATGAAGCTCTTGAGAACGGGCAGCGGGCTTCTGCCTGCGTGCCTAGCTGTTCGTGTGCTGCTCGTCCATGTCTCCCCCTGTCATATTCTTCCTGCTATCGTTGCCGTTTTCCCCTCGGCTATTCAACACGTCCTCACCGCCCTCTGATCACTGCTGATCGATCATTTCCTCATTCCTCCGATGATCAAACGCATCTGTGGATTACTTTCTCCGGTTTTCTCCGGCTGGCACACAGGAAGGCTGGCACACAGAAAAGCGACCAGCTCCTGCAGCGCGCGAGGGGCGTTTCAATGGGGTTTCTCCTGTCTGCACAAGGCAAGCTCCTTATCCATTTTCTGATATTCCTCCTGCTCAATTTCAAAACAACAGCTGCGGTATGTGTTTGTTCACGTGTTGTCTTAGATGATAGGGACCTGATACCATGTGACAGGCTGGGGAAGTGTTTTAACTACGCCCTGCAGTAATAAAAACAAAAACACGTCAAACACGTCATTGGCCCTCTGGGCTATTCCTGATAAGACGTCAAAGACGTCATTGGCCCTGAATGAGTTAATGAACGCATTGCAATGAATGGCATTACCGCACCGCAGCGACTTAATCAATTATTAATTATTCCCCCCACCCCCGCCAATGACGATGCCATCGTGGATCACGATGGTTCACTGTGGAATAATCACGATGGATAATTTACTGACATCGCACAACCCTAGTGTCAACAGCAAGACAGCAACAGTTACCCAGACTAGCAACAGAAATACCACAATTGACTTTCAGAATCAGAATAAGATATTCAAATGCTCACCTCTGGAGAAAAAAAGTTATTTGTAGAGACTATACTGTAGCTGCTACTGGCTGCTAATTTCAACGGACAAAACAGCAAACCTTGTATCAAAATACTCGTGGTGTTAAAATTACATATGGAATGAAACTGTGGCTATAACGCATTACTCAAAATTAATATTAAGGTTAACGTTACAATAAGAGCTTTATTTTGAAAGCCCTAAAGCGGAAGACCTACTTTTACTTTCTGGCTGACTTGATGCTCGTGACGTGCACTAAATGTTGATGCCAATGTCTGTCTGAGGTTTCGGAACCAAACTAAAAAAAGAAGAAGAAATGAACGTGAGCTGATTTTTTTTGACTGTGAACTTAGTTCAAAATTGTGAAGTATGAACATGAACTAGTTAATTTTATTCTGTGTGAGCCGGGGTCGGAAATTAGCGGGGGCTCGGGGCCTTTTGCCCCTAAAAAATCTGAAATTTCCCTTGGAATTGGGTTGACGGGGGATTTTTTTTGCCCCTGTAAAATAAGTAGACTTTCTGTTTGCAAAGTGTGTCCTCGCATCAGTAGTCAGGGATGCAAACTAGTCACCTTTCGGTGACAGTCACCTTTTTCATCCCAAAATTGGACGCTTAAATGAATGATTTCTAGTGGTTTTGTGTCTGCCCTGGTAGATCTGTCACCTTTTTCACTCTCCATGAATTTGGATCTCTGAGTAGTACAATCACCTGGGCACTCCGCCTGCGCCCCCCACCCCCGACAGAGACAGGGTGGCGAACACAGACAGTATGTCTTACGTTAAAACCGAACCACGTCCTTCCCCTCTCTGCTAAATGTTCCTTTTCACACTGTGGCCACCGGGATTTGTCATGCTGGATTGATAGGCTACAGGTTTCCCTGACGGGATAATGATGAATGGGTGGGTGTACATGTCCATCAACAACACAATCGGGGCGGCTGTAGCTCAGGAGGTAGAGCGGGTCGTTTTCCAAAGGAGAAGATGGGTCACATGACGTGCAAATGCGGAAAATGTGTTTCCATTACACTTTTGCGATAAACCTGCTATATCGACATGTCTGAAAAACCACCTCATGAGAGCGCAAAAACTTTTTACGATATTTGGGAGGTTTTTTGAAATTTACGTGTTTCCATTACCCAATTTCTATTGCGATATATAGGGTGTATTCACACCTGTAGGTCGTTTGCTTTGTTCCGATTCAGGTACTTAATTGATACAATTGTTGCATTTGTGCCTTGGTTCGTTTGTGTTCACACAGCCACAAATGAAACGGTCCAAATAGTATTGTCAAACTTCCTGGATTGGCCAGCAGAGACTCTGATAGGCTAATAGCCTCTCGGGATGGACAAAATAATTCCCAGAGATTTTCCTATATGATTATAAAAATGCGTTTTGTTAGACCTACATTTTAGGCTATGTCGGGCGTCCGCCGTGCAGAGAGAGAGAGAGAGAGAGAGAGAGAGAGAGAGAGAGAGAGAGAGAGAGAGAGAGAGAGAGAGAGAGAGAGAGAGAGAGAGAGAGAGAGAGAGAGAGAGAGAGAGAGAGAGAGAGAGAGAGAGAGAGAGATCTTTATTTATTTATTAATGTATGCTATGTAAGCCTATGTATTTATTTAGCCTATTTAGGCTATTGGGAATTTGGAGATAGAAGATCAAAAACCCTCGCAAATTCTGCTATTAGGCTACTATCACGGAGATGAGGATTAGCCGAGACATAGGCTATATGAACACCTGTCCTGTCAGGAATAAAATATTAATAAATAATTTAATAATAACGGACATTTCGAGGAAGACATGCAATCAGTCTGATTGTCTGATTGAACCAGACAATCTTATCACAAAGAAGGCTGGCTCTGATTACCACGATTTGTTTTCATTTATTGAAAGGAGACCAGAGAGAGCGAGAGAGAGAGAGGGCGCGCACACAATTTACAGGCAAAATCCGTAGAGATTCAACACATTAACGTTGCTTCCCATGGTCCGAGGTAAGTTGATTGAGTTCAAACTGCTGATTTGATCCCCCAAAGTTTATCGATGCAAGTCACAAGTCGCCAAAACAGGATCTGAAAGATGTTGTTTTTAAACGATAAAAATGTTCGTTCTTCAGGCCATTACGCACAGCGCAGCTGACTACGGCAGCTGGTTTATCCAAAAATGCGCACCGTTTACTGCTGTTGTGGCGGATCGAGGTCGGCTCACGTTCTCACCACAAACGAACCGCACCAGAGTTCGTTTGGAAGCGGACCGAGACCACCCTTTCTTGGCGATCTCGGTCCGCTTGTTTTGTCCCGCATCCGAGTGCGATTGCTGTGTTCACACTCCCCCAAACGAACCGCACCAAGGGGGAAAATGCTCTCTGTTTCGGAACAACTGCTCCAAACGAGATAGGTGTGAATACACCCTTAGATTTTGCGCATTTCTCAGGGTAATGGAAACACGACTATTGATGGTTTGAAGAGCTCAAGTCACCTCTATATTTGTCAGAAAAAAATCACAACAGGCCTTAAATGAAAGCTAAGAAGGTCCCCTTTAAAATAGGACCAAAAACAATAGTACAAAATATTGAAAAATTAAGCCTAAACCAGGATATGCACCAGCGTCTAAAATGCAATTGACTTTTAGGGGTGGTTAACTTCACGAGCTGGTAACTGTGTCACAGCTACCACTCAGGAATGGCTATCATACCAAAATATAATCTACAGACATGTATCTTATCAAAAATCATAAGCAAGTTTTGCCACCTTGAGTGGTACCAACAAGTGAAATTTTGAGCTCTGGCCCATGGACTAAAAATAAGACTTAAATGAAGAATTTCTGAGTGGTTTTATGTCTGCGCTGGTATCTGTCACCTTTTTCACTCTCCATGAGTTTGCATCCCTGCAATCCACATGTACGTCATTAAACGAGCAGGAGTTGGTTCGTGATGGAGGAAGACGAGAGAAGTTTCTTCCATTTTATTCTGCGTTCTGGCTGCACTCACTGTGTACCCGATAGCGTCAAACTAGAGACGACAACTACACAACACCTCCGGCAATTACTTTCAAAATAAAATGCTGTGTGAAAACTAGACTGTAAAAAGAGAAAATGTTCAAAATAAAAACCCACCATTGCTAAACGCTGTTGATAATCTGAGACATTCAACGTCTCTTTGAAAGTTATTGATCAAACAAGAATCTTTGGCCCATGGAAAAATGCTATATTAATGCTTGTTTCTTTCATAATTAAATTTGTATGATTGAATTTGTGCTCATCCAAAGATAGAGTGAATGGCTGAAAGACTTTAAGATAGTTCAGTTATTTGTTTATAATGAAGATTTTTTTGTTTCCCTGTCACAAAAGGGGGAATAGCCTAAGTAACAACAACAACAACAACTAATTGGTATCAACCCAAAATCTTTGCAATCGGTGCATCCCTAATTTTAATTTAGTCATGAGTGGTGCTCAACCGTTTGACTCGTGCACCATTAAAAACATCTTGATGCCTACTGTGGTGACCCCAGGAGCAACGGAAAGTGTAGAGAAATAAGGATATAGGCCTAACAGATGTTTTCTCTTTTTTCAGCTTGTTTCAATGAAAGCTGTCTAGTATTTTTGCTTACTTTTAGAAATAAAATATGCTTGGATACAAGTTATTGAATATTGGTCTGTCATGCAACATAGAAATGGCAAGGTATTTCCCAAAATTTGATTACAAAAATGCCCTGGAATTTATCAAAAATGCCCCCGAAACATATTTCACAGGGGCAAAAAAAATATCCTACCCTGGTGGTGTGAGCTGAACTTTGACCTATCTCTTGTGAACTTGCACAACACTGGCCAGTGCTCTTATCCAGAGAGACCTAAATTGTGCAAGCAGTCAAGAGTTCAGTGTCTTCCTCAAAGGTTCTGACAGGAAACATGACTGTTTATGGATACTGTTTATGAAACGGCAACCTTCCAGTTGCAGGATGACCTCTCTAACCACCCCTCGCCCCCAACGGTCGGTCAATGCAAATTTCAATTCATGGAAATGAGTCAAACTTGGCCAGTTGCCATCATTCACATCAGAGCCTGGGCCTCACTAGTCATAAGATAAGGCTTGATCCTGCACCTCCATGTTGCCCTCAGTGAGAAGTCATCATTCACAATGTGCACAGATCAAATAGTAATGAAGGGGAGAGGCAGCTTTGTCATTATATAAACCAGAGGGAGATGTGATCACCTTACAGCTGTTATTTTACTATGACACTTGCGGACCTTTTGTTCACTCGTCCCACTAATTGGTCTCTCTACTGCCCCCACTGCTTCCAGACCGGTGTAATTCAAGGTTGAATTATTCAGGAGGAGAGCTTTGTATATTCATCTGAGCTGCTCATAGTAGAAATCACACATCCAACAGACCTCCAGCTTTGTCCTCTCCGGCTCTAAGCCTCTGCTCACTTTTGTTGGAGAAGACAACCTTGATCACTCGCCAGTTTCCCTTTCATTATATATGAACTTGGCATCTTTGACCGAGGACTGACATGTCTTCATGGCACCTAAGACAAAGATATCACACAATTCCAGCCAGGCTAGTCAGTCACCCGCTGGCTGGCTCCACCTGTCCCAGCCAGGCTAGTCAGTCACCCGCTGGCTGGCTCCACCTGTCCCGGGCACTTAATTAACTCATTGAATGCCATGGACGTCCTTCGACGTCCAATTAAATAGTGACGTAGAGTGCCACGGACGTCCTTCGACGTCCAATGCGTTTTTTGACGGTGGGACGTCGATCAAAGCCTTCCGCAGCTCCTGTACAACTATAGTAGCTATTGGAGGTGTATAACCTATTTTACGGACTCATTAGGTGGCGACAGTGCTTGCTCGGTGCAGTCCAGATTAGAGACAGGTCCGAGAAACAGCCTAAAAGCCGTGGATCAAAGACAAACCGATGCATGCTCCCAGAGCCATTTGCTCTGTCGCGGGAGCTGACATTGGCTCCGAACAGGAGTCAATCCGCGCTCACAACTGAGCCCCTCTGTCCCTGTCTGTCTGTCTGTCTGTCTGTCTGTATAGTTTCTCCACCCGATTAGCAGCCAGGAAAGCAGCCCCTGACGCCAAACCATTCAGCAATCCGGGTTGGCTCTTCCCTGCTGTGGCGCTGAGAGCCGACAGCAGCACACAAACGCAGCACTCCGAAAATATAATGGTTGCGTGAGGCTGTGTGCAGTGTGGGGAGGAGTTTACGGGGGGAGGGGGGGAGGGGGGGAGGGGGGTGGTGCACGCAGGGCATCACACAACAACTACGTCACTACATCAGAAAATATTATCTTCAGACTCAGTGAATGTGCTTGAAATGCTGCATTTCACAAAAGGCGGATTATCTCAGCTAATAATTTGAAAAGCCTGAAAACGCTGAAAACAACCTATCTTCTCCGGCTCATAACTAAAGAACGGAAAATGGTATCAATAAACTTTTTTTTGCTGATGATACAATAGAGCCAGCTCGTTCTTGTGCGTGTTCGGTGTTTACATAGTAATATCACACAATATTCTGTGGGCCTCGAGAAATCACTGAAAACGCTCTGAAAACTCTGGCACTGGGAGCATCCGTTCTCCAAAAGTGGCTGGCACTCAATGAGTTAAGAGGAGGCTAAAATTTGTGATGAAGGGGTTTCATAGGGGCCATGAAGCCAAGCCCTTGGTGAATGTGCCGCTGTTCATTTTTTTTCCAGGCGGAGAAGGAGAACCCCGGCCTGACTCAGGACATCATCATGAAGATACTGGAGAAGAAGAATGTCCAAATCAACTTCACTGAATCCCTACTGCGCATGGCAGCTGATGATGTGGAAGGTGACAGAGAGAGAAATAGAAAAATTAGATGAAGAAGAGGAAGTGTGTGTGTGTGTGTGTGTGTGTGGGGGGGGGGGGGGGTGCAAACTTGTCACCTTATGGCGATATTTGGTATTTTGATTCTGAAATGGATCACCCATTAGAATCTAGTGAATTCAGTGAGAAAATAATTTTAACACGGGGGGTCATAATGAGGAAATATAACACTATATAACACTTGTTATCCAGTGCTATCAGAATAATCTTTTAACTGATTGGTCAGAAAAAATTTGCATTTACCAACTGGATTGACTGGTTTAAACCAAAAGTTACCTTTAGAATGAGTAGTTGCATTAACATGAACTAAAGATTTTGAAATATTCTTCATTTAAAAAAATATACTAGAAATAGGCTTGTAAACAGCTTTTTGTCACTTTTTGTTCCCTGATATGTTTGCTTCCCTGGTGTGTGTGTACATCTTTGTTTTCTGTCAAAAATGTTTTCCATGTGACCCCAGACCCAGGTTTGCTCCTGGGCACATTCAAGGAGCAGTTCTAGTCGCTGCTGCAGTTTAGGAATTGCTCTTATTTTGTATTAATATTATGAAATATGGACAATTGCCCTATAATTGTAATTTTTCGTTGTTGGGCAGCTGGTTGAGCAAGACCAGATTCAACTTTCATTGGATTTACATGTTTCCACTTGGGTGATTTTCCCACTAGGGTGCTGCAGCAACGTGCGTGCACACACGAGAATGTCTTGCATCTGTTCCGTCTCTGCACGTTGTATCTTCAGTGTATTGGTTTACATCTCTGCATGTTCTTTTTGCTCGACTGAATTTGCTCTGTGACGTGACGTGTGTGTCTATCTGTGTGACTCTGTGTGACTGTGTATCTGTGTGACTGTCTATCTGTGTGACTGTATCTGTGTGTATCTGTGTGACTGTCTATCTGTGTGACTGTGTATCTGTGTGACTGTGTGTATCTGTGTGACTGTGTGTATCTGTGTGACTGTCTATCTGTGTGACTGTGTGTATCTGTGTGACTGTCTATCTGTGTGACTGTCTATCTGTGTGACTGTGTGTATCTGTGTGACTGTGTATCTATCCAGAGTTCATGATTGACAGGCAGGAGCAGGAGTTCCTGGACCTAAATGACAAGGCCAGAGCTCTAAAACACATCCTCAGCAAAATCCCTGATGAGATCAATGACAGAGTACGCTTCCTACAGACTATCAAGTGAGTGTGAGCACAATGATCATGCATGCAATGTTCACCATGATGCTTTCATCAACACACTTGGAAAGCATCACAGTAATATGTCAACAAATGGCAGTAGTTGACACATCTGCTCCTTGTATCACTGACTGCACTCCTGTGGAAACATATAACTAATGTGATTATTCCCATCACACAACCCTTATGACAACAGTTCATTCATTGTCACTGTCCCAAGCGTCAATTATATTAATGGTCAAGAGTAAGACACTGGTTTACTGTTTCTTTAAAGAGTGTGGTGCAGGTAAAAATAATAATAATTCAGTTGGGGTTAAAGATTCTTATGAAAATACCCCCAAAAAACGAAATTAAAACATGCCCCCAGGGCAGAAATAATGGAGAAAAAAGTGGCATTATAATGCAAGTGCTAAAAAAAAAAGAGGGTAACACCTGTGACGTCACTTGGTTACTACTGTACTTACTGTTACTGTACAGCAGAAAACTTTCCAAAATACCCACAATCAGTGTTGCCAGACGTATGATAATTATCGTATTTGTACGATAATTTACCTCCAAAAACCAACATTTACCATCTGGCAATACTGCCCAGAATGCATTTCGGCATTGAAGCGAGCAGGAGACAAATCTCAATCGACGCCATTAGTTTGGGCTCTATAAAGGTTAATATATATGGTTAATATGGCACTTTATGAAGTTTTAATAATTTTTGTAGACAAATGTAACTAGTGGACCCCAAATATGGAGTTTATCAAAAATAACGCCTATTTGGAAATACAATTTTGGAGGACCAGAGACCACGCAGCCGACCGACCATCTCAGCTGATGTAACCCCGCTCCAGACTGGTCTCAGGCGGATAACAGACCCTCAGCGTATGGGGGTAATGATCCGAGGAAACGTCACAGGTGTTCTGTTCGATTTGCGGGTTTTCAGGCGCGCGTGCCAGCTGCTTTATAAAAAACAGTCTAGATGCAGCTATGTGTGGGGAAAAAAGAAAAGAGAATCCTAATTGCTACAGAAAAGTCCCACATATGCAAAGTAGTCTCTAACCTGCACCATGCTCTTTAAATCCTGGCTTCTAATTGTGGTTGCTATCGGTTTCCTACAGAGACATAGCCAGCGCCATAAAGGAACTCCTGGACACAGTCAACAATGTCATAAAGAAATATCAGTACCAGAATCGCAGAGTGAGTAAAAGACACACGCGTATATATCGATCTCACACTTTTCAGTTTCTAATTGATGTCTCTGTGTTTTATTTATTTCCTGCATATAAAGGCCCTGGAGCACCAGAAAAAAGAGTTTGTGAAATACTCCAAAAGTTTCAGCGACACCCTCAAAACATACTTCAAAGATGGAAAGTAAGTAGATCCATAACATCCCATGTCGTAGAATTAGGGCTGGGTGATATGGACCAAAAATCATATCTTGGTATATTTAGGCTGAATGGCGTTATGCGATATATATATCTTTGTATTTTCTAGGAAGTGGGCTAAATGTTCAGTTGTAAGTCAAAGCCTAGTCCTACATGGAGTTTATTCTTTATTTCACCATTCATTTCCTTCATAGACAAGGTCTCAAAGAGACCCAGAGCTATGCAGATATCTACCTGTCTGTTTTCATACGCAATGTGAATGTTATAAGAGACTCAGAGCTATGCAGATATCTACCTGTCTGTTTTCATACGGAATGTGAATGTTATAAGAGACTCAGAGCTATGCAGATATCTACCTGTCTGTTTTCATACGCTATGTGAATGTTATAAGGAGATGGGGAATTAGTTCAGCTGACAGCACATGGAACAAATTAGGATTCTCCTTGTCAGATGGGGTGATCGCTGCCTTTGTTGTTGGTCGTGCTAAAGCCTTGTTTATTTGATTGTCTCTGGAAGAGGTTTGAGAGGATTGAGATGTTTGCATTATGAAACCCTAACCCATAGTATTGACTATTCAGTGCAAAGATTAGATAAACAAAGTTTATCCATGAATCACTCATGTCATGATGGCATTGTATTCAGACTTGTCTGTAACTCTTGTACAGTTGTCTTTGCTGGGGGAAATAAACACAAGAGGCATACGCAAACTAGAAATAGGCTAGCTAGTGAGCATTATAAAACCTCCATGGACAAAAAGCAAGGTAAACTACGCATGCTAGTGGCTCAGTTGGCTACGGTGTACTGTATATACCATGTAACCCTTTTTACTGTGACCTATCCAATAAAGGCCAAATTAGAAAATGGAAAAGAAGAAAACACACCAGTGTTTTTCTGAAGTTATAATTTATTTATTTATTCTTTGTTCCCAGGGCGATAAATGTCTTCATCAGCGCAAACCGGCTCATCCACCAAACCAACCTCATACTGCAGACCTTCAAAACCGTGGCCTAGCCCTCGGAGACCACCCCCCCCCCCCCCTTTCCCCCAAAATCTGGGGAGCAACTGCTAGAATGGTGGATGGTTGAAGAACGCCTGACCCATATATGTAAATTAGAAAGAGTTGATTTTAGGGTTGGGTTCAATTCTGAGTCGAGATTCTAGATTCCAATTCAAGAGACTGAAAAGTACCATTTGTTTTGTTTTTTCAATGAGGATTTTTCCAGTCTTGAAATGGAACTGAATGGGCCCAAAGTCTGGTTGATTGATTTTATTTGGACAGTTTTAATTTATAACCCTGGTCTTGTTGTTGGGAGTAGGTGAGGCGAGGTGTTTACTAAAGACTAATTGCCATTTTTCTAATATATTCATCATGTTGATCATTTTACTTTTAGCTTTTCAATCGTGGTTACACATCTGAGCCCGCATTCAGTAGGGGGTGCATCTCTGCCGTCTGTATTGGTTTCCTCTCCTCGCCTCCTTTAAAAAAAGAATCTTCCTCTGCCGCGCTCGGCCTCTGCAAGACAGACAAAGGCAACAGAAATAATCCCCCTCTAGTAAACATGCTTTCTGCTTAGTGTTGACACATGACTGCAGGTGAAGGAACGGAGGACAGGAGAGGAAACTGTGTTGGACATTTGGGAAGCAGCCCCCTGATTTATTTTCTCTTCATCAGAAGACAGAAAGCCAAAATACTTCCAGCACAGCGTGCGCCTTACCAAGTCCTGTAACATTCCCTCCTCTCAGAGTGTAACTAAGTGGAGCCAGTCCCTGCTGTTGGGGGATGTAGAGAGAGAGATGAAAGTCCTGTATTTAACTGATAACTGGTTGCAAATGTTCAATAAATAGTTTCCAAATGATGTTTTTTAAACGTGTCCAAGTCCAGTATGTGGTAGTTTGGCAAAAAGTCTTAAAGGAACACTGCCCATTTTCAACCAGCTTTGTATCATTAGAACATCAGTAGTATATCAGAAAACTGTAAACTGTTTTGAAGTCTGTCATTTAATTTGACAGTTATTGAGTGTTAAAGTGTGGACCAGTGACATCACTGGTCCACACTAACTCAAATTAATAACTCATTAACTCAAATCAACTCTCAATAACTGTCAAACTAGATGAATGACAGAATGTTTGACAGTTATTGAGAGTTGATTTGAGTTGATGAGTTATTAATTTGAGTTAGTGTGGACCAGTGATGTCACTGGTCCACACTTTAACACTCAATAACTGTCAAATTAAATGACAGACTTCAAAACAGTTTACAGTTTTCTGATATACTACTGATGTTCTAATGATACAAAGCTGGTTGAAAATGGGCGGAGTGTTCCTTTAAGTATTCAGATTTGTCCTAGAATGTATTTTAAGAAACAGGATACACAAAGTACTGAAAAGAGTGTCTGCATATGAAAAGGAAATGTGTTCTACTTTTGAGTATTGCTACACACTGAAACAGCAGTTTTACCAAATGTGGTCCCTCTCACATGAGGCAGAACGAGGGAGAAACCTAGTTGCTGGATTGGTTTTAAGATATAGAGTTCTGTGCCTCGTGAGATGAACCACACTTGGTAAAAGTGCTGTGTTTCAGTGTGTACCAATACTCAAAGGAAAACATTTATTTGCATCATGTTTGCGGACATCTGCCACACACACTTTGTTGATTACTGTAGTAATCTACTTTGTTGTTCCCTAAAAACAGCACCACCCAGTTACCCAACAAAATATTATCCAATCTAGTAAACTTGCTGATGTAATCTTGACCTTTAAGGGAAGTAGTTAAGTAATCCGGTTTGTGAAATGCCCCAAACACTGACAAAATGCCTGAGATTACGTTAACACATTTCCTCGTGTCCATCTACATGTATCTCATATCTTTGCTCACAAGGTGCCCTTAATCATTTCATCGCTATGAGCTGACAATACATGTCATTTAGACATCCAGGCACTTCCTTATTGGCAGATGCTTCCTAACAGGGCCTGATGGCATCCCTGATCCTGCTCTTGTCAGCTGAAACACTGCTGTTCGGTTACACAGGAAAAGATCAAAACATTCCCAGTGTTGCCTGGAAACAAGGAAGCAGCTTAGAGAAACTATTGCCTAGGGAGAATAAGGCTTCAATAACAGATTTTGTGGTGAAGCAGTGTGCCTCGCTATTTCCTGCAGCTTGGTTGATTACTTGATTTATACATTTGATTATAAAGCCCCAATCTCGAGATTATTTTGCAAAATAAAATGCGGTCTGTGAATTTGTAATTGAAAACGGAAGCAAAACAGAAACAGCAGTGGTACCAGAGATACACCAGGGAGGTGACGCCATGCTAATGTCAATGCATAAAGTGTATAAAGTTTAAAATAACTCAGAGGTTCATGTGCTCAATCTTCTCACTCAAACATCTGGCCAACTTATAAAAAATGTGTGAGTAGCAGGTCCTCAGTCCCTTTGAGGAAATGAACCATGCTTTGCCTTGTGTTAACCTAGTTGATGATCTCCACCTCCTGCAGAAGGTAGCCTACATTTCAGGCAGCAAAATGTAGCACATAGAAGACTAATTAGCTGAGCTCAAATGGTCTATGAAAGCCCAATCTTTTGGCGAACTTGTGACACTTTGTATTTTGTCTAACGGTAATTTCTGTAAACTATAGCAACCTTCCGTCATGTCGGTCAGATGATTGCACTGAGTGCACAAATAATAGCTTATCATTGGGTGTTTGGAGCAGCAAGTTCTTCCCATGTTGTTTTATCCTTATTTTACAGTCTATGGTTTTATCCAGCTTTTACAATGTCCAATCTATTTCTACCTTCCATATCCCACCAGTACAGGGAACTGCATTACATTTATTTATTTATTAATCTATAATTGTTTGAGCATTTATTTCGCACTAAGTACACATCTTCAAAACTCATAGCCTACAACTCTGCACCAACATGCAGCTTGGCACCACAGTTAATTTCATGCCCAAAATGCACCAAATTGAAACTTAAACACTGCATGCATGTCTCTAAATCCAAATCTTTCAACCCAAACACCAGCAATATTATTTTTTCTAAATAAGAACACCGTCAATCATAAAAAACACAGCGTTACGGTCGATGTCAGTCTATGATTTTGTGTTCTCTACCTTTTAATTTGTCTGTTTTCTCTTGTTATTAGGGGTCCAAGCACGAAGTGCGTGGATCCCTATTGTATCTGTTCCGTTTATTATTATTATTATTCCGCCCTAAAACAGCATGCACGTCAAAAACTGTAAGTACTACAGTAGCCAGACCTTGCACATAGGTTGGAAATGTGCCCCACTACTCAGAGACAAAAAATTAGCCATATTGGCCAGATGGTGGCGCTATAACGGACCCTTTTGCGTATTGACCCATAACTGCTGAACCGTGAGGCGTAGAATCAAAATTCCACATCTGCTGGATTCCCTGGATCAATACGCATCTATCCATATAGACCACGCCCATTTAAGTCTGCTAGATTTTCCGCCATCTTGGACTTTCTCAAAAAAAAAAAAAACGAACTCGTCCTAGGCCATTTGCCCGAATAAGCCCAAACTTTTTGTGTGTCATCTCTGGACTTCCCTGATCTAAAATTGTATAAAGAATTTGGATACGTGCAACCGTCTTGAAATGATAAATGTTTAAACTTTTGATAAACGAACTCGTCCTAGGCCATTTGCCCGAATGAGCCCAAACTTTTTCTGTGTCATCTCTGGACTTCCCTGATCTAAAGACTTACAAAGAATTGGATACGTGAAACCGTCTTGAAATGATAAATGTTTAAACTTTTGATGACACATGCTCTGAAACTACTCTGAAACTCATAGATGACATCATAGATGACATCATAGATGACATCCTTCCTCTACATAACATCGCGCACACACACACACACATATACACCTATACACACACACACACACGCCACACACACACACACACACATATACTCACACATATACACACACATATATACACACACACACATATACACACTTACACACATATACACTAACACTACTATTACTACTGCTACTACTGCTTGAACCCGGTCAGGTCACCAAATCTCAACCAAACTTTGTGCACTTGTGCACATACCAACTCTGACTAAATGTGCAATTCAGTGTCTATATTATCTGACATACACCCCCCAAGTCACCGGAAGCTTGGACCCCGCATCGCCGCTTGCGGCTATATTTGTAATTATATTCAATATTACTTTCTTCTTTGGTTGATAGTATGAGAAATGTAACAGAATGGGACCTTTTTATAGAAGGTGGTTCAGTATGTTCAGGAGCAAATCATAGAAATACTGCAGTAAAGGCTTCAATGTGCTTTATTTTTTGTTTTACAGGAACAATACAGTAGTAATAACTCAAACAAAAAACATTAAAATAGTAAATTTGATGGTAGGTTTTAAAACAGTATGTAAACATTTGCACACAGGTTGAGCTGAGAGAAATTAAATCAACACTTGGAAATTGTGATCATTGAATACACTGTGTCAAAGCAATGAAAAATCATTCCCAGTTTGGTCCACATGGAGTGCCGTTGTGCTTTGTGCAGAGGGAATTCAGTACTGAGAAACGCTTGTAACAAACTGTAAAATAACTAATCTTGTATTGGTCTATATACAGTATATACATGGTCTTTGCTCATTGATTCAAACCAATTGTTAATGAGATACTGGAAAAAACAGTTTTTCTCATACACTCATAATGAAAGAAAATAACACAGGATAGCTACACTTCACTCACTCATTGTGTTTGTACAGTATGTGCGCATAACCTTTCCCCTAATGTTTCCGTTGCTCACTGAAAAGCATTTGATTCATTCTGAACAAGAAAAGAACTCTGACTCAGGCAAGCCACTTGCTCAAAAGGTCATCCATTGCCTCCATGTTTAAAAAATTGGCTAAATGGCTAATAGCAGAAAGCACCATTCAGAGTTTCCTAACCAGGTGGATTACTGGAAGACGAGCATGTGTTTATCTTGGGTCAACTTGTCAGGCAATGATTGATTTTACATTGTGCTGACTACATTCCAGTCTGATTAATTCAGGTACAGCATGTAGATAGTAGCGAATATGATTAACAAAACACACAATTTATAATATCTCCTTGACAAATAAGTTAGTCCCACAACTTTAAATACAAATCATTAAAGGCCCTAACTTTAATTTAAAGCTTATTCACATCTTTGTTGAGATAATTAAACCAAGTGGGTGTCCTGCCAAATCTGTTAATTTAGACAGAGATGAACAATCATTCAAACCACACTAGTAGCAGCAAGGCAGGTGCTAATTTAACTTATTCAGACTGCTGGTGCAGTGCACATAGCATTTGTTTGTTAATCAAATACATTCAAGTGTGTGTATGTGCGTGCGTGCGTGCTTGCTCAAAAGAGACTGCATCTGCCTTTGTAAAGTTTCATTTTCATTTTGAGAGTCTTAGGACTTCTAACAATAAAAAGGAAATTAAATGGTAGGAGTATGAATTTAGAAAAGCAGCACATTCTCTCACACACACAAACGCGCGTACACACACACACACACCCATGTGGGAAGCTGTTTAGCTTCACAAAGGACAATCACTTTTCGTGATGTTCAGGTTTGACCGGAATGTTTTCTAACCTTCACCTGGTTTGGCTGCACATTATGAGAGCTTTGGATTCATGTGCGTCTGTCCATCCGATGCATCTGCCTCTGACTTCAACAACCCCACTCTCCTCAGGACCGCGTCCACATTGGGGATCAGATTTGCCTGGAAGTCCCACAGCCGTTTGTCCACATGGTGGTCCTCCAGCTTTAACCCACGTAGAGCCACGCGGACGTGGATGAGCCGACACATGTCTGGAGGAACCCGGAACACTTCTCCAAAGCTCTTGAGCACCGAGTGCACCGAAGTCTGCTCCACCGACCTGTGATGCACACACACACACACACAGGTGCATTACATACACACGCATGCGCACACACACGCACACATTTTGGATGCTGCTGCTGTTTTCATATCCACTACTAGACAATAATGCTCTATAAAAATGAGCTCCAAAAGCATTTTTGGGAAGAAGAAGAAAATTGGCTTTGTGCTCATATTCCTTTTAATTGAAAATGATACGGGGCCAATTTGCCCATTTTTTACCATCATTACAGAATCAGTAATATGCAAATGAACAATGTTTAACTTCCCTCCATCTTTCCTGGACCATTCACAGAACTTCCTGGTCCAAATCATGTCATTTGGAGCAGTTTTGCCCATGGTGTCACTACTGTCACTATCACTATTAGGCTACTGTCACTAACTATATTATTGCTCTCTACCGAAGTTCCTGTGAATGAACGGGAAGCTCTCGGTCCTGGCAAGATGGAGGGAAGTTAAACATTGTTCATTTGCATATAGCCTACCATTGATTTTGTAATGATACAAAACTTTTTGGTCATCCCCATTTCAGATTCAGATTCACTTTATTAGCCACAGTAAGTAATCAGATTACAAACAAGGAATTTTACTAGTGCAAGTGTAGCGTTCAAGCGGGTTTTTCAATCCAGCGATCTCTCGCACTCCAGCCATACGCCATATCCAGTTGGCTAAAGGGCAAGGCCCGCTAGTCAAGCGGACATGTTGGAGCCGAGTGTTACAAGTATGCAGTGTAGTCGTCACATCAATAGTAGAAGCAGCAATATAGAAAATCAAACACAACCCCTGTGCTCAGGGGGCACGGGGGGAGGGTTATACTACTACAGTATTGGGACACATTTTGTTATGTTATCAAAATATCAAATGTCTTCACATGAAGGGACTTATATAGGCCCTGTAGACTCTTACAAAACACAGCCAAATGTATATTTGTTCAACGCACTGCATTGACTCTCCCCATACTGTACCTTATTTGCCTTTCTTGACTCTCAAACAAAGGGATCCTGTATGAGACGTACCTTGGCTGGACTATCATCTTGGAAGGGTGGTATACATTTCTGTTGGGCTCCTCCCTATAGATATGCTCCAGAATATTAATGCCCGGCACGCCCTCCCACTGGGGTAAGTGAAACTTTCCACTCGGCTCAAAGTGTTTCTTGGGAAAGATATGATTCTCAATTAGGAACACTCCAGCCTGCGAGACGGGGGGATCCACGTTTGAGGGATGCAGCATGGAAGTTGAAAAGGAAGTAGAAACATAAGTAAATATCAGGTATGATCATCACGTTAGAATGTTCATGTTGTTATAGAATGGAATTTCACCATTCCTCATCCACTTTATAAACAACAACATATTCAGCCATTGTCAATATGAAACAAATAATGAAATGAAGCCATGGAGAAGGGAAGTGTATGAAGCCACACTCCTCTAAACAGCATTAGAGGACTGATCATCTCAATGTATACATGATATGGAATACAGAGTTTACAGATTCAGTGAAGATGTGAGAAATGCATAATGGTTCTTATAGGCAGTAGAGAACAGAGGGGAGGGGTGAGTTGGGACTGAGCACACAGCACATTCTAGATTGTGTGTGCATGTGTGTGTGTAGCAAGGTCAGCTACGTGCAGTTGGGCAGAGGGTGAAATCTGCTCAATGCCATGAGATTATGGTGTCTGCATGTGTCTGTCCATATGACGTGCATCTATGTAATTACTCATACCATTAATTATGTGCAATTATAGCTTATTGAATATGAAATGTATTGAGTGGAACTTCAATTTTCCATATCAATGTATTATGTGATGTCTTTCTCAAGCGCACACACACACACACGCATGCATGCACACACACACACACCTACCTTTGGGTGTTGCTGTTGGAGTGTGTCCATTAGAGGCTTTAGGCTGCTGTGTTGGTACGGCATTGCAATCTCATCTATGTCATTGAGCAGGACGTAGCGCGAGCGGTCCATGTATCTGTAAATACATTCATTGAGCGTGGTCAGCTGGCCAAAGTAGTGGATGTCCCCTCCGTGCTCTGAGAAGAGCCAGCCTCGAGATGGGTTTATGTGGCGGTCGATGGGCCAAGGAACCATCTCCACGAAGCCCTCCTGGCTGTAGCTGTGCAGCAGGCGGTCCAGGTCCGCACCGCAGCTGGTGTTGTAGATCACCACCCTGCCCACACCCAGCAGCCTGGGACAAGGTCATTAAGGGGTCAATCAGCGGCCACATCCAAACATAGAAACACAGTAAATCCTTAGACTATGCACTTGATCAGGTGCAGATTCATAGTCATAAAGCTATGTAGAACAAAAATATAAAGGCAACACTTTTGTTTTTCCTCTCAGTTTGAGTTGAAATAAAAGATCCAAGATATTTCTATGCACACACAAGGTAGCCTGGTAACCAGCCCCAATGAATCCTTGAGTGCTGACAACTGCGATTCATATTGGGCTGGATACCAAGCTACACACAAGGCTTATTCCTCTCAAATGTGTTGACAAATGTGTTTAAATGTGTGATGTTAGTGTTGTGTTAGTGTGATGTTAGTGAGCACGATAATCCATCCACCTGAAACATGTGGCATATCAAGGTGTACCTTGGGCTGGTCACAATAAAAAGCCACTCTAATGCACTTTTATCACTGGATAGGCTACTGAGTGGTCTTCAAAAAATGCACATCTGTATTCTGTATACAGATGTGCATTTTTAGAGTGTTGTAACCAACGTGTTACAACACCGTGGCCTTCTCCAGCGTATGATACAAACATATTAGACACATCTAGCAATCTGTCACTATTACGGCTTATGCTTTCTCATACATGAGTGCCAGCACATACTGCATACGTGTGTTGACACTGCCAACCCGGCTCTGCCGCCACACAAACACACACAGGTTTTTTTTAAGATGTGCTGACCTGTACATCTCCAGGGTCTGTGTGAACTGAAGCACATTGTTGTAGGCTCCAAACAGGTTAGAGATGCAGACTGTGAAGTCAAACTGGAACGTTTTCACCTCCGTCCCACTGGTCTTTTTGTTCCTTATGGGGAGGAATGTCTGGTAGGCTACCTTCATGCTGTCAGAGTCAGCAGGCAATAGAGTGACATAGGTGGCGTTGCAGTCTTGCGGTATCCGACACAGGACATCCGTAGTCACATAAGGAAAACCAAAATTGTCTGTGTGTTGTAGAATCTCAGCCGGAGTGCTGGTACTGTAAAAACGGCCATTACAACAGAAAATGCAGTGAAGAGGTTGGATGGAGTCTCTCCTGAATATACCAATAATGCGTACATCCCAATTCCTCACCCTCTGGTCCATATAGGCTGACACCAGCAGGTGTGTGGTATTTTTGAGAGGGGTAATGGTCTGTGCAGCGGTCTGCAAGGGGCACACAGACTGATAATTATGTGGAACTTGGGTGGACTCCTGAGGGCTGGACTTGGACCTCCAGCAGGAGATGGACTTCCAGGGTAAACAATTGTACATCTGTGGGGAATTCACAGTAGCTATGATGATGAAGATGAAGGCAGTCAGGAGGAGGAAGATAAACTTCCCCTTGAGTTCTTTCCACCATTCCATCCAGATGCAGACTGGATGGATTTCCAACCTAGGGCAGAAGGTAGAACCACCATTAGAGAGATTACAAAATGAGACATTTCAAGAACCAAGCAAACATTGTGATGGATGGCTATAAGCCAGGCTCTGTTCATCTCCACAATAGCCTTAACAGGTGTTAATATGAACACTGATACAATCAAAATCAGAAACAGAAACAAATATTTTTTTCCAACCCTCTCATTGATTTTCTTTATGAAAGAATAAAGCACTTAATCTAGGCTGTCATGTACTCCAGAAATAGCCTTTGATGACATGTGCATTCCTATTTCGAATGTCCCCTGTGTTGCTGCCTCAGCAGTAGCCTGGTAAACACCATCCTGATAACGTGATCTCACATTCTGTTTCACTCGAGTCAGAACAAAACAGGGTGAGAGACTTGGCAGGATGGTTTGCCAGGCTACCTCAGCAGCACTTGTCTTGATGAAGCCATTGTGGTAATTAGTGGATTAGAAAAACATGCAGCCAGAAACAAAATCTACAAAATAATGTCTAGTTCTCTTATGGTCAAATTTGACCAGTTTACAAGTTTTTGCTATCATAAATACAGTTTCTTTTATCAAATTAGCACAAGGCTTCATCACAGTTAAACAGTATATCATCCACACTCGTTAACAGGACACACAAAAATCATATTCACAACTTTTAGTGAAGGGACATTTAGTTGTTGGACCATAGAAGATGAACAAAGAACAAAGAGGAGCAAATTCGGTTGAGTTTCACTACTTTCTCATTGATAGATAGATAGATAGATAGATAGCTTTATTGTCCTCAAAGAGGAAATTCTTTTTCACGGGCGGTGCGTACAGAAACACAAACCTTAGGGACATAAAAGGGTACAGAGAACAACACTTAAGACAATGGAGTAGCCGAGCAGAGACAAAAAGCACATCACATGGTAAGCAGGAGAGAGGGGTTACGGTTACGTATTTAGGGTTTTTATGGCAGTTGGGACAAAGCTTTTTCTAAAGCGGGCCTTTTTACACAAAGGCTGTCTATATCTACGGCCAGAGGGGAGGAGGGTGAAGTGACAACACCCAAAATAGCCAAACTTGAGCGCACACGCACACACACACACACACACACACACACACACACACACACACACACACACACACACACACACACACAGAGAGTCAGGAGCCCTGCACCCACACACCTCACACAGGAAATCACCAGGAACAACAGCTTTTTTGTTGCCACCTTTGTTGTGATCATTTGTATGATGTGCATGTTGTATGTGCAAGACCCAAATGTCGGTGGTTCGATTCCCAGCTCCTCCAGGCTGCATGTCGAAGTGTCCTTGGGCAAGACACTGAACCCCAAATTGCTGCCGTTGGTGTGCCAGCACCCTGCGTGGTTACCTGCCGCCATTGGTGTGTGAATGGGTGAATGTACCTACTGACTGTAAAGCACTTTGGATAAAAGCGCTATATAAATGCAGGCCATTTACCATTTACCATTTAGACTACGTCTACATCTCATACGCTTGTGGTTCTCACGCCCCCGTGAGAACCACAAGCAAAACATTACAGCTGTTAGTTATGAGAACCTGTTCTTTTCTCGCACGCAAACAACATGGTGCTATGCTGTGCAATAGTGCAAAAATGCAATGCATAAGGAATTAGGGCTGGGCGATATGGTTGAAATCAATATCACGATAATAATCACAATCATAATCACACGATTTTTTTCAGTATCGATAAATATCACATAGACGTTTGTGTTTTCTTGTGATCAGACATAGGTTTATAGATGTTATTTATTTACCTTGACAGTTTCGACGAGTCAACTCTAGTCTTCTTCAGAAGCAGTCGCACTGACAGCTGGGTATGACGTGTCAACCAGTTGCTTTTCAGCAACTGGCGGTAAATAACATCTATAAACCTATGTCTGATCACAAGAAAACACAAACGTCTATGTATAAATGAAGACATGATGAACATCATTGAACGATAAATATCACGATCAGGCTTGGGGAGTAACAGATTACATTTAATGGGATTAAATAATCATATTACAAAAAACTACCGGTAACTGTAATCCCTTAGTTACAGAAAAAAAGATGTAATCCAGATTACAGTTACATTTAGTAAATTGAGAGTGTGCACAGGGCGAGCACAGGGCAACATGTCCAATCAACACGATGCTACTGCAG
Organism: Poromitra crassiceps; assembly: GCF_964638095.1. Classification (NCBI taxonomy): domain Eukaryota; kingdom Metazoa; phylum Chordata; class Actinopteri; order Beryciformes; family Melamphaidae; genus Poromitra; species Poromitra crassiceps. Next base: position 52,698,578 of record NC_139625.1, on the reverse strand, counting down.
GTGTCGATAGAGAAAAGAAAGACAATGTGCAGCAAATTAATGAAAGGTAGGCCAAGTATGTAGCCTAATCTTTCTCTGATACTGTATATAGGCCTACAGCATTATATTTTCATCTATGCTGATTTTTTAAATGGCAAGGTAGGTTAAAGTAGGCCTATATTGTTTTGCAGCTAAACTTAAACGTAATTCTTCATCATATTGGTTGGCTTGCATCTTGTCTGAAACCTTTCTTTGCATGGCTCAATATCTTACCATAATGGAACAGATAGCCTACTGTGCTGGCTTTTTGTATTTACTTTATAATTAACATATTTTCTAGCTAAAGCCAGTCAGTGTTGTAGCAGGGCTTGGAGAAAAATACACACTTGCCTTAAAAAGGACCAGTGCACTGTATTCCAAAGATGGAATTTAATTGTTATTGATGAAAAACAGGCAACACTAGATTTGCTGAAAGCCTGAGCATGCCCCCATACGCTAGTAGTCAAATGCAGGAAATGTGTTCAAAAGTAATCCAAATGTAACAGAACGTAATCAGCTACATTACTTTCTGGGATACTTGGATTACATTAAAAAAAAGTGAGTAAAATATGCTTGTTATCATGATAACAAGCACCATATCATATAATTACCATATCCTCATGATAGGATTCCACTGAAAGACGATCAACGATAATATTGAAATATTGCCCAGCCATATCAGGAATTTTGTTGGTTACAGGGGACACAGAATGAGGTTGGCATCTAATGGTTTGTGGTTGCTAATAAAGTTTTAAAGCACTGTCTGAAACATGGGTGAGGGAAATAGAGAGCCAAAGTCGACGTCACTTCCTGCTTCAGCATGTGCACCAAGAGATTTTCATCCTCCATTTATTTTCCAATAGACATTTTGTAAAAGGCCTATAAAATAATTGTACTTGGTCAAACCAAACAATTCAGCTATATTTAGAATCAGGAGAGCCGATAGAACATTTCACTCGGACCACAATATAAAAAGAAAACATAGAAACTATATATTTCTTAAATCTATTAACCTATCTCTAGCTTTTTTTCCAGTTTTGGTTGGACTGAAATGTTCTGTGATCTCTCCTGTTTCTAAATATAGCTGAATCATTTGGTTTGACCAAGTAAAACTATTTTTTGTAAGCATTTTACGAAATGTCTATGGGAAAATCAATGGCGGATGAAATCTCTTGGTAGGCATGCTGAAGCAGGAAGTGACGTCGACTTTGGCTCTCAAACCCAGGTAGGAAATGTGAGCTGGGTTGCCTCAAAGAGTTTAGACATTGTGGTATGCCTCGTGGCATTTAGACATTGCATGGAAATGAAAAGTAAAGATTATGCTAGTTAAACAATAACATCTAATGTTACTAATTGCATTTGACCATAGTTTCATGAGGCGAGAGTGAAGGCTGCATGGTGCATCACCGGAGAGAGAAAGTTATATTCCAGAATGCTTGGGAAAAGTCACCATCTAATAGACGGTTTTCACAGAATTGTCAGTCCTGCTCTGCTCCTTCTTCTTTTTTTTCTGTCCATACATGTAGCAAACACTATGAGGGCTAGGGTTCACTTTGGAATGTTTTTGTTGTCAAGTTAAAACCTGTTTTGTGCCAAGGACCGGTAGATAGTAGATACATGGAAAAAAAAGTTGCGGACCAGTTGTAAATTTTAATGGTTTAATTACCGTACATATATATTTACTCACCAGGTGGCAAAGGGTAAATAACAGCCTTTTGTGTTGTACTGTATGTAGCCTACAGTATTTATGTTTTTGTTTCAACTAAATAAACGTCAACTTGAAAGTATGTTTCATCTACCACACACAGCCTATAATATTATAGCCTATGTTTATTTAAAAAAAAAAAAAAAAAAAAAAATGACCAGGACGCATACCAAATGCATTGCGGCCGGTGGTTGGGGACCACTGCTCTATACTATACAATAAAACATTTTATTCCATTTATTGTGCTTTACTGTTGTAAGCAGTGTGCAAGTTGTGAATTGCTGCAACAGCCCAACGGCCACAACTTCCCCTGTTTTTCATGACTTTCCACACCCAGGGGAAGTAATCTCACACACACACACACACACACACACACACACACCCACGGGAAGTGGTGACTGAGAACCAACTGAACTCATATTCACTCAGTTTGCAAATCTCTTTTTATACTTTTTGTTTTTCAAAATTATTTTCATATAATTTATGTAGCTCAGCTGCTTCCAAAGTTAGAATTCATTATAAAGATTTGTAAACAAAATTAAACAAAACAAATAACTACAAAACAAGAAAAAATAAGACAGGGGAGATATAACTAACATGTTGGATCACCATCTAATAACGCTATCCACTCTGTGTTCTCAGTTAGCCGGCTACATAATTAATGATCGATCAATCATGATCAAAATATCTGAATCTTTGAATGTACAGCATTTGAAACTGGACTTCCTTCAGTACCCCTACACAGAGTTACAAATGGTATAACCCCTGACCTGACCTGACCTAGCCTGATATCAGACAGAATTGTCAACTCGTTCGACTCCATTTCCATTTTCTAAGCAGCCAAAACTCCAGTGGAGTGGGCGGATTTGAAGGTCTGGACCAGACAAGACCTGCTAAATGTCTTGTCTGGTCCAGACCTTGTTCTACGTGTTCTACTGGTTGCACCATCAGGACGCCCCAGGCAAGACAGTTGATTTACTGTCTGACTTGTTATGCAGGGCTAACTTGATTTCCCCATACTGCTTCAAGCTCTTCCTGACGCACTATTGAATGTAAGAGGAACCTGAGGGGAAGTGGTCACCTCAGACAGCCCACATACAATGCGTTGCATACATCTATATAAACCTTCTCGCTCACTTATGCCATTTTGTTGTGGTTATTTGGGTGATTATATGGAGCATTAATAAACATACTTTTTTGCCTTCATGGTACTTCCCATCTGAATTATTTTCTATTATTTTTTTACTTTTTTGTTATATATCCTTCATACTGTGAAATTAAGTGGTTCAGACTCATTTCTAAAACTTAATTGTGTTAAAGTTCACATTATGCCCAGCAGCCTAGACACAGACTGGACACAACTGAAATGAATGTGACTCATCACTTTTCCCCACTTTCAAGGAAGACCAGAAAAATGGAATAAGACAGCAAGGAGGTTTATTCTCAGGTTCACCTCTTGTTTCAGGGTGGGAATAGCCAAAACAAACATCTAACATAACAGGAAACAAAAGATAAGCTTAGCAAACAAAACCAGGACCATGTGCGTCATGTAGCAACCAGGCGACCTCATGCAACTCAAGCCCAGTCGAGGAAACTACATCTTTCAACAGCCCCAAGGTTTAAAGATGTTTTCGATATCTTTTTGAAGGTTTACTACCTGTAGTCTGGGTAGGGCAGCAGCACAGCACAAACAGTTTCGGCACACAGGCCTTCCTCTGAGGAAGGCCACAAAATACTTTTTTGTGTGCTGGCGTTTCCTGCTGTGACTTGATATTGTTTGTGCCCTGCACCGAAGTTATATATATATTTTTGGAGTGTGCTCACTGTTCACTTTTTCCCTTGACCTTCTTAATGAAGACTTGGTCCTCTTGAAATACCTGACAATGAGGATGAAACCACATCATCACTGATGACATCACTGACACTTTCACTGATGACATCTTGATGACATCATCACTGATGACATCGCTGATGACATCATCACTGTTATCCATTCCTGAGTGAATGAATGAATGACTCACCCCAAAAAGCCTTCTCTTAACCATGCACTGCTGCGCACGTGGTAAAAATGAGAAAACAGAAAAAAGGCTATCCACCCCTACAAACCTAGTGCTGCTATTAGGAATAGATAACTCATGGTCCTTAAGTACTGCAACTGCATACAAGTTACTGGAGCGTAGGTCTAGTAGTGTCTAGTGGTGATCTATTCTTGTAAAAAAAAATCCCCGGATCGAAAACCTCGCTAGGGCTAGTTGTCATTCAAGTACGCTAATGCAAGAAACACAACTGTAACTTGATCAACTGAAACTGGTCCCCCCCACCCCCACAAAGCCTCTTCATGTTGAAACCTGCTGTTGATTCCAAACTGAACTGATGTTGACTTCCATCTCCTTTACGGAGTAAATAAAAACGAACATGAATAACTTGTTTAATAATATACCCTATGCCCTGAAGAAATGCTTTCACATCACAAAGGTGGGGCAAATAGTGTCAACGTTCTGATAGATGTGCTCTTCCTGGCCGGGTAATGTTATTTGCTGCACACAGGAGCCGAGTGCACCAGCTGGGCGTAAAAAAGTAGGTCTTAACTGTTAGATAGATAGATAGATTTGTATTTCTGTGTCATGCACCATATTCAAGGTGCCCAGCCCGTCTGGGCTTACAAGACACAAATCATTCAAGTTCAACAATACAAACAAATCAACAAACAAGCTACAAAACGCTCAAACATAAACAAGACAGAGTTATATATTCAGATGAACAGCTTCTCCATTCTGAGTTTCCAAGCCCTCCCAATAAACCTGGCCAAACTGAAGACTTCATCTCTGAACAACCATTCCAACTTCGCATCATCTCCTGACCAAAATAGTTCTGGTTTCTTATTTTGCATTAACTGAAATAGAGACAATCTTGGTTCCTCATATAGCGTACAATGAAACACAAAATGAAATTCATCTTCCACAACACCTAATTCACATACAGTACAAAGTCTCTCCTCCTCAGCAATAGAATTGTTAATGTTAATGGCGGTCTTATAGTCTAGGTCGGACCTGGCTCAGATATGGATGCACTTCATTTAGGACAGAATATCTCAACTGTTTTAGACTAATATGACCCCTGCGAAAAACATGGGATGTGTGACAAAATCCTCTATCCTGGACGAAAAACCAGGAAATTACAGTTTTGTATCGTTTAAAAAAAAGTGAATGGGATTTTTTCCCCCTTTAAAGATGTCCTCATGAATTTCTACCAGTTTAATCTTCACAATAAGATAAATCTTTTTTGTATTACACTTTGTCTCAAATGTTTTTTTTTATATTCAAATTTGGCAATATATCATTAAATATGCATACATTTGCATATAAATATATATATTGTTCAGAATGGCAACTTATTACCACACAACTAACTACATACAGAAATATTGCTATATGATAGTATGATTGAGAATAAAATAGCTTATATTAATCAAATGCTTTCTTTCATTCAAAAAATCCCTTGTATTGTTCAAAGTCCGAATTGTCAGTTCGACTCTAAGTTACACAAATGTTCTAACTTTGCTTTAAGCTCGGAAGGTTTAAGTTAATATATAGCAATTTCTGTATTTAGTTAGTTGTGTGGTAATAAGTTGCCATTCTGAACAATTTGTAGCTCCAACGGTTTATATGCGAATGTACAGTATGCATATTTAATGATATATTGCCAAATTTGCACATTAAAAAAAACATTTGAGACAAAGTGTAATACAAAAAAGATTGATCTTAATGTGAAGATTAAACTGGTAGAAATTCATGAGGACATCTTTAAAGAGGGGGAAAATCCCATTCACTTTTTTAAAACATTGTAAAAAACTAACTTTCTGGTTTTTCGTCCAGGATAGAGATTTTGTCACACATCCCACGTTGTTCGCAGGGGTCATATTAGTCTATAACAGTTGAGATATTCTGTCCTAAATGAATGTATAGATGTGCTCTTCCTGGCTGGGTGATGAGTAGTGTTATCTGGTGAACATGTGGTTACTTGTATAGATGTGCTCTTCCTGGCTGGGCGATGATGAGCAGTGTTATCTGGTGGTGCTCATCTGGTTACTTGTATAGATGTGCTCTTCCTGGCTGGGTGATGATGAGCAGTGTTATCTGGTGGTGCTCATCTGGTTACTTGTATAGATGTGCTCTTCCTGGCTGGGTGATGAGCAGTGTTATCTGGTGGTGCTCATCTGGTTACTTGTATAGATGTGCTCTTCCTGGCTGGGCGATGATGAGCAGCGTTATCTGGTGCTCATCTGGTTACTCGTACAGATGTGCTCTTCCTGGCTGGGTGATGAGCTTTTTCATTGTTTTTAATTTAGTTTTTAAAGTAGAGTAGGCTATTTTATTTATCTATGCTGTTTCAAAACCTCTTTAGCATGTGCAATAATCTCCTTAAAGCACTTTATTTTTAACTTACTACCTTTATTGTCGGTTGTCAGTACTTCTCTTGAAATTGCACTATTTGTGGGCTAGATGCAATCGTCATTTTGTTTCTGCCGTGCCTTGTGTATTGCTTAAATGACAATAAAGCTGAACTTGAACTTGAACATGTGGTTACTTGTATAGATGTGCTCATCCTGGCTGGGTGATGAGCAGTGTTATTTGGTGCTCATCTGGTTACTCGTCTCACTCTTCACTTAACTCATTGAGTGCCAAGGACGTCTTTCGACGTCCAATTAAATAGTGACGTAGAGTGCCAAGGACGTCTTTCGACATCCAATGCGTTTTTTGACGGTGGGACGTCGATCAAAGCCTTCTGCATCTCCTGTACAAATATTGTAGCTATTGGAGGTCTATAACCTATTTTACAGAACCCTTAGGTGGCGACAGTGCTCTCCAGATTACAGAAAGGCAGAGAAAAACAGAGAAGAAGTCGTTGGGGAAACGGAAATTGCATCGCATCCGTATGCATCGATATGCTGAAGCATAACGTTAGCTGTGCCTGCAGCAGCCAATCTGCTCCCACAATTGAGCTCCTCCGTGTCCGCTGCGACAGCCCATCTGCATGATCAGCCGTGGAGTTGTTATTATTCTCAACTGGAAACATGGGAGCCGGTGACAAACACACGCGGAACGCTGTAAAAAAGCTGGATGTCGCGCACCCTTCACTGTGCACAGCAAACTCAGCAGAGAGCCACCAGAGACACTCCCATACGGAGGAGGAGTGTGCAGTTGAGGGGTGGGAGGGGGGGGGGGGGCACGCAGAGCAGCACACAACACTGACCCAGACAGACCCAGACAGCAGGACAGGATTGGCAAACGCAAGCCAGAATATCCGATGCCCACCAGCAGCAAATCAAGACCAGCAAGAAGCTGCAACCAGCAGCGCACGCAGGGGCCAGCGCTGCTGGTTGCAGCTAAAAAATATTATTCTGCCAAACAAAATTCCCTGGCCTTCACTGTTTTATTGAAGGAAATTATTTTTGAGGTGTGACTACATCAGAAAATTAGCTTCAGAGTCAGTGATGTGTTTGAAATGTTTAATTTCACAAAAGGGTCATTATCTCAGCTTCTAGAAAAAAACGGCTGTTTTTGGTTAAATCAAGCTATCTTCTCCGGCTGATAACTAAAGAACGGAAAATTATATCAATAAACCTGTTTTTGCTGATGATAGAAGAGAGTCTCATCGTTCTTTTTGCGTGTTCAGTGTTTACATAGTAATATCACACAATATTCTGTGGGCCTCGAGAAATCACTGAAAAAAGCTCTGAAACTCTGGCACTGGGAGCGTCCGTTCTCCAAAAGTGGCTGGCACTCAATGAGTTAAGCTGTGTGTGGCTGAGCATGATGGGCCATTTGGAACATTACCCAGCAAACATCGTCTTGACCGCGACATCACCAGACGATAGAATTGTGGTTTGGCATCTACCATCTAAGTCTGACGTTCTCTCCACATTCCTCCAAAGTAACGTTTAGACTGTCACTTCAAAACAAAAAATATTGACCTCATATTGCTTTGAAAACACCACATGTAGGTGTCTTTTGTGTTTTTGTTGAATAAAATGTCATTTGATTGACAATTTACCTGTTGTGTGATCAGATACTCACAGTGTGACATGCACTCCACCTGCAATGACGACTTTTATTGAACGCCCTTTTCTTTTTTTAATATGAAAACACGTTTATGTCATATAAGTGCAAGTGTCTCTTGCTATGGGCTTGTATTTATCACAAACTTCCTGAATCCTGTGGTATTGTCCCATTTCTCTTGCCTTAACTAAACGCAGTGTTGTGGGTTTTTGGATGTGCTATGCTGTCTGCTAAAGTCACGTTGGTTATATTATCGTAAATGATATAAATATACCTGTCTCATCGCTGGTTGAAATCATGAAACAGAATTAGCGAGGCAGCTAGCCTATCAACGCAACTTCCAGTCGGGACCGTCAAAATGCTAAGTGCTCAATGTTAAGTATCTCTATATATGACCAAATCCGTAGCATTTGTAACTAATTCGGTGGCCTAATGGATAAGACACATGACTGCGAAGCGGGCGCCGCAGGATTGAATCCCGCATGAGGTGCGATCTTTTGTCTTTCAAAAATCGTTGAATCTGGACACGTTGTGGGGAAGTAGAGGAATTACGTCGCTAAGATTTCCATTCAGAATATATAATTAGACCCTGACTAGATGTAGTGGTTTGACGTGCAGCAGACGGTCGTTATACGTGAAAATGTTTGCTGGGTATCATTAAGCCATCCATTATCAAACTAGTGGTATAAAATCCCACTATTTTCAAAATGTGCACATGGAAGCAGTTTCTAATATATTTCCTCTAGAGTCTCCACCCTGGTGCTGACTGGGAACAGGGTTTTTTTTCCACTGCTGCTGCAAGTCCAGTTAATTAATGGCTGTCATTAGTAGTTTAATACATCGACAAGACTTCCTTCCTTCCTTCCTAATATTGAGCGGCAAGGCGGTGCAAATTCTATTTCAGGATTCTGTGTATGGAGGTGGAAGATTGATGTACAGTACGTACGTATACCGTCCAGATCTGATTTTCTGTTTTCTTTTCTATGCTTTTGGTATATGAGCAGATGTCATGCAAAGACAACTTACTCATGTCACACCTATAGCATGTTCTCACCTATTCATCTTTTGAGAAAAAGTTTGCAAATGGCACATATTACCTGTCAGCTGCTAGCCCACTAATTAGAATATTGTTATGAAAAAATATGCTCTCCCTTCTTTTCTTCTGTTTTCATCCATTATTTTTCTGCCTCTACCTCCTCTACTTTCTGCCAGTAGTCACTGTCAAGTCTTTAAATACCATCATATACATGCCAGTAGTCTCAGACCAGTCTCCTATCTATTATTATTATTATTATTATTAGGGATTAACTGTACAGCCACACAGGGAAAACTGCCCCAACAGCAAGAACAGTGTAAATACAATGACCATTCATCATCTGCCTTATTGCTCATTCTGCCCCCAACAATAACAACTGCAACGTAATTGTTCATATATCATAATATATCCAAATAAATAAATAATATCCATCCAAATAAGAGGCATTTTTAAAATGCAGCACCACTGCAGTGAACCAAGAATTACCCCAATCCATCACATGTAGCAAAATCTACAGAAAACACTGTTCTGATTCATAATTGTTCATACTGTGGATTTCCTGTAGTAAATCAAGCACAGTCTGGTCATGCTATTGCTATTGTTTTGGTTAATGTTAATTCATGTTGTCCATAGTATTATTCTTGTTTTGGGTGGCCCTACACTGGGCCTGTGTGGGCATCTTTTCCAGCATTGCTACCGATGCTGGCCCAACAGTGCTCTAATGTTGGCAGGGTTGATGCCCATTTTTAACAACCTTGCCATGATTGGTCCAACATATTGTTGTTGGCTACAAGCAGAATTTTAACACGAGGATAAAGTGGAACCTTGGCCCAGCAGTTTTGGCAATGCAAGCAATTTCCCATGCTGTATACTCTCTTAAAATTTAAGATGGTGTATCATAGCTTTTACCTGCTGTTACAGTCTATGCCAAATCCTGGCCATGGTTTGGGGTGTGTTGCTGTCTGGCCTTGTTTTGTGTGAGGTGGCCACACCTGCAGCTTGTTGCCAATCAGGTTCGGCATATCTGGCAGATACGCAGAGCCAGTCCTGACCTCCCCGGGGCCCTAAGCAGAATTCTGTTACGGGGCCCTCCTGACCTGTGATAGTCCATGGGCCAAGGCTGAAATTTTGACATATCGGTACCACCTGAGGTGACCGCACGATTTTGTTATTTTTGTCTTCCTACATGTCTCTAGTTTATATTTTGGTATGATAACCCTTCCGATTTGGTAGCTTAAGGATAGTTATCACTCTGTAAACAAACCTACCCCCAAAAAATGACAAAACCCTGATTTCATCATATCTCCTGAACCACACATGATAACGCAGAAAATGTGATGTCTACCCCTATGTTTTCATGGTCAGGGATTACAATGACACCCTATACAACATCATAAACTGTTCACATGAATAGTTAATGGTGAATTCAGTGGTGTTTTGGTGAATTCAGTGGTGTTTTGAGAAGGATACAATGCAATTAGTCCATGGGCCAATGGTGAAATTGGTACCACCTAAGGGGACCGTGCAATTTTTGTATTTTTGTCTTCCTACATGTCTCTAGTTTATATTTTGGTATGATAACCCTGCCAATCTGGTAGCTTATTGATAGTTATCACTCTGTAAAAAACCTTCTCCCATATAAATGACAAAACCCTGATTTCTGTGTATTAGTCCAGATGATATGTGAAAATCATGTTCACTTTTTCATAAAAGCATGAAACTTGGTACGCATATAGTTTGGGGCCCCGTAAATCTTCAGAAATTAAGCCATCACAAAAATGCCTCGTGGTGGCCATTTTAATTCCGCCATAAGTGAATTATGTAGTTTGCATCATATCTCCTGAACCACACATGATAACACAGAAAAGGTGATGTCTATCCCTATGTTTTCATGGTTAAGGATTACAATGATACCATATAGAACATCATAAACTGTTAAAGTAACTAATCAATGGTGAATTTAATGACGTGAGAAGGAAATCACAGTTTCTGATAACTGATGTTATAACCTCAATTCCATGACCACTCTCTGGCTAACATTTTTTGATGAGTAATTTGGCTTCTATGGGCCTTTTGTTAAAATAGCCCCCAGGCCCCTCCCAAACATCCTGCGACTTTCTGCCAGACGGCCAAATCCAAGATGGCCACTGGTACAATCTTGAAAAATTTACTTTTGAACCAGAGCACCTAGAATAATGTATGAAGACACTTTTCAGTGTAAGTCAACCACAAACAATCTGATTCTGTTCAGTTTAACATTCTGACATCATTTTGACCCAGAATTCCAAGATGGCTGCCATCCAGTAGAGTGAAAACTTAACTTTTGAATGGCAACATATACGTATGTGGTGTTTGGGGTTTACCATTTTTAGAGTAAGGACGGAGATTAACAATGGTGAATTATAGCTATTTTAATTGCAAATCCATGCCTACCAAACATGGTTTAGTAATGACAATTATTGTGTTTTGAGGGTAATTTCATAATTATGTTAGTCTCGCTGGCCAGCCTCCCCTCCCGGGAGAGGTGTCTGGCGCCACGGAAACAGGCAACTGGGATAAGCCCTCCCCTGCACTACAGCTGCTCCCCATTGGAGCGACTGTTTCAGTGGCTGCCGGATGTCTGCTCCCGGCTTATTACAAACTCTGTCATTGGCTCCGACCACGTCAATCAGAGCAGCTTCCGCACCCTCCTCCCTGTGTGTCGCTGTAAATAGTGCCCTGCCGCCTCAGTGAAAACAACTACGCTAACTAGCTAGCAAGCTAACGGCAGAAACCTACACGCTAGCTCGTTGCTACACGCTGAAAAGGGCAAGTTGGATTGTTGGAAACTATTTTCCAAGGGCACTGCCGCTAAGCGCCGCCCATCGCAATCCCACTATGGAGACCTGCGTGGGAGGGGAGGCTGGCCAGCGAGACTATGGGATAGGTGAAGGTGAATAGCCTATGTCCATTGTCCAACAAGTTTTCTCAATTAATTTCCCTCTTTGCGATGTGATAAAAGTTTCTCAGTGAGTTATAGATGATTGCCTCACTGAATTATCTGCTAATATCCAATTTTAGCAGCAGAATTTGATGTCCTGGCGTGGCACGTCCGTGTGTAAGTATTTAACGCGTAAGAGGTGCTTTTTTTAGCGCATAAGAGGTGCTGCCCCGTATTCTGCGCAGAAACGCCTGATTGTGGGACGCCTATGTCCAGTAAAATTACAACAGGCATGCGCTTGTGCACGCCCCCAATTTGCATTGCGCGCGGCGTACCACTTTTGCGAAGATAGGGCCCCCGGGATTTGCAAGAATCTGGTCAACTTCTCTCCTGCAGCATGGGCTGATTTTAAGTCTGCAATGAGTTCATCAGAGGCAGGCAGACTGTAGGGTGTGGAGGGTTGGGGAGGCCAGGTCAAACGGGAAGGAGTTGAACTCACGCATGCAGGCATGACTCAAAATGGATGCGAAAAGGTGCAAACACACCAGACGCTGAAGTGACGAAGCATCTGGAAGCGCAGCCAGTTTTATTTTGGCGCACTTGACTTGTTAGCACATTAGACCGTTCAGTCAGACCAGCCGTGATGCGGCCGGCTCGCCCCATGCAGAGATTGTTTCGGCGTCTGATCTATTTTTGTGTGAGGCCCGCGAGTGATTGTGTGAAGCCAGATAGGAAGTCAGTACAAGTTGTCACCGGCGTGGAGCAAAGCAGTGCATCTGGTGTGAATGGCCAGGGTCCGACTCGAGCTGAATTTACACACAGCGGCACTTTGCGTCTGCAGCATCACAATCATATTCCACCCTCCTCCCTGCATGCATGCTCCAACCCGCTCTGACTGACTGGTGGCGACCATTTATGGATTTCGTTTCCACTCCCTCCTTGTCGAATCTGTCTATCTCAAATGCCTGTGCCACTGTGAAACAACAGCATCAACAATGCTAGCTCGTTGCTACATGCTGAAAACGGTTGGATCTGGATTGTGCAATAAAGCAGGCCTGCTTGATACTTTTGGTGGATAATTGTAAAGGTGAACGGAGCCTTTTTCCCCTATACCAGGGTGGAGGTATTAGCAGCCATTCTCTGCCATTGTAGGTAGGGAGTCTGGCAAGCGAGACTACCCGGGGAGGAACTCAAGGTAGGAGCTGCTGAGATGGAGTGGAGCGCTCCAAGGCAGTGATTGACCTGGTTGTGGTCAACTTGTAAACCTCCACGAGTTGCTGGAACATTGTGTTTTTGATGAATGTGTGGCCTTATTCAACTCCAACAGCACATACAGGAAGACGCAGAAGAGCAAGCGCATCTAGAAGCTCTATCTCCAATCTGTAGGGCTGCAAGAACCCTACATCACTCTCGTTGACATTAGCATGATCTAGAGGATGGCAACTCCATCAGCAATTGGATCGGCAGACACAAGATGGCACCCCATACAAGTGGTCGGACTATGTCCACATGGTGTCATCCATCATCCTTGCCCGCCATGGTGATGTTGACATATCATCTGTGTGATCGACTGGTATGACACAGCCTAAAGATGATGAGCGGAATCTGATGATTCAGAATCTATAGCTACAGCTAATAAAAAGAGCTTATTTTAGTTATCTTGTCATACATTCATTAAATATTTTAATGCAATAAATCCTGGGGGTAGTTGGTACAGCAGTACCAAGGTAAAATGGGTGTTGACATTAACATCTTTTCAGTGAACATAATTCTGAAATGACTCCCAAAACATCCACCATTGTTAATCTCCTTCCTTGTGGTAAACCCCAAATGCACAGTATACCTTCCCATTCAAAAGTTACATTTCCACAATACTGGATGGCAGCCATCTTGGAATTCTGGGTCAAAACTATGCCATAATGTCAAACTGATGTCAGAATCGGATTCCTCGTGGTTGACTTACACCGAAAAGTGTCTTCATACATTATTCTATGTGCTCTGGGTCAAAAGTCAATTTTTTCACATGGCGCCAGTGGCCATCTTGGATTTGGCCATCTGGCAAGGAAAATCCCAGGATCTTTAGGAGGGACCTGGGCGCTATTTTAACAAAAGGTCTATATAAGTCAAATCACTCATCAAAACATCTTAGCCAGAGAATGGTCATGGCTTTGAAGTTATAGCATCGGTTATCAGATACTGTCATTTCCTTCTCACAACGTCATCAAATTCACCATTGGATTAGTCACTTTAACAGTTTATGATGTTCTATATGGTATCATTGTAATCCTTGACCATGAAAACGTTGGGATAGACATCTCCTTTTCAGTGTTAGCATGTGTGGTTCCGGAGATATGATGCAAACTACATAATTTGCTTATGGCAGAATTAAAATGGCCGCCACAAGGCATTTTTGCGATGGCTCAATTTCTGAAACTGTACAGGGCCCCAAACTATAAGCGTACCAAGTTTCATGCTTTTATGAAAAAGGGAACATCATTTTCACATATCATCTGGACTAATACACAGAAATCAGGGTTTTGTCATTTATATGGGGGTAGGTTTGTTTACAGAGTGATAACTATCCTTAAGCTACCAAATCGGCAGGGTTATCATACCAAAATATAAACTAGAGACATGTAGGAAGACAAAAATAACAAAATCGTGCGGTCACCTCAGGTGGTACCGATTTTTGCCTTGGCCCATGGACTATGAGCCATGTAAACCATTTGCCATTGCCACAGTCATACCAGACACCCCAGTGATCCCACTACAAACCTCCCTCCTTTAAAACAGTTTGCTCCATCTGTTGGTCTAAGAATAAGTCGACCTATACAGAACAGAATGAGGTAGGCTATAACAAACAATATTTATTAAGTAGAATATTTTCTATAGAATAATTTAAATTCAATATTTAATTAAATAGTCAATGTCAATCCATTGCTTTCCATCTTGCATTAGTCCAGAGTTGTAAATTAACGTTGACTCAGAGACTCATTTTAAAATGACGTGCACCCATGAGGAGTGCCATCACGCCCATATACAGTTGAGGTCAGAAGTTGACATACACTTAGGTTGAAGAAGTTTACATACACTTAGGTTGAAGTCATAAAAACTATTTTTTTAACCACTCCACAGATTTCATGTTAAGAAAAAAAGAAAAAGATTGTGGTTAAAAAATGTATGACTTTAACATAAGTGCAAATGTCCGACCTCAACTGTATTGTCTGGACTGGTCCCCATAGAGGGTTGCTGCTTTGCGGGCAATGTCCTCTTTGTGCACTCTGATATGAACGATGCTGTTATCTTTTCTGAGCTGCAGTCTATAATCCATCCAACTGACAGGTGTGGCATGTCAATGATTAAACGTCATGATGTGGGATAATCTGGTCACAATAAAAGTGCAGTGTTATCACTAGATACTGACTGATCTTCAAAAAATGCAGATCTGACTGTAGTCCTAGTCATGTGAGAAAAGTTGGAGCAAAAAAAAGTGTTGCGTTTATATTTTTGTTCAGTATACATGTGCTAGGCCTATTGAGTCTATTTCATGGAAAGATCATGTGTGAAGATGTTGTGCTACTGTATCAGTGTAGACAAGAGTATAGATAGACAGTTCTAACAAAAACAATGTGGTTTCCAATTAATATTTGTTATTTAGCGGCTAAAGAACAAATATTCATTGGAAACCACATTGTTTGAGCCCATATGTCATCAACATTGATTTTACCCCATTTTCCATTGCCCTCACTATATAGTTCATGGTAAATGGTAAATGGCCTGCATTTATATAGCGCTTTTATCCAAAGCGCTTTACAATCAGTAGATAGTCTACATTCACCCATTCATACACCGATGGCGGCAGGCTGCCACGCAGGGTGCAAGGAGGGTTAAGTGTCTTGCCCAAGGACACAACGACAGCAGCTGGGAGGGAGCGGGGATCGAACCGCCAACCCTTGCGTCATTGGCCGACCCGCTCTACCTCCTGAGACTGCAATGAAATGTGGTGCAGACCTGTGTCAAAAGTCACCGTGTCGGACGTTGGAGACCGGTAGGAGAGCGTTTTGAACAGCCGTTCCCCCCTATTTCCTTATGGAACGCTATGTGACCCTAATACTGCAGGAGTGTATATAATATTGTAGCGAACCAGAATTACACATAATGTGGTGAGCAATAGAAGTGTCTCGATTGCAGATAGGAACTGATGTGTGGGAGTGTTACTGGGGGGGAACACTATGCTTGTGGGAGACTTCCGGTCAGACAGAGCATGCGTGACAGCGTGAGTCAGTCTCCAGATACCACCAAAGGGAGAAGCAGCTAGCTAGCTATGTGCGTGACAACCGCCAAGAGTTGTAATATGACTAACTGTGAATAAAGAACCCTGTACCAGCAAGAAGCCTCTGATTCCCTCAATACCAGGAACGCTACAATATATAGGCTACACGGAGTACAGTATAGGGTCACTTTGGGGCTAGGAGTGTCACAGACCAGTAAGCCTATCCTTTGATCACTGGAAGAGGCTTGTTTGATTGACACAGTAGTGTAAAGTGTATGCCACAATAGTGGCATATGAAGATGCAGAAGGTTATATGGCACCTTTCTGATGGCTGTAGGTACATCTATTGTCCTCGCCTAATTAGGCTATATTTACCATGTGGTGTTGAATTACACATGCTTTGCGTGTGTGTTCATCGGTTGTTCTACTGTATGTCTACTTTTCAATTTGTTGTGGCAAGTGAACCATTTTGGCAATGTGTGTGTGTGTGTGTGTGTGTGTGGTGTGGTGTACGCAGGCCAATTGTTTTGACAGGGCAGTCTATCACATTTTCTCCCCCTCCCCTATCTCTCGAGACAGACTTTAAACGATGGGTTCGCAGATTGCCCCTCCCCAAAATAAAAGTTAAAACTCTGCCTGTAGGCTACAGATAGTCACACACAATATTACACTATTGTAGGCTATACGATATTCTATGGGAATATTAATATTTAATAGTGCGAGGAACTAAAATACAATGTCATAAAGTTAGGTAAACTCACTATTAAATACAAATAGCCTAGCAATCGGTTTTGTAACTAGGTAGAACGAGGATTTAGTAATGTCATTGTCCTCATGTCCATTAAGGCTAGTAGGCTCATATTCCACTTACTGGAGATTAAAGTTGCAGTGTGTCCTCTCCTCTTGTTGATCCGACACGGCTGAGGAAAACACCCGGAGCAGGTGGGGGTGAAGCGGTCATGACTTGACTCTCTCTCCCTCTCTTCAGCACTGATCTCACTGCATGGGCGGTAACGATGCGTCCAGGGTGGGGTGGGTGGGTGGGAGGGAGGGAGGGAGGGAGGGAGGGAGGAAGGAAGGGAGGGACAGCCCCGGCCTGCCAGTTTCAGGAAACAGACGGAGCATGAGCAGGTGGAAAATGCAAATACCATCTAAACAGGTTTTTGCTCTGATAGTCTCACAGACTTTGTATGGAAGCCGAGAATGCTTGCAATTTTTTTATTCCATGTATAGCCTACATTATTTATCTTGTTATCTCAAGAAAAAGATTTATCTCCTTTATCTCGGCACCCCTCTCATGATTATTTATTTAAAAAAAAATTAGGCTACATACAGTCAGGCCCGGATTAACACAGTGTGTGAGAAAAATGTCCTACAGAGTAGATATTTTAGCTTATTACAAACCCAAGCCAAAAATAATGTTAAGTCAATATTTTAGTGTTTGCGCTGCATAACTAAGGCTTTGAGCCTTTCTGTTCACTTTCTCAGAGCATTGTTCACAGTCATTATCTCAACACACATACTGTACTACAGAAAAATGTAAGACAAAGACACAATGTAAACACACAAAAAAACTCATTTTATAGGCTACAGTGAGGTCAAGTTTCAAAAAATGGTGTCACTATGAAATAGCTATTATGGAGACTAACATCACACATGAATATGATTGGGCTAATTATAATCAGCATGCAAAAATGTGTGGCAAAAACTGCATAGGATTAGTGTATGTGTGTGTAGGGGGAGACTTGTGGGTACCCATAGAACCATTCTCATTCAGATATCTTGAGGTGAGGGGTCAAGGGACCCCTTTGAAAATGGCCATGCCAGTTTTTCCTTTGCCAAAATGTAGCCTAGATTTAGAGCATTATTTATCCCCTGAAAGCCACTGAAAGCCAATAATATAGGTGGCAGAAGTGTCTTACATAAAGGGCACTTAACAGTCGAAGGTCAAAACGGCAGGTGCTTGGGCACCACCTGGTGTCTATCTGTGCACGTCCCTGTCTAAAATCACATAACAGCCAGACCTAAAACCATGTAATAGCCTGGGTTCATGTGTGGTACCGAAGGCCTGGCCGACATCATATGATAGGTAACGGTCCGCGAGGGCCTTTCGCCAGGCTGGCATCGCAAATCGTGACTGACAGACAGACAATAGAGATTACAAGGCATTTTTTTTATTATAGGATCATTTCATCATGTCATCTCAGTGATGAAGGATTTTTGGCAACATGTGCACCTGGTTTAACACGTCCATCCATATTCTCAAATTAATATTCTGTGCACTGAAATTATTGGTGTGATGGATGAGTCATCTAACTCAAGTTTGATGTAAAGGAAACTTAACATCCGGGGCCCCCCTGTGGCTGAGAATGGAGGCCAGCTCTATTGTCAACTCTTCATTGCCAGCCATGCTATTTGCAAAGAGACACCTGGGACCTTAAAAAATCTTAATTTAAGTTTTGTCATGAAAAACTCTGTCAGAATTTTAAACCAAGTTAGGAATGTTTTAAGGCCACCAGTCACCAGCCACCAGTCTGTTCAGACGCACATTTGTTTCAATCACTCTTTTTTGCCTCCATGGTCAGACAAAAACTACCATGCCTGGAGTGAGAAGGGGCTAGTTTCCATAAAAGACCTAATACATAGATGGTCATTTTGCATCCTTTGACTTACTGAAGAGGAAATTTGAATTGCCCGGCATGAACTGGCTCAGATTCCTGCAAATCAGAAATTTTGTTCGATCCAAGATTCACACCTTTGAAGCACTCTCAAATGAACATGCTTTTTTGATGTGTTGCTGAGCCCTCCCCACTCCAAGCACCGTATCTCTAGATTTGTATGTCTGTTTGACAACTGCAACACAGCCTCTACTGAGAGGATTAGAGATGCATGGCAGGGGGAACTTGGTATTGATTTATCTGACATTATATGGGAAAGGAGTCTGTCTATAGTACAACTTTGCTCAGTTAATAGCAGACACCAGCTGATCCAATTTAAAGTCGCTCACCGTCTTCACTACTCCAAGCATAAATTGCACAGGATCTACCCTTCTGTCTCACCACTGTGCGACAGGTGTCAGAGGGCACGCTATCTCATGCCTTCTGGTTCTGCCCTTCACTGACGGACTGACACTCGGGACAACTGTTGACAAAAAAACGTATTCTGAAGGAATGGAAGTCCTCCTCTTCCCCCTCTTTTCAGGTGTGGCTGATGGACATGATCTGTTATACGGATGGAGAGACTCAGGTCCTTGAGAGCCAACACGCTTAAACGGTTCTCGACTGTTTGGGATCCTTTATTGGCCTACTTTGATGAGGTTAGGAATGAATAGTGTCTGAGGCTCTCCTGTCTGGTTTCTTGTGGGACCCTTGCGTGGGACCCCATGCACAGTATCTATTACAGATAAAAGCACCTTGGCAGACCTCAGTATGTCAGGCTAGGGGGCTGCACATCAGAGACTGTGGTTAGCAGTACAGGTGCACCACAGGGGACCGTTTTTTCTCCTTTCTTCTTCACCCTCTACACATCTGACTTCAGGTTCAACTCGGAGACGTGCCACCTGCAGAAGTTCTCAGATGACACTGCCATTGTGGGGTGTGTGAGGGGTGGACAGGAGGAGTACAGGGGCCTGGTGGATAACTTCGTCACATGGTGTCAGTCTAACCAGCTGCAGCTGAACAAATCCAAGACAAAGGAGATGGTGGTGGACTATCGGAGGGCCGGGCCACCCATGCAACCAGTTTCCATCGAGGGGGTTGAGGTGGAGGTGGTCAGGTCCTATAAATATCTTGGACTGCAGCTGGATGACAAGTTGGACTGGTCTAGTGCATGGGCACCCTATACAGGAAGGGGCAGAGCCGGCTCTATTTCCTGAGGAGGCTGGGGTCCTTCAACATCTGTAAGAAACTCCTGCAAATTTTCTATGAATCTGTGGTCGCTAGTGTCCTCTTTTATGCTGTGGTGTGCTGGGGAGGCAATGTCAAAGTGAGAGACGCGATGCGGCTGGACAAGCTGATCAGGCGAGCGGGCTCCGTGATCGGTGGAGAGATGGACTCTCTGGTGAAGGTGGCGGAGAGAAGGTCTCTCAACAAACTGCTATCCATCATGGACAATGACAGTCACCCACTACACACCACCATAGTAGGCCAGAGGAGCTTGTTCAGTGGCAGGCTGCTGTCACTGAGCTGCTCTACAGACAGACTAAAGAAATCATTTGTCCCCAGAGCCGTTCGACTTTTTAACTCTTCCCAGCGGGGGAAGTGAGGTCATGTATGCCTTCGCTCTGTTGTCTCTGCTGCGTGTGTTGTTGTTTTTTGTTGTTGTTGTTTTTTTTTTAGCTCTGCCTGTTTTTATTTATTATGTTCTCTATTAGGCACTCGGTCACTTTAGGTTCTGGCTTTTGCACACGGTCTGTTACTATCTTTTTATATTTTCTTTTACTGTGTTTTTCTAATTTGTCTACTGTGTGTTTTTATTGACTGTATGTGAGCTGCTGGTACATGAATTTCCTTCGGGATCAATAAAGTATCTACCTACCTACCTACCTACCTTATGCGGCTGGTAGCAACATGTAATGTTGAACGTTGATGATGTATGTTTTGTTTTGTTTTCTTTTGTTTTCTTTCCTGTGTCTGAGCCTGTTTATTTGTCTTGTTCGTGTAATATAATTGTTCTATAAAAATTGAAAATAAAATATTGAAAAAGAAAAAGTTTGATGTAAAGGAAATTATGTCTAGAAGGAATTTCTGTGACATTTTATTTTGTGTTTTAATCTGCAGTCATGCTTTCACATGATTTGGTGGCTACAAGCACGATCAATAGCGAGAAACTAGGTTTCAAGTTGACTCAAAATTGTTGTGTGCTATTGGCCTGTGAAACAAATTTAGCTTAGGGCCATATGATTTCCGCAAAAAAACAGAAAAAACTGACGGAATCATGGAATTTGATAATAAACATGAAATCAAATGTAAAACATGGAATATGGCAGAATTTTCCATAATATGTTTGAAATTGATGTAGGTCTAATTATCAAAATCAAAAGTAGACATAATTATTCAAGTAGCCTATGATTTCATAATTGTAAAGTAGGCCTAGAGAAAAGATTCTGTTTTTGATTCGGGTGTTTTGAGAGGGGGGCCTGTCTTGCGTAGGACTCTTAAGTTTTTACTTTGAGAAACATTTCAAAGAGGCTGTCTGAGAGAGCCAAATCATCAATAAAAAAAAATCATCTTCAGAGAATCTCTATCTTCTTTGTAAAACAGAAGTTTAAAATTGATTTTGAGTCTAACATCCAAAAAGTGTTCCACGTAGAGCCCAAAAAAAGGTTCTTTGAGGAAAAGTTGAAGAACCCTGTGGTATACACACTTGACTTGCAATGTGTGGGAAAGATGTCTATGTGTTTCTCATTCCAAGCAATCTGCGTGGCAGCCCTGTGACCAGCATGAGAAGCTTAGCTAGATACATGAACATCATGCCAATGGAAATTGTAATTACTGTAATTATAAGCCATAATGCTGCAAATCAAGCAGTGGCTCTGGAATGTGACAGTCATGAAGAAGAACATTTCTCAAGCAGAGGTGGAGCAGCATACAGGAACATTAAATAAATATGTTTGTATATTCTTTTTCAAAGTACAAATGTGTGTAAAAGTGTGTCTAAATGGCTCTCAAGTTTAGTCAGAGAGCTTTCCCCAGTTTGGGACCATAGTGACTCAAAGCAGATTCCGCACATGTCAACCAGGTTGAAGGGACGGCCAGCACATTACTGCTGGATAATCGGAGTGACCTAGTTGGAACCAGTGGCCTAACTCAGGCTTTGGAAGAGGAAGTGATACTGAAAGCTGTAGTTCCTCGAATGGCCACTTGAGGCTGGACCCAAAAGGGAGTCGTTCCCATTCAACCCCATGTTAAAATGCCCCACTTTGTAACAGGATTAAGCATGTTTACAGCCTGGCCCAAAACACGGTTGGCCTAGATAGAATTTTCACTTTTCATAACTGTATGGGGGATGCATTTTTATAAATTATAACTCATCTGTTTAGAGTAAAAGAGACAATAGAGAAGACGTTTTGGGGGTGATTGACAGGTCCCCTGTCCAGTGATCACACAGCTTTGTCCAATATTTAATGTTAATGGTTGGAACTTATCTTACAGTCATATCACTACAGTAGACAGGGGCAAGACTATGAAGACATTTGAAAACTAATAAAATAATCTTGAAATCAAATGAATATGGATAGCCAATGAAGAGAACTAGCAATTAGCGTGCTCTACGTGCTCATTAGTGGAGACTCTGGAGAAGATGCACTTTTTTTGTGTGACCAAACTCGTGCCTCAATTCAGCACTGCACTCTGTCAGGTCCCCAGCAGCGCACCCCCCAAGTTTGAAGTCGATCGGACAAATGGTTCTGGAGATATGCCAAAATCGTGACTAACACCACTCGCCCGCATCGTCAGTGATTTGCGTCACAAATCACCGCCCGCTGCACAGCCTCGCCCACCCTGCAGCTCTCCGAACTGGGGCCGAGCTCGCAGCTCGGCTGCTGTCTGTGTGGCCTCGCCTGCTCTATGCATGCGCAGCGCACAATTGCTCAACTTTGCATCACTGATGACATCACTCACTGATGACATCACAACGATGTCACAATGTCTTTGGCATCATCAGTGATGCCACAATTGCTAGAGTGTAACCGAAAACCACAATTGCTCGAGTGACATCACTGATTCACACTGAAGCACGACCCTCCTTAGGTGTGGTATAATGAGCATATACCACGGACTGTCGTGATATATATATATATATATATATATATAAAGAGTTCATTTGCAAAAACAGGTAAACGCCATTCTTAACATGAACAAACAACATCTGTTTGATACTCCCTGGAATGCACATAGAAAACATTATTGAGGTGATTTATGTGAAAATTATCAGATGAATTTAGTTTTAGTTATGAGTGATAATACAAATTTCCCAAAAAGAAATTAATTACAGTATAAAATAAATACATCAATATATAAAATAAAATGATAAAAAATTCAAACGAAGATACCTGTTTTTGCAAATTAACTCTTCATATATATATATATATATATATATATATATATATATATATATATATATATGGTGTTTTGCATTATTACTTAGAAACCATTTTCAGACTACAGTATCTCTCACTGAGGTGTTACAAATATGGATGCTACAAAATCATCCCAACTGCATCCGATCTTGGTCAGTAGTTTATATTCTGGTGGTCAAGTGCTGAATAATCCCCATGTTAAAACTAAGTGTTATTGCCAAGAGTGGAGAGTCATCTGGATGACATCTCTTGGAGGACAGACTAAAAAACCTCTGTGACTTCCAAGTTATACAACGCTGTTTACACTTCTTGCCTTATGTGAGGCAGTGTATAAAGTGCCCTTTCAAACATTTCCTTTTGTGGCTTGTTTGGTTGTCTGTTATGTTTTAATCTCGACATGTTATTATGCACTGGTACATGTTCATTTATAAAGTCATTCTGGGTAAACTCCCATCTTATATTTGCACTTTGATTTCACAGAGATCTGACTGTAGGTATAGTCTGAGATCTCATGACCCTTGTACACTCTCAAATACCTTCTTAGAAAGTTTAGTCTTTATCTTGTTAAGGAATTTCAAGACTGTGTTTCAAGATACCACTGTATCAGCGCTAAATATAGTCTGTTGTCAGCTCTCTGTGCATCATTGCAACACATAAAAAGACTTACAATCTCCTTCTCTTTGAAGAACTGTATTCATGCACCCATGATGTTTGGTACATCTCTTCATCTCATGAGACCTTAAATCATATTAAATATATTCCAGTAAGCCAAACCTCTGACTCATGCACTTTTTATTTTATTTTATTTTACATCACTTAGGCAGCCAGAGGATGCATTTTAAGGATATCGCATAGGGAGCAATCGTTGAGGTAGAATCAGGAAAATGCCAAATCTCTAGGGAAATTCATAGTATTCAATCATGATTTTAATCCAATAGCAGGTAATTGTCATTAAATGACCACCATGGCCAATGAGTATTGTGCCATATTGTATGGCAAAAAAGAAAAACATCACGAGAATAATATGAATATGTAGTTTCTAATTAACAACCTAAACTACATGACCTAAAGTAGTTAACTAAAAGCTACTGAGATTTGAATGTAGTTACTGTAAACTAATTACCACCCAACTACTGCAAATTGTAGTCAAACTATTGAAATACATGTAGTTATACTCCCCTTCACTGTCTGTCTATCGCCTGACTGGACCTTCAATTATAATAGGACTCGTCAGAATAGGTTACTAGTCTTAAATGAAGTGAACCTGTTTAGGGGCCCTGGGCTTCCTTTTCTATCCACTTTATACTGGAGGGGGCATCTTCTAGAACAGTGGTTCCCAACCTACGGTACGCGTACCGTAGGTGGTACTTGCGCCCCCTGCTGGTGGTACTTGGAAGGCTCTGTGAAAATAATAAAAAAAAAAAAAAAAAAAAAAAAATTGTGCAAAATCCATGGTGGTCATTAGTAGTAGTTTTCAAACATGTGAAAGTGAAATAATAATAATAATTATTAATATTATTGGCAGTGTTTCTCAAGGTAGGTGGTACTTGCGCCCCCCCCTGCTGGTGGTACTTGATCCCTGGAATCCCAATGTTTAAATTATGAAATAAACCCAACTTTAAAATCAATTGTAAAACATGTTTATCTATCAAAATAATACTACGAATGAAAATAAACTTGTGATCATTGAAATTGAGGTTTATTTTGTTGTCTTGAGATTTAGAAACAAATATTTGTTTCTGACGGACACTATACCTGTTGCGCATGCACAATTACCTGCCCGCCCCGCATGGTTACACAAGTGGTGAACAAAGACGAGGAGGGATGCTAAAGTGGATCAAAACGGGAGGGAATCGTAAAAGAGCTGTAGTAGAGGAGAGCAGCAACGATGAAGCACAAGGAGGTGAAGACAGCAGTCAACCCAGCACAAGTGCAGCTGCTGCAGGTTGCACATAGGCTGCAGGTTGGAATAAATTTGCCTCCTGCGTGAACTGTGCATAGCTGAATAGACTGTATTTTAACGTCGGTCATATGGTGGTACTTGGAGAGCCAACTACTTTCTCAGGTGGTACTTGGTGTAAAAAGGTTGGGAACCACTGTTCTAGAATAATGCCTTACTGGTTTAGCTTGACCTCACAGGCTGTAGAGGCCACTCAATGATGGTCCAAAAAGCTGATAAAGGTTTTAATTCTTTATTTTACTTCCAACAATCTGGATAGTAACACAAAATCCTCAACACGAGGTAATACAGTTATTACAGCAAAATAATATAAGCAATCTTCAAGTTGCCATCTCTGTCTGTACAACTTCAACAGATGATTTTCCTTCTCCCTCTCACAGGGCTCAGTGATCTACTTTTTATTCTCCTGCAACAAGACATTGTTTGATATTATGTAATAGGATTTATTATTATCATTATTATACCCCTCCCCCTTTTTTTATCCCCAATTGTACTTGGCCATTTATTCCCCCTGCGGCCCCGGGCGCTGCTCCACCCCCTCTGCCGATCTGGGGAGAGCTGTAGACTAGCACCATGCTTCCTCCGACACATGCACAGTTACCAGTTGCCAGCCACTTCTTTTCACCTGACAGCGGGGAGCTTCACTGGCAGGACATAGCATGTGGGAGGATCTTGCTATTCCCACCAGTTCCCTCCTGCCCCGAGCAGGCGCTCCGACCGACCAGAGGAGGCGCTAGTTCAGCGACCAGGACACATACCCTTAATCCGGCTTCCCACCCGCAGACACAGCCAATCATTGTTTCTGACAGTTGGTTTCCTCCTGTTTGCTGTTGTGGTTTTGCAGTCCAGTTTGAACCAGTTCTTAAACCTTTGGTTACAACATCGTTACCACAAAAAAGGAAGCTAAGTGTCAATTGAAACGTACATAGCAATGTTTACATTCTTCCCATCAAAGGAGAAATAAGGCCAATGTTCCTTATTCACACAACTTAAACTGCCACCATGTTGTCTGACCTTGATATGTCGAAGACCATAAAATTTAAATTAAAATCTGTCTGAGCGCATATGTCCCCACCACTTTTCAACACAAAGTGACTCCCTTGCCCGAACACTTTTGTTTGCTCTATTTGCGGGTTTTCTGTGAATTGAGTGTAACTTTGGAAATATATTCTAAATCAGAAAGGGGCACTCGGTCATCTGAAGCGAAAAGGCCTAGAACCATTACAGTACAGACATACAGTAAGTGAACGAACATCTTGTACAGTATTGTTGTTCCTCAGAGGGAGTTTTCAAGACTATTTGGTGGATTGTGAGATACTATCCATAAAGTTGAAAAATGATTAATGATTTATTGATATTTTTTAAGAAGCTTTTTTATTCATTTTATTAATTAAAGTAGGCCTATTCAGCCTGCACCTTTGATCAAATCCAGATGGTTTGCTTTACAGGTGGTGGTGTTGGTGGGGCTGTCACAGTTTTGCATTTTCTCCAATTTCTCCCTTGTTCCCCTATATCTCTCTCTCCTTCTCTTGTGTTTACTTACTGTATGTGCTGCACACTGTTCAAACCTCGGCACAAAGGGCTTTATCTTCAACGTACGTGTCGTGAAAGTGAAAAGCGGAATGATCAGAAATGCCCAGAGTGCTGTAGAAACTACCATAGAATACCATCATGTCAGAAGATGTGTCTGTTTCAAAGCATTGCTATAGCTGTGACCTTTGAAATTCTCCATAGATTAAGATCTTAAGGCAGCAGATCCACTCCTCGCACTGGCAGCTCCCTCACCACAGCTTGATGTGCTAATCATTTAGGAAGTGTTCAAGGTCTTGGTGAACACATTCCCATCACTATATGTATTCATTTTCCTGTGTTTATTAATCATTTATTAATCATTAATGTATTACTGACCTACACAAATGGTGATACAAAAAGGTTTATATATATATATATATATATTTAATGAGTCTTTAATGAGCCAGTGAGAGGGATAGAAAAAATATAGTATTGTATAGTATAATATAGTATTAAACCCCCCATAAAATATAAAAATATTCAAATAGCGTAATGTGCTTAGAAGACATTAACAGTGGTTGACAAACGGTCCAGGAAACAGGGCTGTAATTAAGCAATATCACACGAGAGGGAGTGCTGTTGTTGGCTAATATCGGCACTGCTGTGATTCGGTCGTAGGCACGAGGAGTGTGATATTGCTTTTATACAACAGTTCTATTAAACAAAGCTGATTAAAAAAATGACAAAAAGCTGAGAAAATATATGATTTCTCTATTTATTCCTCCACCAACAAAAATAGTCCCCTCAGCTTTCTGCTTTGCCGAAAATGTAGCCTAATCAGCCTAATTAACTGCAGGCTGTCTACTTTACTACTGTCTACTCTACAGCTGTGAAGCGTTTTGTTGATTACAGCAGCTGTAAAGCGGAGTGATCTACACACAGTGAAGCGCCAGTGCATTATCATGAAATATCGGCACTGGTAGGATCCCTCTTGTCCAATCAAATTGCTCGGCCGGAACTACCTGTTGTATAATAGATCTTGAACCATGTGCATTTGTCCCAAAGGGATGTCAGGATGTACTTTGCATGTACTATATAAGCGCCTTCATTCTAAGTAAAGGCAGATCTTTTCACCATGAGCCTTGTGTCTGTACTTTCAATGATTAGCTGTATTTTCATTGATTAACCACAACAGAGGCTGTGCTGTAATGTGTGCTTTGCGGAGTTACACGACGTCCGAGTGTTTGGTTTTGTTCTTATGCTCTTATGTAACAACCTGGCTAAAGGAAGTAACAAAAGAGGGAGTCATACAGCAAAGTAAGTTATAATTTATTAACTAAACAAAAGAACAGAATAAAAGGTGCAGTGAGGAGGGAGAGACATTGAATGGTCTTAAGGTTTTAAGCCAAGGAGCACACCAGGTACAGCCACAGGTGTACTCAATCAGCATAACGACAATCTCTCCTGCAGGATACAAGGCACACAGCAGCAGCGAGAGGGTCGTCACATCAATATTACTTTTTTGCTTGTCAACTCATAGGCTACGTATCTTCTTAGTTAAAATTGGGTAAGTGGGTGGTGTCTGTCTGTCTGTGGTGGTGGTGTCAGTCACAATTATGATGTCATCAGTGATGTTACTTGAGTAATTGTGATGTCATCAGTGATGTCACTTGAGCAATTGTGGTGCCATCAGTGATGTAATAAATCCTTCCTGGTATGCACGATGGCACCTAGGTGGGTGGGTGGTGTCTGTCTGTCTGTCTGTCAGTCCAGAGTCTCCACCCTAGGAATCGATTCCTACTAATCAGTTTATGATGTGTCTATTTTTCCTTGTTAGTAGTGAGTTTGAGAATCTGCTAGTGCCTTTCAAATTAGTTTCAGCTCTAGTAAAAGTTGTTTCCCACCAGCAGATGTCACCACAGAGCAAGCATTAAAAGTCACCCTGGCTTGCTGCATCAGTCTGGCCCTGGCTGCATGAGATATGTTCTACTCTCCTCATGACATATGGCACTTTAACACAGCCATCTTTGATTTGAAACGGAAGAATGGAGAATATTGCAGCAAATGAGATAATTTAATGTAAAGCTGTTGAAATTCTGTGCTCACCATGAGTCCAAAACCTGCAGTTTACCCCTGGGTGCGGCAGTGTGCGGCTCTGCAGAATTTGGGCACAGATTTGGGAGGCAGCAACACTGTTCTGTAAGCTCTTTTGTTGTTCCCAAATCTCTTACTCCAGTTCACAATGACTGCTGAATGAATGAATGAATGAATGAACTTATTTGATCAATAAAAAAAAGACAGTACACCACAAGCATACAGTAGAAAAGAATTAATCAGGATGACACACAAAAAAGTCGTCAAACTTATTTCCATTGTGGTCCTGCATCAGTCTTTGTATTCTAATGTGGCATACATTAGACTTGATACTGATGTATCCTGACAACTGGATTTTACACCACATCTTTAATGTATCGAGGACGTTAAAGGACAAACGTGTCCCTGGTCTCTCGTCCATCATCCAGTGGATTCATCCACCCCTCCCCCTGCATCCCTGCATCCCCCCCCCCCCCCACACACACACACACATGCATTCCCCCATCTATTCCTCAAATGTTCTCAATGCAAACTGACGCACTGTTTTCTGTGTCTGGAGGAAAAGCAAAGTCTTCATTGATTCCCATGAGAGCACTGCCTTCAGAACGTCTCAGTGTTTTGAACTGTTAGGGCACAAGGATACAGCGATGCATGACGCAAGGAGGGCTTTAGAGATCTGCTTTGCATGTGATCGACCTCTGAGGCAGTGCTTTCATCAGTTGCATTGAGAACTTCTCCTCAGCCACGATTAGAGGGGCACGTTGAGAGATGTAAATTTAGACAAGATCATAGAGAATGCTGCAAGGCTTAGCCAGAAGTTAGCAAAATAAAACAGGTCAAACAGCACAGGGGACAGAAGAAATATTTGTGGAGAGTTTCAATCCAAAATGAGAGATCCACCATTTAAAAAAAAGTGACTGCAAAATGCTTGCTGGCCTGAGAGTACCTTTATTCATATGGGGAATGTATGGTGTTTTGCAGCGATGGCCTGCTTCGCATTCTGACTGTACAGTTACACACAGTTACACACCTCCGAGCACAAAAACATTCTTCTGCTGTTGGCCACTGAGCTGCTCCACTGGAGCATTTGGGCTTTAACTGCCTTGCTGCAGGGCACCTTGTCTTAGTAGTTAGTTGCTGAGGAAGAGAACGTTTCTCACCAAGTATTTTTACAGCCATTTAGCCTTTATTAGATTTGACCTCCCTTAGCTGGCTGGTGTCTCTGTGGCCAGTCTGAGCTAGCTCTCTCAGCTGAGTCCGTATGCTGGTGATCATCTCGTTCAGCTCCTCTTCTTTGCGTCGGGAGTTTACGGCCTTCAGCACCATTCAGCTGCCTCCAATGAGGAAGATGACCGTCCCAGCAGTTGCCAGCAGCTCGGCGCCCGGCTTCACCTCCTCCTCATTCAGCGGCTCGATCCCCATCTTGGTCTCAATACAGCGGGAAACTGCAAAGACATAGGCACATTTTCAGTTATGCTCTTAATATGGCATACTTCTTCCTTTTTACCATTTTTAAAATTGATTTAAATGTTTTAACATACAAGAAGAAAAACACAAGGACCACAAACATCTACAGTACAAAAAACACACAAAATACAAAACACAAACATAAACACAAACAAACATAGAAATCGGGCAACCACCAACGCAAAGAGAGACATTTTTAAACAAGGGTAAGATTATGGAATTTGAGCGATATACGTGACCGGATGGTTTACCAGGCTACCATTTGATGACACTTTGTCTCTCTGACTCAAATCTAAGAATAGTTATTGTTATATATAATTTTGTCCAGAATTCCATGACTGTCTGTATTGTAGGTAGAGAGATAACAGAGAAACTATGATCAGAACATTTCATTTTTCTGCATTCTAATTGTGTTAACTTCTTGTAAATTAAATAGTGAAGTTTGACAATTTATAAATTTCAAGGGGACCCCCTGGAGCCCCCTCAAGTAGTTGTATATGCTGATATATGTGGTGTGATAAACAATGTATGAGGTATGTATACTATAGGATGAAGTATGGTATATGATGGGATGTAAAACCCTTTGAGACTTGACTGTGATAAAGGGCTATAAACACCATCCCCGAAACAGTGAAAATGGTCATGGAATTTCTAAAGGTTATGATCATAACCCCGGCTATATGATTAATATGAATCGCGCAGAGGACTGCTTCCTATGTTGACACACCGAGTGAACAGTATGAAATAGAACTTAAAGTTACTTTAAATTATGGGCAAATGAATCGCTTTCAGAATGGATATACAGGATCTGTGTGTGGTACAGCGGTCGCCCACTCTCTCAAAAGGGAAATTGACAGATTTGGGTTCCAACTCGAGTGCTGGTTGTGGATGACTTAAAGCAGACTAAAAACACACACACACACACACACACACACACACACACACACACACACACACAGACACACACGCGCACACACACACACACACACACACACACACACACACACACACACACACACACACACACACACACACACACACACACAACAAACCGGATTAGCGGCAGCCACAGTTAATCCCATTTTATTTCAGATGCCTCGGTGTGTATATGTGTTTTTGTGCATGTGTATTACATATGTGTGCATTTGTATGGGCACACGTGTGCATTTGTGTGTTTGAGTGTTTGTGCGGGCGCGTTTAGGTTTTAAGGCAGTGTTGATACAAGGATGCTATCGCTATCCCCTTTTTTAGATGGCAGAAATTATTGTGTTGGCAAGCATCTGGGTGTGTAGGTATCTGTGTGTATTGCCCATGTGTGTATGTGTGTACTCCTGAAACACACCCCTGTAAATCAGCTCCCTAAGGTCCCACCAACTCAGCTTTCTCCCCATGTTGTGTAGCCTCATTTCCTGCCTGTGTGTATTGACGTGTGAGAGAGAGAGAGAGAGAGAGAGAGAGTGAGTGAGACAGATAGAGAAAAAGAGATTAAGAGTAGGTATATCTGTGGGTGTGTGTTTCATATCAGTGCACTGTACATACACTGTACATACAGTATGCATGGTGGGGGGGAAACAATTAACGCAGGA
>NC_139625.1:52639370-52664370 GCF_964638095.1 Poromitra crassiceps | reverse complement strand
AGACATCTAAATCAGTGGTTCTCAACCTGGGGCCAGGGGCCCACCAGGAGTCCATGAGGGGGGCCCCCAGCAAATTGATGAATTGTTCAACTTCATTAGGCTATTTGATTTACAAATTACAAGAGGTTAACTCAATTAGAGAATGTAGAATAATGACTATTTTCATCATACTTTCACTGTTATCTCTCTATAATACAGATAGTCATGGAATTTTGGACAAAATCAGTTCTAACAATACAAATGTTCTCAGATTTGATTTCGGTCCAAGGGACAACATTTCATCAAGTTGGGGCCTGTGGCTCTAATGTGGACTAAATTAGTGGTCCTTGATATGAAAAAGTTTGAGAATCACCCATCTGGTTATAGACGTCTAGGCTAAAATAAGGCTACAAAAAGTGAAAGTTTCGTAGACGACTAGTCGTCTATGAAACTTTCTTAGAATAGCCTAAATGTTCTGGGGAATATGGCAAAAATGAAATATTATCTTGTACATGTGGATGTGGACTTCTCTGGTGCATAATTTGGATATTTACAGCTGCTTATTCCACACTGGATCACTGGCCTTATTCCGTACACATGGTGCCCCAGTTACATCAAAGCAATAATCCTCACCTTTTCATATAGTCTAGATGTCAGTTTTCTGCTCTCTGTTGGCGAGATGGCTAGTTATATGAGCAGCTATAGACACATGTCCGAACAGAGAAAAGAAAAGAAAAGAGCGCCACCTACTGAAAGTCAGACTGCATCAACAGAAAATCCAAGGAAAAGGACATCACTTGATTTGATTTTGATTGTGATCTATGGGAAGTGCAGTGCTTAAACACCACAGCAATGAGAGCTAAGCACCAAAGACAATACCAAAATAAAAAAAGAGGATCTCACAGGGTGCCACTTTAATGTCTAAGGAAGTGGTTCTCACATCAAGGACCCCTAAACCTACAAGACCGAGCTACTCTTCCTCCCCGGGAAAGACTGTCCCCTCACCGACCTTTCCATCTCCATTGACAACACTACTGTGTTTCCCTCTCAAACAGCTAAGAACCTTGGAGTGATCCTTGACAATCAGCTGTCCAACTCAGCCTACATCGCAGCAACTGCCCGCTCCTGTAGGTTCTCCCTGTACAACATCCGCAAAATCCGTCGGTTTCTCACAAGGGAAGCGACACAACTCCTGGTCCAGGCACAATTGTCATCTCTCGCCTGGACTACTGCAATGTTCTTCTGGCTGGGCTACCTGCTACAGCCATCCGTCCGCTTCAGCTCATCCAGAACACTGCAGCCCGTCTGGTATTCGAACCAACCCAAATTCTCTCATGTCACTCCCCTCTTCCGGGACCTTCACTGGCTTCCCATCTCGGCACGCATTAAATTCAAAACACTGGTTCTGGCCTACAGGGCAGTACACCAGACAGCCCCTCTATACTTACAATCTATGGTCAGGCTCCAAAGCTCTCACCGTTCCCTCCGCTCCTCCACCAGCGCAGGACGCCTCGCCCCCCCTCCGCTACGGGGGCTCAAAAGTCACTCATCCCGTTCCCGACTCTTCTCGTCCCTGGCACCTCAATGGTGGAACGAGCTTCCACCTTCAGTCACGACGGCCGAATCACTGCCGATCTTTCGGAAAAGACTAAAGACTCACCTTTTCAGGCTCCATCTGGGCCCTTCTTGAACTAACTTCTTGAACTAACTTCTTTCTCTCTCTCTCTCTCAAAAAAATCTAAACTAAACTTGTACCACTATTCCTTACAGAAGTTGTAGTTGTCATAGACTGTGTTGCATAGTTGATTGCTATATTGCTGACAAAAATGTGTTATTGTAAGTAGCTTTGGATAAAAGCGTCTGCCAAATGATGTAATGTAATGTACAAAAATGAGACCAGATAACATTTTGCGGGCCCCCCATCTGATAAGATTTTTTGCTTTTAGTACAGAAAATTTATGAAATACATGACCAAAATAGTCATATTCTGTCATTGTGTTACTGAAGGATGGAATTATAGTGAAAATAATTATGCCCCTTTTTACTGAGGACCCCCTGGAACCGACTCAAGGATCCCTTGGGATCCCTGGACCCCAGTTTGAAAACCACTGGTCTAAAGGTTCAGAAAAATACCCATACCAACTAAACATTCCTGAGAGAAAATTCAATCTGATAGTAGTGCACAATTTAAAAAAAATCCTGTAGCCGATGTGTTTTCCTCGCTGTTGTAAGGCAGGGTTGTTTGCACATTGATCTGCCTTTCACTATCCGCTCCTCTCCTCATATGGATTCTTCCCTCAGCCTTCACTGGCTCCTCTACGCTCCGGCATCTCAGTGACTCTGACTCTCAGCACTGAACACAAACAGCTGCCTGGCCCTCGGTTCGCCTCTGCATCTCTCTGCTGTGTATAATATGTTGCTCCTTGTCTCACCTTCACTTCATAATGCATTTACCCTGCCATTCTGTTATCTACAGGAGATGTGGTTTGAATGCTAGCTTGAGTTACGGGACTGTTTTTACTGTTATGTAAAAACCTCCATGTTTTCACCTCAGTTACCCATTCCTTATGGCTTGAGAAAAAATCACCAGGCTCCCGTGGGCTTATGAAACCCTTTCAAAGCCCATTAGAAAATGTCACGAATGCATCTTTAATATTGAGGATCCACGCTGTAAGAGGATTATGTCCACCAAAGACTTAGGCTACTTACCATCCTCCAAAAATGTAATTTACTTTAATGATGCTATCTTTTTCTTTATTCAAATGGTGGATATCTCATTTTTCTGAGGGAATTATCTGAAAGTATTTCTGTTTTATCCTGGGCAGCGGTGTGTAAAATCCTAGGTGTTTCCTATCATTTTCAATCAAGGCTGATTGTTTATCATTATGATGCTGGAGTTATGAGTCAGTAGCTCTTCGCTGAGCTTTGTAGTCATAGAACGTGACCTGTTACAGGACCGGCACCAAAGTCTAACCGATCCCTTTCAACTTGAAACAAGCTGCAGCTGCAGAGTTTTGCTGTTTCAGCAGGAAATACATAAATGTGTCTTTGAAACCGGTCATAATTTTTACTTCCTTTGTTTTCACAGGAGATGTGCTGACAAAGTGAATTTACAGTATTGAACAATGGCAATTAACAAAAGGCAGTAAGGGAGTGGAGCAGGCTGAGGAGGGAACCTTTACCTACATCCTCATCAGTAAATCCTGACGGGCATGGAGGATTCTCTCTCTCTCTCCCTCGCTGTGTTTCTCTCTGTTTTAATGAGCATACACAGACAGACAGGTAGACACACACACACACACACACACACACACACACACACACACACACACACACACCTACACACACACACACACACACACACACACACACACACACACACACACACACACACACACACACACACACTCTCACACACACACACACACACACACACACACACACACACACACACCACAATCTCAATTTCTTTCCCCATGTTGGTGACTTTCTTGATGACACTTCCATGCATGATCCTCTATCGTCTATCTGGCCTTATTTTGAGGGAAGCATGTACATGCATATGCTGCAGAAAAGCCCGTCAGGAGGAGCGCAGCATGGTTCCTATCAGCAAAGCAGTACATTACATTCAGAACCATCTTCTCTGTGTGCTGCTAATCTAATGCCCCATTACCTCTCCTGTCATCATAGAATGATACGGGGGAAAAAAACGTCTACCTGGCACTCGTGTCCCACGCCTGAATGGGGATGAGCAGCTCCCCGGAATTGATGCGTTTGTGTCTGCGTGCATGTGTGTTCTTATGTGCGTGTGTGTGCAGAGTGTGTTTGTGTGTGTGTGCCAGGGGATTTTTAAAGTGCCATTGTTTAGACTGTTTAGATAGTTCTGCTTGCCAGGGAATCAACAACCCCCCCCCCCCCCACACACACACACACACACTGATCTGGCATGTGATCTGTAAGAACAAACCCCAGAGTGGACACTGTGACGGCAGTGATAGCATTTGTTTATCTCTGGTTATTTACCACAGTAACATGCAGGTGTCTGTGTGTGTGTGTGTGTGTGTGTGTGTGCGAACACACGCGCACGCGCACCCGCACCCGCACACACACACACACACACACACACACACACACACACACACACACACACACACACACACACACACACACACACACACACACACACACACACACACACACAGGCTTGTGTGCCTCTGTGTGTACATCTGGATGTGTGCATGCACACACACACACACACACACACACACACACACACACACACACACAGACAGACACACACACGCGCACACACACACACACACAGGCTTGTGTGCCTCTGTGTATACATCTGGATGTATGTATGCATGCATACACATGCCTTCTGTTGGCCAACTCAAGGCTTTCGGTTGCCAGGCAACCGCATGGAATTTGAACCTACAGTAAAATGATTTGAATTTCTCATTGACAACACCCAAAATAACCAAACCTGAGCAAACAATCACACACACACGCTCGCACACACACACACATGCACGCAAGCGCTTGCGCACGCACACACACACACACACACACACACACACACACACACACACACACACACACACACACACACACACACACACACACACACACACACACACACACACACACACACACACACACACACAGAGTAGGTGTGGAACTTTGTACAAGCCTGCAAAGGCTTCGTTCCCACCTTGCACAGATTTGTACATAAATTTGTGCTAAACAAATAAACTAAACTAAACACACACACACACACACAGTCAGGAGCCCTGCACCCACACACCTCACACAGGAAATCACCAGGAACAACAGCTTGTGACCTTTGTTGTGATCATTTGTATGATGTGCATGTTGTATGTGCAAGACCCAAAATAACCAAACCTGTGCAAACACACACACACACACACACACACACACACACACACACACACACACAC
Source organism: Poromitra crassiceps (assembly GCF_964638095.1). Taxonomy (NCBI): domain Eukaryota; kingdom Metazoa; phylum Chordata; class Actinopteri; order Beryciformes; family Melamphaidae; genus Poromitra; species Poromitra crassiceps. The sequence continues at coordinate 52,659,430 of NC_139625.1, read as the reverse complement.
ACACACACACACACAGAGGGCACTAATTGCAACATGACATCACATGCTATAGTTTTCTCTTGCAGTTTTCTAAGAAAGCTGCTGCAGTTGAGTAAAGGGTACTTGGATTCAGAAATCAGGGAAAACAGGTACTGAAGCCAAACCACTGCTGTACACAATACAAAACTAGAGACCATATTGTGATGGGATCACACCTGCCACAACACGCGTGAAGTCAAACGAAGGTGGCGGCCAGGGGCGTAAAGTGTGTGTGTGTGTGTGGGGGGGGGGGCTTGCTTGGATCACACCCATTTTCGAACTTGACCTTCATTTTGATGTAAACTTCACACACCTGTAAAGTTTCATGACTGCATCTTGCATGGTTATGATAGCATTCACAAAATCTGTCCACAGACATACAGTATAAACTCAAAACGGTCAAAACTCAAAAGTACTCAAAACGGCTTCTGTGGTAGCCTACATGTAGTACTTCCTGTTACAATAGATGTCTCCAGAACCACATTTTGCCACGGTGACACACACACGCACACGCATGCACACGCACGCACGCACACGCACAGACTCACAAGGTGAAAACAATACCAGCCATCGCGGCTGGGAATGAAGTAAAAAATGAAGACAAATAGCAAGTATGTGTGTGAATGATGTTTCTTACTTATTATTTATAGAACTTGTCATGCACTTGAGCAAGTTTGTATTCTCTTTATTTGCCTGCATGGTGGTGAGTGAGCTACAGTGCGTTTGTGTTTTACACCTCCTGGAATGCTGCTTTGCTTTGGGAGCCAGTGAAAACAACAACAACACAACAACAACAACAACAACAACAACAGAGAAACATGCAGGCCCGTTTCTCTCCCTGCAAACCCTTTCAATCTCCTCGCTCCGTCTGTCACTCCGCCCTCCACCCTCTTTGAACTCCCCACTTCCATCGAGAAAATAAACGCAATCCATTATCATCATAGACATGAAGAGATACAAGGACGAAGAGAATGAAATGCTGCGCATCGCTTCTTCTGACACATTCATCACAGTTGCGACGCGCGGTCGTGGCAGCGCACCTCACTTCAGCGGCTCAAACAAGCCCGGATAGAAGACTCGGGACTCTGGAGGCTTGAAGCAACACCCACTGCTAATGTTGTTCTAATCTTATTCCCGGGCCTATATTTGGAAGCCACCCATGTAAATGTAGCTTCGCGGATGCCTCGACACACCCGAGGCGCTCTCCTTTCTATCTCACATTTGAATAAGTGCGTATTTCATGAGCAAATCTATTCCACGATTACACAGCGAATAATTACCCACGGCTGAGTATGGAGGATGAAATCATTATTCACCGTCAGATTATTAATCACTACTCCAAACCTGACCCGGGTCCTCAGCTGTGAAATTATAGTTCTACTTTAGCAAACAACAATAATGGACTGTACTGAGATGAGCAGAGAGACAGAGAGACAGAGAGAGCAGGGGGGGAATGAAAGACTAGACAGACAGTGGGATTGAGGAGGAGGAAGAGAGAGAGAGCAGGGGGAGGAAGGAATGAAAGACTAGACAGTGGGATTGAGGAGGAGGAAGAGAGAGAGAGACACACACACAGAGCGACATAGAGAGAGAGACAGATACAGAGAGAGACAGAGACAGAGAGACACAGAGAGAGAGAGAGAGACAGAGAGAGACAGAGAGACAGAGCAGGGGGGGGAGGAGGGAATGAAAGACTAGACAGACAGTGTGAGATTGAGAAGGAGGAAGACAGAGAGAATGAGAGAGAGAGAAACCCTGGTGGAAAACGAGAGAAATAGTGCAGAAAAGAAAGAGAGAGGGAGAGAGAGGCGGGGCACAGGAAGAATGAGTTTACTGAACAGCGCGCTGGAACCCAGAGTAATAATAATTACAGTGGTGCTCCTTCCATTGTGTGTCTTGGGAAGCTGAATCCAGCCACAGCCAATTTCAATTCATCTTTATTGAAGCCATTGTCAGCATCCTGGTTGGCAGAATGCGGGGAGAGGAAGAGCTGGGAAATGGGACAGGGAGAAGTGCTTGGGGAGAAGCAAGAGAGGAGGGGAGAGAGGTTGTGCAAAAGGAATAGAAAATCAGGATGCCACCAATCGCTGCACAGTGGCTGCATGGTGACTGCCCGTGTGTGTGTGTGTGTGTGTGTTCCTATGCATTTGGTCATGCATCAGGGACGGCCCTAGCCCCTAGGCATAAGTGAACTTAAAGCCCCCCCTCTAGTCAGTTTTTCATACCTGTACAACTATTGATGTTCTATGAAAACATGTACATGTGCACGTGCTGTAACAACGCACATCATCATTTGCGCCAAATAACTTAAATTGATAAGGACTGAAGGCTAAAGCTTGTTCCACCCATTATTCCACTGCAGCACACAATGCCAGCAGTGTTGTTCTCTGTGTCTGTTCTCTCTTTCTTAAACTCTTTGTATGTGCTCAGACCGGACATACTGGAAACCATTACGCCGCCATTACAGTCTCCCTGCATCGACAGACCCTTCTCACCGGGGCCATTTTGTGTCGAAAAGGCAGGGTAAACACAGGTGAAAGCAAAACACTAATGAGTGTTTCCAACTTCCATGACTGGCCTTTTCGACACAAAATGGCCCCCGTGAAAAGGGGGTGGTAAGGAAGTGGGGGCCCCCAAATCAAATTCTGCTTAGGGCCTCATAAAGGCTTGGGCTGGCCCTGCATTTATATGACCAAATGTGTTTGCATGCTTACATCCATGCTTTTGCATCTGTGTGTCTCTGTGCGTTTGCATTGTTGTTGTTGTTGTTGTTGTTACTTTGCTGCAGGAGACACGTCTTTAATTCCAGGGGACTAGCTGGGAACTATGACAAGTGATGCGTCTCAGAGCAATAATATTCACCGATGGTATTTTACAACATCCCCTCTCAGTTGATATTGAAGCCCTTGGAACATTGCTCTGCTCATTTTCATACATATTGCCTCTTCTGTCTTCTTTGGATGCACCTCTACCAAGTTCTATCACAGAAAGAAAGTGTTTTCTTTAAGATGTATCTTACCATAGTCAACACTGCTGAAGTGCCCCTTTGAAGCGATTTTTCACAGCGCTAGAATGTTTTCATTTTTTATTTTAGCACACACACCTCCAGAGGAACTCAGGAGCAGTCAACCTACAACATTAGCAGCCATGGGAATCTGTTGTAACCATTCAGGCTCTTATCTCCCCATTCTCAATATAGATTTTTGCAACAAACACACATGCAAAAAAGGTTACTTCTTGTAAACAATGACCCTAGACAAAGGATAAAATACTATTCCCTGGGGTCTACATTATTATGATTTTCTATGTATGAGAAGTATTATTTACTGAGAGCTTCAAAACAAAAGCAAGTGAGTGGTGCTAATACAATTTGACCCTTCAAGACCCCCTGTGGTGATATATGCACTAATGTGTAAATGGAAACAATTGGCACCTACTCTCACTAAAATAATTGCCGGCATGAGGCATAAATTGCCGGCATAAAATTCCACATGGGGATAATAAAGTGTGGTTTGCAAGACCAAATTTCAATCAATGACGGCCCCATATTCTCATATCTGATCAGCCCTTGACATCAGTCAAGTTTGACGTCAAGTGACGTCAGTTCATTCTGGTATATATAGCGAGGGTTTTATGTCACCTTCCTCTCTGGCTGGATCATAGCTGCAGCTGGCATCATGGCTGTTTGTCTCCACTGAAGCTGTCGTTTCGCCCCACCCACCTCCCGTCCACCATCAACGAGTCTTGACTCCTGAATAATTCCCCACGAGGGGTAGGGGGAGGATTCTTTATCCTAGCATATACAGATGCCCTCTCCTCTCACCACAAAAGGAGCATCATCTTGCAATAGAGTCATGGGGGGGATTTCTTATTTTCTAGTCAAAGCGCCAGCGAAGAGTCACTGAGGAGCATTCCAGCACCCGCTGTAAGACGCTAAGGCCAAGGTTGAAGGCCAGAAATGATAGTCAAGGCGCCGCGCCTGCCTTAATAAGACATCGTAGGAAAAATGAGCAGGTTGAAAGGGTAAGTAACAAATAGATCTCAAACAACCACCGGAAATTAGCTCTTCCTTTTGGGGGGATTCTCTATCCTAGCCTATATAGATGCCCCCTCCTCTCACCACAATCGTCATCTTGCATAATCTTGCAATGGAGTCATATGCCAAAGTAGTTGCCATGCCATTTTCTGAATAAAGCTGCTTGTTGAATCTTACCAACTGGTCTCTCTTGATTGAAGTATACAAACGAGAGCGAAACCCATTACCTTCAAAATTAAAGTAATCTTAAGACCTTTGCCTACAAAATAGTTATAGAGGATGGAATCATCTTGGGTTTTCGAGTAGTGAGGAACTACAGTAACTTCAGGGCAAAAGGGTTTTTTCCAAATGGATATGTAGTATTTAGAAAATGGATGTTCTCCCAAAGTGAAATTTCCCTTTAAAGCTCAGACTGTATTAAGAGCAGAAAGGTCACCAACCACATTTCTTAGCATAATCCATTGTGAAGCTTCAAAGTTACGGATCAAATAAGTCACCATGCTGGGATCATTGTGTGAGGGATTAGCAGGTGTCAATGGATAACTAACCACGAGCTGAACAACAGGAGAAGAAGACAACACCTCAGGCGAGACGCTCGGTCTGGAGCTGCAGATATAGTCTAGGGAATCTGTGAGAAAAAATGACCCAACCTTAAACAAATTGCAACAGAAATTATTTGTGTTGTATTCAGCTCTTGAAACCTTCCAATTTAACATACTGAAAATCCCAGAAAATCCCAGTAGTGGAACATTCTCAAATTTGGCATTGTCTCCACAAAGGAGGTGATGTTTTCGGTGCTGTTTGTCTGACCGTTTGTCTGTTAGCAGGAGGATTACGGCAAAACTACTGGGCCGATTTTCATGAAACTTGCTGGAAGGGTGTAGCATGGGCCAAGGAAGAACCCATTACATTTTGGAGCGGATCTGATCCGGGTCGGCTCAATGGAGGGGGCGGGGCTAGGGAAAAGAGTCTGTTGCTAGGGATAGGAAGGTCGTAGAGAGTCTGGATTCGAGAGGTGGGTAGGGGGCATGGACAGGTGTATGGGGGGAGTGTATGTGGGAGGTGGGAGGGGGTGTGGTCAGGAAAGGGGTGGGGCTAGGGAAAAGCTCTACCAAACATACTGTAACATAACAAAACAAAACATAAAAAATGGCTAATATGTTCTAATGTTACAGTTAGTGGAAAAGGGTGAGTTTTCATGCACATCTTGTTCCCTCAGACAGCCATCGCAAACCATAACTTCATAGTCATGTCATTCACGAGTCTCGCATTGGAGGCAATTTGATTTCGGCAAGGCACAGCGCAAGTTGTAGCTCAAACATGCAGATGAGTGGACAGGTAGGCTAAGTCTCCATATCCGAAGGTTATGGGTAAGTTGACCGCCATTTATTGTCTGTTACCAATGACAGTCATTGTCTGTTACCATTCAAAGTAGGCTAGCTTATTAAGCACTTACTAGTTAGCTAAAATAGGTATAGCTTAATAATAGCTTATTAAGATACTTGTACTATCTGTTATTCATTTTCTTTGTGCAAATAAACAATAAACAAACATAAATAAACAATAAACACTTACTCTGGAGATGATGTAGCCTACCACTTATACTCCAACCACTTATAAAGCCTCAGCCAGGCGGTAATGCAACATAAAGGATGCCAACTGCCATAAAACACCACAGAAGGATTTATTACATCACTGATGACATCACAATTGCTCGAGTGACATCACTGATGACATCACAATTGCTCAAGTGACATCACTGATGACATCACAATTGCTCAAGTGACATCACTGATGACATCACAATTGCTCAAGTGACATCACTGATGACATCACAATTGCTCGAGTGACATCACTGATGACATCACAATTGCTCGAGTGACATCACTGATGACATCACAATTGCTCGAGTGACATCACTGATGACATCACAATTGCTCAAGTGACATCACTGATGACATCACTGATACATGACAATCATGACATCACAATCGTGGCACACACACACCGCCCGCCCACTTATTGGACCATAACATCAGAACCATTGATGGCCACAACACATTCCATGTTATGGGCATTACAGCTGGAGTTACACCAGAGAGCCAAACCAGTACCTCTAATAGCTGTGACATAGCAGCAGTTGGACACATCAATATCTGAAATCAGAGACCCCCTGGCCTTTCATCCATGTCCTATGGGAGGATTGAGAATGCCACAGGTGTGTGATTCTCATGAACATGGTACAACTCATAGCAAAACTCAAGATATCAAGTAGGATCTAATTTCACCATTCAAATTGAAATTATAATCCACTAGGCATCTTGCACCCTACGCGAGTTCGCCTGCCTTGCAGCTCGCTGAGCTAGCCCTGCAGCTCGCATAAGCAGCTGCTTCGCATTGGAGGCAATTTGATTTTGGCAAGGCACAGCGCAAGTTGTAGCTCAAACATGCAGACGCGTGGACAGGTAGGCTAAGTATTCTCCATATCCGAAGGTTATGGATAAGTTGACCGCCATTTATCGTCTGTTACCAATGACAGTCTTTGTGTGTTACCATTCAAAGTAGGCTAGCTTAATAAGCACTTACTAGTTAGCTAATAGCTTACTAATAGGTATAGCTTAATAATAGCTAATTAAGATACTTTCTAAGGTACTATCTGTTGTTATTCATTTTCTTTGTGCAAATAAACAATAAACAAACATAAATAAACAATTATAGCTGCTGCACAGCAATGGGTCGTGGCCGGGCAAGTCTCAAGGCTTTGAGCTAGAGTCCCCAAGTCAAGGCTGAAGTCTTTTATCTATACTCCAAGTCAAGTCTCACGTCTTTGGTCACAAGTCCAAGTCAAGTCTCAAGTCTCTTATGGATGAGCGTTCTATCATCTTCTTCTGCTGCATGCCATCCAGTCTGCTTAGAACATTGCATAGCTAAAACTAAGGGATTCATAGCAGGTTCAGGTTTCTTTGCAGCATGTAGCTTTTTCATCATCTGATTCCGTTTTTTGTTGCGAGGCATCTCACAACAATACAAGTAGGAATCAGTATATTCACAAACAAAAGTAGTAGTTACTTGCCTGTTGCCTCACTGTTGTAGCGTGGATGAGGTACTGGTGGAGTTGATGTTAGCGCTGCAGGTCTGTGGGGTCACACAACTGATGTACCAGCAGGAGCTGCTTTTTCGTCTTATGGACAGACTGGATGCTTGCTGGTGGTGTTTTATGGGACTGGCTGCTTGCGTGTAAAAAGACACACTGCTTCCACTTATATAGGGTGAGCCAGGAAGGATTTATGACATCACTGATGACATCACAATTGCTCGAGTGACATCACTGATGACATCACAATTGCTCGAGATGATGTCATCAGTGGGACGGACAGACAAACAGACAAACAAACAGAGCCCTAGCTCCCTTAGATAGATAGATGTGCTCATTTTTTATGTATTTCCAGACACTTTTAGAGACACTGTGAGGGAATAAATTCATTACCGTAACACATTTTTAATTGGAAATATGAAACAACAAACTTTTTTTTTCAATGGCAAGCACTTCAATATGCTCAAGGGTAATGGGTATCACCCAAAATGTGTATGATTAACAAATACGAAGTTGTAGCTAACATTGTGAGAAATGACATGTTGTATTACGACTACATACTTACATGAGAAAATAAAAATCTGTTCTACTTAGAGACTCAACAACCACACTGTGGATTCCTTGCCCCCAAAAATGTGGAAATAGACACCAAATTTGTAATTCTAGGTCTAGTTGGAGTCAAGATATGGCCAACATTTTAATAATGGCAGCCATTTTGAAAAAATGTAATTTTAACATATTTCCACTAATGGGATTTTCTGGGATTTTTAATATAGTGTTTCGGGCATCAATATAAACATAAAAATGTGAAAATAAATTCTGTTGCAATTAGTTTAAGGTCAAACCTTATTTTCCCTAGACTAATAACAGCAGTCTACAGAGGGTGGGAGGGGCTTCACTTCTTCCATATGAATTTGACCACTAAAGATGACCAGGAAGAGAGACCCTGCATGGATACTGCTCAGTAGGGGTGGGACGATACATCGATACCTCATCGATATCATGCATCGATCAAAAGTTAAAACCGATATATATCGCCATAGCATCGCCTTGTAAATCCAAGGTGATGAAGCATAGATGTGCATGCATGGCTTATGTTCATAATTGAAAAGGTCATCAAGGGCTCTTTAAGTTAACTGATCAAAATCACTTGCACTTAAGCATGAGAAATTTGGCACTTTATAGTGAACAACAGATCTATTGTTTTTCATTTAAATGTCTGGAAGAGCACAGAAATAAAACTGTCAAATCATATTTTATTTGCTTTTTGTGAGCTGATATAAATGTAACTGATTGTGTTTAAATGGCCATGGTATTGTCTCATATCGATCGCAGGGCCCTGAATCGAATAGTCGAAATTGCATCGTGGCAGACTTTGTGATATCAGCAAATATCGTATCGTTGTCTGAAGAATTGATATAATATCATATTGTGATGAAACTTGTGATTCCCACCCCTACCCCTCAGTTGGTGTATACCATCTGCTTGTGTTCAGGCCACTATTTCAGGAAAGTATGTGGACACCAGCAGCCTGCCTGAGTCTGACCCATCATGACACAGCAGTAATACTGTCTCACTGGGAAGCAACAGAAGGTGGGCGGAAGTCTGTCCAGCTAAACACCACCTTGCAGTTCACTTGACAAGTTGGCATTTTCCAGTGCATTTTATTTAGACACTGCAGTTAACTGTCTACTGAGGAAAGGTTATCACACTGTTGGGATGGAGTGCACTTACAGTAGACAGAAAACAAGAAAAGGCGATCATGTTCTCAAGTTCAGACCAGGCCAATAACCAGAGACACGTAAGGAAAACACACAAGAAAAACAGAGGCTACTTGTTAGTATTATTACGGTGCCAAAATGGCCTATTTGTGTCTCAGTTTTCCCCAGAACAAACAAATGACTACAACAGAGGTGAATTTTCACCTAGTCCCCCAAAAAAGTATGTATGTATATATATATATATATATATACATACATACTTTTTATATTTTATATATATATATATATATATACAGTATATATATATATATATATATATATATATATATATATATATATATATATATATATATATATATATATATATATATATTTTCCCTTTCTTTTTTCACTATTAACAACTGTGTCCTGGTAACGCCAACACGGACCTGCAGTGGCAACTGTTCCCTTTCTTTTCTTTGCATAAAACAATATAAAAGCACAGAAATATACAAAGGGACTAAACATTTCATCCTCTGTTAATTTTAACTCCTGTCTCCCTCCTTTTTCTTACTTTCTAAATTAGAGATTTCTTCCATTCCCCAAAATTGACAGCCAAAAGTATAGCCAAGGAGCTGCCAACAATGTTGGCACAGACCGAAGAAAGTTGATAGAAGAAACCAAAGAAGAAGACAACTGCCTTGTTGACAGTCAGGAGTGACAAGATTGTTTAAACCTGAGAGAGAACAGCTAGAGAGAGGGGGGGGGGGTGAGGAAGATGGAAGAACTACTCACAAAGTTATGGACGAAAATATAAATAATTCACATAGTGTATAGGCTACAAAGCAAAAGTCATCCAGAGTGCAGGCAGCAAGACAAACAGAAAATTGTTAGAAATGGCAGTTATCAATCCACCATCAAAAACCAAACCAGTCTGTTCTGGTTAGCACAGACATATCACCTTTCTGGCAGTCAACTCAACACAGATGGATAACTAAACCTCCCTATGCCTCGCCTGGAATTGTCCTTGCCTGGTATCAAATATTTTACTTGTGATTCCACATTTAACCAGCTGGACCTTTGATGTACAAGTTTGCGAGAGAGGAAGAGAGAGAGAGAGAGAGAGAGAGAGAGAGAGAGAGAGAGAGAGAGAGAGCTCTGAAAATGTTTGAGACACAGCTCCCCATGTTACTCTATACCTGAATATTATATTCTATTTTATATTCTAATATTATATAATACTGTTTGTATTATACTTGTATTGTACATTGTACACTTACTGTATATTGATTGTTATTTGCATACTGACATTTGTATATTATGTTTTGTATATTATTGTACTTTTTTCTGTACTGCTTTGGCAATACGAGCTTGTAACTTGTCATGCCAATAAAGCTCATTTGAATTTGAATTTGAATTTGAGAGAGAGAGAGAGAGAGAGAGATAGGCCTTTTTCACAGTGGCCATTTTGTGTAAAAAAGACAGGGTAAACACAGATGCAAGCAAAACATTAATGAGCCTATTTTGCTTGCACTGTGTTTACGTGCCACAAAATGGCCGCTGTGAAAAAGGCCCACAAGTCAGTTTTTAATGACCTTTAGAAGGTATTTCTGCTTTATATCTGTGACACCCCTCACACTCTCCTGTTTCTGTGATTTGCAGGAGACCGGTGCCGGGGTCATTGTGGTCATTGTGTGGCCCAGTGTGCTCCTGAATCCTGCAGACCAGTGTCTCTCTCCCACCTCACCTGTGTCTGTGTGCACCTTTTTGTTCTGTTCTGCCTTTTCGACACAAAATGGCCCCCGTGAAAAGGCTCTATTTGTTTGAGGTTCAACTTTATACTGACCCGTCTATCTGTTTCTGCGACTTGCTGGAGCTTGGTGGGTGGGATCGTTGTTAAGGCTGAGTGCACCTGGGCCCGGTGGTCTTTAAAAGCCTGCAAACCATTCAGTGTTACTCTCCCTCCTCACCTGTGTTGTATGTTTCTGTGCTGTTCTTTTGGTTTGGATTGTTTAGTCCTTAGTTTTAGGTAATAAATTGTTTTAATTTGAACTTTGGTGTGTGACTTTACATCTTTGCTCAGGGTTGTAACAGATTGTGTACATCGAGAGACATGGCAAAGATGAAAGATGACAACATGCAGCAAAGGCCCTGAAATAGATTCAGGAGCCCTTTGATCCACAGAACAGACCGTCCAATAGTTTGGGACTACAGGGAGCTATTTGTAAGTGAGCAGCCATGGAGGCTGAAAAATGTCTTGCAGTTAAGACAATCAAACCCGCGGCGCTCTGACCAGAACCAGAGCAGCAGGACAGGCTCCTCTGGCTGCGCTGTCGACACTGGGCTGTCGAACTGTTTGCTAATCAGTGAACTGTTGCTGACATATAGGCTAGGATGCTTTGTCAACTGGCCTGTGAACAGGGAGAGGAAATGAGCTCCTGAAATGGAGGTGATTTATAATTCATGGGAAAAAAACAAAACAAAAAAGATGTCCCTAATCATACCAGAACACAACGAGCATCATGCCTGCAGAATGCCAAATGTGCAGTGGGGAGAGAAACTCCTCACTGTCAGGTGAAAAGAAGCGACTGGTGACATGTATCAGAGGAAACATGTCCTAGTCTACAACTCTCCCCAGATTGGCAGAGGGGGGTGGAGCAATGACCGGGACACCCTAACGGGGAATTGGCCAAGTACAATGGGGAGCTCAATTAAAAACAAAAACAAAACTTTAAACACGTTTCTTAGCATCTCTCTCTTAAACAAATGATTTATATTAAAAAAAGGGTTATTTGTTCGTTGGATTGGGTAGGGAGCGACACTGAGGCAACCAAGCTGCCAAAACCATAAGATCGGTCAAGTTTATTACCCAAAAATAATAAATACAATCTGTAAAAAAATAAAAAATACAATACTAAAACTATAAAAGTTATGAAGCTCTAGTGTCCCTTAAATAAACAGCTTAAAAGTCTTTTCTCTTTTTGGAAGAGGAGTAGAGTCTTCACAGCCTTGAAATGATCAGAGGGGGGTCTTTGGCCGTAGGCCTACTTAACAGTGACGAGGTGACGCTGGCTTGGCTCGGTTGTTGGTCGCCTGCTGGTGCGTCCTTCCCGGTGCCAATGTCCTTTGATGGGCCACCCTCCGCTTCTCACTGGTGTTGGTCGCCTGCTGGCTGGCCTGCGGTCCCTGTGTCCTCTCCCTGTCGTTTACTCCTCTCCATCGTTTCCCAATCTCTTCTGCTGGACGCTGCATCTCCTCGATGCTCCGTTCTCCTGGTCCCTTCCAGGCGGCCGGAGAGCATGCAGGAGAGCGAAGGTCAAGGAGAATGGCGCGTTGAGGAGAGCGCATGTCCAGTGAGCTTAACCCCTTCCCCTTTCTTTAGATGATTTGGTGTTGGTTTTGCAAACTGCTCTGGTAACCACTAGCGATCTGTAGCTAATGTTGACTTTAAGGTTGACCTTGACTGAGTGCAATAGCTAATTCTATAGTATTGCCATTTGCACATAGATAGTCGGTCATGTTACTTCCGGTAACGTGTGTGTGTGGCCGTGGGGGAAAACAGGATTTCCCCCACGCTGACCCATTGACCCCGCGTCTATGACGAGACACCGCCTGAATGTATTGCTGCTGCACAACTTGCCCTGACTACTGACAAGTGATGCTATTTTATTTAGCCTATTCTATTTTATTTCTATTATTGTGTTTTCACTGTTTGCCTTATTTATGTATTATGTAATATATTAGTGTTGTGATTATGTACCTACTGTACTTGCACTATGTCTTTTAATGGAGCCCCCTAGCATAAGAATTTCACGTGTTGTACAACGGAGTGACAATAAATATCTTGAATCTTGAGCTAACGGTTAGCAGCTGGTCTCACTAGCCATCGCTTTAGCCTACGGTGCTGCACATGCGCCAAGTGTCGCAAACGAAACAAGCTTACATCAATGGTGTAACTTCATCACTCAGTCACTCACTCAGTCAGTCATTCATCATCATTCCTATTTGTAGGTCTGGCCCCGCTGGTGCCATCCAACCAAAAATATGAAGAATGGGAGCTCTAAATATGAAATCTACAGGCTACCACACATGTAGTTTCTTTTAGCCTCTGCTCCACCTGTGAAACAGACACAATTAGAGTAATTTACATCGATCTCCATCATCAGCTGTGGTAGAAGTTGCAAAACAATTGATGTCAGGAAAACAAAACCACTGAATGAAACTGGAGCCTACATATCGCTTTGATTTCTAATTTTGTCCCGTCTATTTTTGATTGAAAGAAAAACACGAATATTAATCGGGCATCTTCAACTAGGGACCACATCCAGTGCGATGGTGGTTAGACACACAACACACAAGCACAAGCACATGCACACACACACACACACACACACACACTAGAGGGACACACTAGAGGGAGAAAAGTTCTGCAGCCGCCAAGTAACGCAACTAACACCTTCAGATCCTCAGGGTTCTCTTCTCTATTTTCGGTTTTGGTCCAGCGACAGTCCACCAAGGCGCCTCCTGCCACTCCAGCTGGCTGGTCAGCTATTGTGCAGGAGAAATGGCCACGAGGCTCCTATTAGGAGCAGGATACACTGAGGTGTTTGTCCTGATCTGTGGGCCTCCGCTGGAGCGACCTAAATCACCGCTGCTGATACTGTGGAGGTATCAAGAAATGATGGTAACAGACTGAGGTAGAGGCAGGCAGACTGAGAGAGAGAGAGAGGCAGATGGACAGACACACGCGCGCGCGCATGCACACACACACACATACACACACACACACACACACACACACGCTCAGACTGTGACCGCACTGCTGTGACTGTGAGTGAGAGCGTGACTGTGACAGTTCTGCTGTGGGGTTATCAGTGGCCAACAGAGCATGCCCAGACACACACACACACACACACACACCCTTACAATCCTGAGGGCTCTCCAGTCACTGCTGCGTACAGTCGGGGTTTGACAGGAGCAGCCTTGGTCTTTTCCTCGCCTGCCGTCACTCCTCCTCAGCATCCTTTCTTCACTGCCTAGCTTGTAGCTTTCTGTCCCCTCCTTCCCTTCATCCACGCACATCACCTCGTCCTCTTATCTCATAACTCCACACCCCACCCTCCCCTTCCACCTCCACTTCCACTTCCCCCCTGATCCATATTATCCTCTTAAGTAAAATACCCCAATCACTCTTCCCCCCGTCATCAGCAGCTATATAGTGCTGAGGTCACATGCCTGGATGCTCGCACGAGTGCTAGCAAGGCAAATATGGGGTGTCATCATCTGAGAGATCATACTGCGCGAGCGTGAGTGTCTGTCTGGCTCCCTCCCTAAGATTCTCTCTCTCTCTCTGCAATAACACGTTCACACTCCCTTCCCCTCTCCACTGGGAGGCAGACATTAAAGAGCTTTCTCATAATGAGGCAAACTACAGAGAAAAGGCCTAAACTACACACACACACACACAGACACACACACACGCGCACACACACACACACACACAACCACATGCATCCACACACAAATACGTACACGCCCATGCATGCACATACACACACGTGCATGTGCACCCACACACGTAGAAACGTGTACACATGTCCCATAGTTACGTAAAGGTTACGTAAAGCCATGAATATTGAAAGGAAATGTTGTTAAAAGTGTGTGCTCGGTTATTGTGTGTGTGTGTGTGTGTGTGTGTGTGTGTGTGTGTGTGCATGTATTCATGTGTCTGAGTGAGTGTCTGACCGTCATTAATTTCCCTCATGTTTTATGAAGGAGCTGGAGATAGGAGATCCTACATTAATTAGGGCTGGCAATGTATGGATGGGGATCCCTGTGGCACAATGAAGTTATAGACTAGCTGGTCCTAGTAGGCTACTGTAGACCTGAGCTTGAAATGATAATAATAATAATAATAATAAAAAAAATAATAATAATAATAATAATAACAATAACAATAGTAACAACAACAATAATAATAATAATAATAATAATAATAAGTATATTTTTATGGCACTTATCTAAAAGAAGAGTTTACGAAAAGGCATAAAAAAACAAACGAATTATAACCCCCTCCCCCCCCAAAAAAAAGTAGATAAATTGTTTACCTGCCTTTAGTACATGTAAATCTTTTTGATATGGATTCATGGTATACAAGTTGTAAAATGTGTCAGATGTGGCAATGATAATAAAATAGGATACTTTTGCAAAAACTCATTTTCCCAATTAAAAGACATTATTGTTTTTAGATATAAACATTTATGATGCAAATTTATAGTGTACTACACACTATAGTGAGTACCATCCGGATGTATGGTGCATGGAAGTCAGGCCTTTAATAAAACATGAACGCATACTATTTAAAAGTATGCGTATGGTATGATAATAGGTATGATAATATAATATTTACAGTTATTATCCTGCCGGTTGTTCACTGTAGCACTCTAGAGTGCAATAGAGAAAGACAACTTGTGAGAAATAATACAAACAGACACTTTGGCAGCACCACTCGGGTTCTGTCAGTGGGTGTTGGTCTCACAGCTCCTGGTATTTGCTCTTACAAGCCTGCTCTACCTACTGACACCGAGCACGGGGATATATAACAGAGGGGTAATGGGGTTCAGGTGCCGCTAGCTGACTCTCATCAATCCAGACCTCATCTCTCTCCACCTCTCAACCAATGCTCAAACCAGAGCTCATGCTGCCCTACAACGCCAGACAGCAGGAGTATGAGTGGTAAAACCTAGCTAAAGTATCCTTGCTACAGAAGTAGATAGTGCATCATTTAATGGAATTCATGGGCAGGATTTCTGTTGCCATGAAATCCAACCCCCAGTCATGACCTTAGACTCTTAAAAACACTCAGTTACTGCTGTTTGCTGTGTCCCGAGGCCGATCTGTCCACCATGTTTCATGGAAATATATTAAATTATGCTTTTGAGATATCCTGCTGACAAACAGAGAGACAAACAAACAAACCCACAGGGGCGAAAACATAACCTCCTTGGTAGAGGTAAAAAAACAAAAAAACAAAAAACAACGCATATGATTTTCTTTTTAAAAACATAACTTTTGTAAGCAAAGGTCTTAAGATGACTCATAACTTGATTAGTAACCCATGATATGCTTCATGCCAAAAAGGATTGTGTAAGAGCAGATGAGTCAGAGTTGTCAAATGGTGGATATCTTATTATAGAATGAAACTCCTCTTATACTTTGACACAGACCAAAGCATACAGCAAAATCCTTTTTCTGGCGTACTTTAGAAAGAAAGCCTTGAATACCTCAAGTGGTGAAAATACATTCTAGAAAATGTCACAGGCCAACAATTCGTGGCGTCTTGCCAAAATGGACGATACAGGAAAATGAAAATGTTGTTTTCAAAGTGAAATGTCGCTTTAATTTCTCCTCCTTTGTCAGGGTTTCCAAAAGGCATGTTGGCATGAGCATCATCTCTGTCCATACGAGTTCCAGTGGGACCCAGATGATATTTAATGCTAAGATGCTGTTTGGAAACTGAGCCAAGTACTGTGGGGGAAACTAGAGGCTGCACTAAGTGGATTATTATGGTTAATTAAAGAAAATGAAAGTCCAGTTCAGTTCAGGCAACCCAGACTCAACCCCATCAAGATCAAGGTCAAGTGTAAACAGGTGCTCAGGTCCAATTCGGTTTGGAGAGAGAGAGAGAGAGAGAGAGAGAGAGAGAGAGAGAGAGACTGGTAAATGTGTGTCGAAGGAGAGCAAGGGAAAGAGGGCGAGGCACAGGGAAAGAGGGAGAGTGTAGTTTATTGTTTTTGTGTGTGACTGAGAGAGACAGAGGGAGAGAGAGAGAGAGAGATAGAGAGAGAGACAGAGCGAGAGAAGCAAGCTCTTGGAAGCAGACCAAAGGGGACTATTTGAATTGTCAACATTCACAAGACAACTGGTAAAACAGGATGAGTGTGTGTGTGTGTGTGAGAGAGAGAGTGTGTGTAGGTGCGTGTGTGAGAGAGTGTGTGTAGGTGTGCGAGTGTGTGTTAGAGAGTGTGTGTGTAGGTGTGTGTGTGTGTGTGTGTGTGTGTGTGTGTGTGTGTGTGTGTGTAGGTGCGCGCGCGTGTGTTTTATAATCATAATGAAGGCTATTATTTGAATAGCAGAAGGCCCAGTCTCAGTCTACAGTAGGCTACATGCAGAGCTCTGGACGTGCTAATGCTGCGTTTACATTGCGACATAAAAAAAGAATGGGTTGGAATGAGTTGAAGAGAAAAGCACATTCTGCTCTTCTGAGTCTGCTCGGCTCTGCAGTTTTAGCTAGTTTGCAGTGGATTTTATTCAATTCAACAATTGGGCATTCGCAGCCCTCTAACCTCTTGTGAAATCACAGAGTAAGCTTACTTATAATTGCAAATTCAATGTCATATGAGGTTTTTGTCCTGCTTGGAAATTGCAGTATTGTGTGTGGCTGATGCAACATTTGGATCGGGACAGCTTAAAATATTTGAAGTGATTTACCAGAGCTGCTGCCACAATCTCCCATCGTCTCTCAACGTCTTGAGAATGACTTTCTTTTTGTCATCAACTGTCCACAGCTATGGGAAACAGTAGGGGAGAGGCACAAGAAGAATGTCCTGCGGAGTGATGGATTGAAAAAGGAAAATAAAAATGAGGGCAAACACAGCAGCCTCCCAAGAGCATTTTCAACTGGGGGTTTGTTTTACACCCTCCAAAACTTTCCCAAGCACCAACAGCAGCGCACTACTTCAGAGTTTATTCTCCTCAACCTGAGAACCACATTCAAATGACCATGTTAATGTATGACTTGCATTAAGACCCCATGAAACAGCATTTTACTTCCTTGATTTGACGCTGTTGAAACAGGTTGGGGCGTCAAAAGTTTGGACACACCCCATTATTTCTTTTTCTATTTTCCACATTTTAGAATAATAGTAAAGCCATCAAAACTGTAAATACCACAATTGGAATTATGCAGTAACCAAAAACAGTGGTAAATAACAAAACTATCTTATGGAGCTTAGCGGAAGTTCTAAAAGAGAGACCTCTTAGCTGTCACGCCCACTCATTCATTCACTCCCCTCAAT
Organism: Poromitra crassiceps; assembly: GCF_964638095.1. NCBI lineage: Eukaryota > Metazoa > Chordata > Actinopteri > Beryciformes > Melamphaidae > Poromitra > Poromitra crassiceps. The sequence continues at coordinate 52,641,505 of NC_139625.1, read as the reverse complement.
AATTCATTCTCCCCCTTTTTCCTGCTCTAACTGGCGTCAGCTGTTCAAGAGCGGTAACATTTTGCTTAAACAATGAGAGTAAGACACACCTTCCTATTCAGTCTATCATCACCTAGCTGTCAAAGTTAAAAGACGCCCTCTCCTCTTGTGCTGTCTGCTGCTGTCTTTCAGTGCATCCTCTGCGACCCTCCTCCACCCCATTCACCTCCCTTCAGAAGCCCTCTCCATCAAGACCAAGACCTCACCTCCACCAGCACCAGGTCTAGACTCCACGGAGGGGATATTCAATCCTACTCCTGGCTGCACTACCCCTGCTGATCATGACGTCATTATCATGCTGATGGAGTCTAATCACCAAAGATATTCTAATGTTGCCGAAAGGCTCATGTAGCTAACTTAATCATTGTTAGTAAATCATTGTTCTGATCCCCCCCCCCCCCATTTTTAATGTGTCTCTCCTGATTGAAATATTTTTCTTTAGGAGTCATCCTTTGCTAGGCTATAGAAATAAATTCATACATAGGCTGCAGGCATCTACTTCACTGTTTACATTTGTATAAAGAAACTCATTTCAAGCATCTAAGCATACGCCTTTAGATCAAAATAGCATTAAGATAATGAAAAACATACAATCTGGTGTGCCCAAACCTTTGATGGGCAGCGGTGTAATGCAGTTAGAGATCATTCAACAGTCTAAACCAATGAAATATGAGTCAGGGAGAGGATTCCTTTTGATGGGAGGGGCGGGCCTGTTCCAAAAATCAGATGCTTTTACTGGTTGGAAATGTATATTTAGGCCTACTGGTGCAGCATGAGGTCGTCATGAAAGATACTCTGTTGTCTAGGGAGCAAAAGTTATGTGTTCACATTGGGGACTTTAATAACTCTTAACAATCGGCAGTGCTGTGTGATCCCTGGAGAAGTGGGTATACTCTTAATTTATGCCCCACCCCAATCTCTTTTTTAATGGGCCCGTCCAGATAAACGCCCTGTGTTATAAACAGTGACATGTAAGACTACTCTCGCTGCATATTTAGTTCACCCAAAAATGGGCCAGTATATTTGTACATTGTGACTTAACTTCTAATGCTTGACTTCAGGGAGTAAGGAGGACCATTAGCCTACCTAACTTGGAGAGGTGTTGGTCATTTCACATGGCTCTGACACATGTAGCTCCGCCTCCTTATCACAAGGATGCCAGTGCAGGAGATGGGCATCACTTTTGTGGTAGTCTCGCAGTAGCCAGCCGTAGAGAGATATACAGTATAGGTCTGGTGCACACCTCTTGAAAAGTGGTTAGAGACCAAAACAAAATGTGTGACAGATATATGAATTGACCAACCACGGACGGCGTCACGCAACTCGTGAGGTGGTACATTTTGAATGATGCACCAATGCACGCAGCGAGCCGGACTTCCGTAAACAGCGCAGCCAATCAGATTTTGCCAGGGAATTTCTAATGGGAAAATCTGGAAATGCTGACTTGTGATTCAGACCCTCCCTCGCTGGAAGCGTGCTGACGTAAGATGGGTCGGACCACGTGAGACTCGCTTTATGGCATCAACAACATCTTTAACAAAACCAGGAATACGCTTCATTTAGCCTTAATTATTTGTACATATTGAGCCACATGAAGTTGAACTCTGCTGGTCTGTCTCCTCTAATCTGTGACTCAAGTCTCCATTTGGCTCTGTTAAACAGATCAGCTCATGTATTCAGAGGTTTACAGGAACGCGGCTGAATATTTGACTCTGTATGACATATCAGAATTGTGTACATTGAGGTTCAGCCCTCTGTCAATATACATGTATTGCAGAGAATGTATGGTATTAAATATACTTTTATGTTAAATCTTCCTGGACTCAAGGCCTCAATTCATTTGGTTAGATAAGCTGTTAATTATCACATTTAGCAGATGTATAGAATAGAATTTATTCTCTATCAACAGGACTGACGGCTGTCTATAGGAGACTTTTTAAATTACTATAGTCAGTTTAACTGAAAGATAGTATACGATAGGCTGGACCACTGCAAATTATTTAGTTAAAGCAGGGGTGTGCCATATTGTATCGTTCACGATAATACGATACAATTCATATTTATATTGTCAGAAATTCATATGGTGGTGATATGAT
>NC_139625.1:52481870-52629370 GCF_964638095.1 Poromitra crassiceps | reverse complement strand
ATACATGTCCTTATTTTACAAATAGATTGTATTGATTTCATACCCACTTCACGCTATTAGGGTCTATCTCCCTCCTTTAGTGTGAAGGACCCTGCAGGCTCTCGGCTTTGCTCAACTCTCATCTGATCTTGATGACTGTGTGTGCCGCTGTGTGGATGTGCTCACAGGCTTAAGCATACCTCAAGCTGTTACTTTCATGCACCATTAGGGCCATGGAAGAGTGAGAGTGAGTGTGCATTTATAGGGGTCATGGTGTGTGTATGCATGTGCGTGTGCGTGTGCGTGTGCGTGTGTGTGTGTGTGTGTGTGTGCGTCTGTGTGTCAATTTGTCACACAACTGCTGTCATCTCAAGGTTTATGTAGCACCCTTTATTGTATTTCTTGGGTCGGCGGTAAGAAGGCTGAACCAGATGCAGAATCATCCTATACATTAATATAACATGATCCCTTACAGGAGAGCTTCAACACGCAAAAACTAAGAATAAATATATTCACAATTGCCTCTAATATTGGTAGGAGATGAAAGCATAAAAAGGTACCTCCGTAAAAGATAATAATCGATAGTTGATAGAAGTGTCTTTCTTTTTTTTTGAAAAAGAAAACAATATCCCTTCATATCCTGCTTTTTGTCCTTTGTTTTCTGCCATTCAAATCTCCTCTGAGAAATATGTCAAACTGAATAGGATAAGTTATAACCTCGGTGCCGTTGTCCGATGAAAGAAAACGTGGAGCGGAGGTCCTCATGGCTCCTTTAAGTCCAAAATCCAAAATGCATCCTTTGCCACACTATGTTGCCCATTCTCTGGCTTTATCTCACATTCAAAAAGTAACTTCTGTATCTCTTCTTCCATACAAGCTCACCCAGAACCCTGTTCAACTCACCTAGAACCCTGTTTCATTTCACCTACAACCAACTTTTCCTGGATAAGTCAGAAAATGTCCCTCATCTACTGTAACAATTTCAACTGGATGTATGTAAGCAAATTAAGCTAACTGGATAAATGAAATGAACTTAACTGCATACAAACAACTCCAAAACTGACTGACTGGGTACACTGTTATTTTTGGCTCATCCAGGGAATGCAATTATTCGGCGGCTTTGATTGGTCGGGTTCTAAGTCTCAGTCGTCCATCAGCATCCCATCCGTTAGTAGTCAAACCTCTTTGTTTAGATAAATAGATCTGTATTCATAGAAAAATAAGCATGGACCACACTGCTGGCTGTTCATTGCTAAGGCACTTGGCTGTTTTCGGTCATTTCTCTCCCTCTCTCTGTGTCCGTCGTCCGTTCGTCCAGCTCACTCCACACCTTCCAGGCGTCACAGTTAAGGACTCTGTGTTTGAGAGTGAGAGCTGGTGCGTTTCACCTCCACGCAGATCTTTGAGAGTGAGAAGAACACTAACGCCCACCAGGTCACCTCCACGCAGATCTTTGAGAGTGATCAGAAGAACAGTAACGCCCACCAGGTTGTCTCTCTCTCTCGCTCTCATTGTGGCACTGGGAGTAGAAAAAAATAGCCCCTGCCTCAGTGCTGTACGATAGAGAGGCATACAGGATGAAAAAATACTGTAGTAGCTGCAGCTGACGTTTTGCCTCCAGGCAGAGATCTGGGATCAGCTAATCCGTGCCAAATCCTGACCTACGAGCCAATAGTGGGAAAGTACAAAACTGACCTCAGCTCGTTATCCAGGAATAAACATACGGTGTATTGTAGTCCCGCTCCCCCACAGGCTCCTCTCGAAGCCACGCCAGCCTCTGTACAGGAGTCATTGTTACGGGATGATTCATCGCCAGAGAGGGAGATGATGAGGAAACAGGAGGAGAGGGTAGCAGGAGGAGGAAGAGAAGGTAGAGGAGTGTTAAAACTGGTAAGAGCGGTCCAGTACCTCCATGTAGTCCGGTGTGGTCCTCAGTCTCTGCTCCCCTGCTGCCTGCTCACTCTGGCTTCTATTACCACCGCCTGTTGCGGAGCTGGCCGTGGTGACCACCAGTGTTTGGTGGTCCGGCCTGGCGTCCTGCTTGGGGTCCGGGGGGTGGGGGTAGCGTGGCGGGGGCCGTGTGTACCTGTCCGGCAGCTCTCTGAACTCGGGGGCAGGGATTCTGAACAGGCAGTCCACCAGCTCCACCTTGGGGGTGGGGCCTTGGCTGTCGATGACCGTGGGGCATAGGATCCCGTTCCCGTGGAGGCTGGCGAGGGGTCCCATTGCCCCGGCCACCGTGCTGATGGGCGATGATGTCACCTCCAGAGTCCACTCCCTCTCCTTCTCCGCCGCGGAGCAATAACCTCCCTGGCTCTCTTGAGCGCTGGCAAACTGCTGCGGCTGCTGTCGTTGTTTCACCACGGCGCCCTGCTCTTCTTTGTAGGCAGAGCTGCTGCACATGTCAGGGCCTTTGGGGGCCGGCTCCGGGGGCAGGATGGTGTCGTAGACGTGGTTGTGCTCGGGCGGGGGGAGAGGGGGTGTCTCTGGGAGGCCGTGGTGGTGATGGTGGTGGTGGTGCGTCTGCTCCGTGAAGATCCCACACTCCATCTGGATGCCGGCCAGGTCCACCTCCCCCTGCCGACGGAACGGCAGCTTGTCCCTCCTCCGCAGAGCGTAGGCGATCAGCGCCGCCGCTGCGAAGAACGCAGAGACGAACAACACCAGCAAGCTCAGCACTAACACCGACAGAGGGATGGAGTCTTTCCCCGGAGGAATCAGGGGGCCCGGGCCTGAGTCGGGATAGCTGACCGAGACACCTCTGTCTGGGGCTGTGGCGGTGGCTGTCTGCCCCTCCTGCTCTTGGTCCTCCTGGGGCTCCAGCTCTGGGCAGAGCAGCTCCATGGAGAGAGCGCGGAAGTCGATGCCTTTGGTCTTCTCAGGGGAATGGCAGACCACCTCTCCCACCACCACCACAGCACTCAGCCCCTCCAGCCAACGCTTCAGAGGAGCCGCTTCACAGTTACACTCCCAGGGGTTTTGCTGCAGGTCCACCTGGGGAGACAGAGAACACCACAGTGTGTGAAACTAATTACTGCCCTGCTATGCGATGAAAGTTCATGAATCACTTTGTCAAATGTTAACAAAAAATAGATACTGCTGGAGACATCATGCCTCTAAGCTTTAGCTCTGATATAGACCATGGTTAGACGAGGATTTTGGGTCTACTTTTAGCCGGGTTTTAGACAATGTTTTAAAGACTTCAATAGATACATATACCGTAGTTAAAAATGCATAGAACCTGTGAATGTTTAACATACACCTCTATGTTTACAGTATAACTCTTTATTTTTTCTCATATACACTCTGTCACTATGCAACATTGTGCCCAGCAAGCACGGACGGACCGGGACCAATCGAGGGAGGGTCCAGATCAAGTCTGGCCCAGAATATCACCCTATCACAGAGAAAAATACTTTGCCACTGAAATCTCCACAAGGATAACTAAATGGTTGTAATCGAGCTAAAAATAAATAAATCCATTCTTATATTATTATTTGTCCATTTTTATCCAAACTGACCAACACTTAACAGCATATGCATGTATGTGTCTTTGTTTTGTTGTTGTTGAATATTTGATCGACACTTTATTTGGTTGTGAAATTGATCGACGGTCACACGGTGATGTCCGCTGCGGAAAGACTTTACTTGACGCCCACTTTTTAAATATAAAAACAAGTTTATGCCATAACGCTACGACTTAAAATCATATTTAAAACGGGAAATAAGGTCCAGTTCGTAAAAAAACGTAATTCTCCTTTCATCTAGACTAGACATCTACAGACAAATAGACATTGAATATGTCTATTAAATGGCTTTTCAATGTGAAATTGCTCAGTGGGTTGGAGACTGTCACTTTTGTTGAAGAATAAACCAATAGCTTGCACTCTAATGAGATGGCAACAAAAGAAATCATGTTTTCTCTCTTGCCTTTGCCTTTCACAAACAGGATTTTGAGGATTAGCATAGTAGAATGCTGTAGCCTCCATGATGACAAATGTCTCTAAAATGTGTTTTGAAATATGCAGATGATGTACAGTATTGACTAAAGTTGCATAATAATGCAGTAATGAAATACTATCCAGTTAAAATCAATGTCATGAAAACATATTCGAGATATACTTTATTGCCATGTCAACACAGTTGATAGGAATTTGCCTCAGTGCAGCTCTTAAAAGCAGACAGAAAACACACACAAGTAAATAAAGAAAATATCTAAAATAGGAACAGCAAAAACCGTTATTCCATTTATACATTCAAACATACAAAATACTGTATGATAAAGTCCTAAAGTGCTTTGTGCTGCTACATTCGTTTGAAAGTGCTTGTGGCTTTATGCTGCTACCCACCTCCTACTTTGGAAGTGCATGTTAATGTGCTGTGCGTCAGAGTTCAAGTATCAAACAGCCTCAGGATATGTGCTGTTCCTGAGGCGAGATGTCCTACCCTTAAAACTCTGTCATCTCCTACCAGAGGGGAGGGGTGTAAAGAGGGCGCTCAGCAGGGTGAGAGGGGTCGCCGATCACCTTCTGCGTCTTAACGTTTGATACGTGTGGCATATATGGAGGACACAGAAGGAAGGTCACAGCCAATGATTTTAGACGCTGTGCAAACAACTCTTTCTGTCTCCTCTCAAGGGTGGTGAGAAGACGAGGACACTCTCCACAGTACCACACTGTGACTGAGAAGACGCACTGTGACTGAGAAGACGAGGACACTCTCCACACTGTGACTGAGAAGACGAGGACACTCTCCACACTGTGACTGAGAAGACGAGGACACTCTCCACACTGTGACTGAGATGACGAGGACACTCTCCACACTGTGACTGAGAAGACGAGGACACTCTCCACACTGTGACTGAGATGACGAGGACACTCTCCACACTGTGACTGAGAAGACGAGGACACTCTCCACACTGTGACTGAGATGATGAGGACACTCTCCACACTGTGACTGAGAAGACGAGGAAACTCTCTACAGTACCACACTGTGACTGAGAAGACGAGGACACTCTCCACAGTACCACACTGTGACTGAGAAGATGAGGACACTCTCCACAGTACCACACTGTGACTGAGAAGACGAGGACACTCTCCACAGTACCACACTGTGACTGAGAAGATGAGGACACTCTCCACAGTACCACACTGTGACTGAGAAGATGAGGACACTCTCCACAGTATCACACTGTGACTGAGAAGATGAGGACACTCTCCACAGTACCACACTGTGACTGAGAAGACGAGGACACTCTCCACAGTACCACACTGTGACTGAGAAGATGAGGACACTCTCCACAGTACCACACTGTGACTGAGAAGATGAGGACACTCTCCACACTGTGACTGAGAAGACGAGGACACTCTCCACAGTACCACACTGTGACTGAGAAGATGAGGACACTCTCCACAGTACCACACTGTGACTGAGAAGACGAGGACACTCTCCACAGTACCACACTGTGACTGAGAAGATGAGGACACTCTCCACAGTACCACACTGTGACTGAGAAGATGAGGACACTCTCCACACTGTGACTGAGAAGATGAGGACACTCTCCACAGTACCACACTGTGACTGAGAAGATGAGGACACTCTCCACAGTACCACACTGTGACTGAGATGAGGACACTCTCCACAGTACCACACTGTGACTGAGAAGACGAGGACACTCTCCACACTGTGACTGAGAAGATGAGGACACTCTCTACAGTACCACACTGTGACTGAGAAGATGAGGACACTCTCCACAGTACCACACTGTGACTGAGAAGACGAGGACACTCTCCACAGTACCACACTGTGACTGAGAAGACGAGGACACTCTCCACAGTACCACACTGTGACTGAGAAGATGAGGACACTCTCCACAATACCACACTGTGACTGAGAAGATGAGGACACTCTCCACAGTACCACACTGTGACTGAGACGATGAGGACACTCTCCACAGTCCCACACTGTGACTGAGAAGATGAGGACACTCTCCACAGTACCACACTGTGACTGAGAAGATGAGGACACTCTCCACAGTACCACACTGTGACTGAGAAGATGAGGACACTCTCCACAGTACCACACTGTGACTGAGAAGATGAGGACACTCTCCACAGTACCACACTGTGACTGAGACGATGAGGACACTCTCCACAGTAGTTCCCAGTCACGCCAACCTTTTTGAGCTGATGCAGAAAGTGAAGCCTCTGGTGGGCCTTGCTAATTATGTGGCTGGTGTTGGCTCCCCACTTCAGAGTGTGACATATGGTGGTGCCAAGGAATTTAAAAATGTCAAGCCTTTCCACTATCTGGTCATTGATGAGTCATCATTATGATGAGTCGGATGACCTCACACCTCTGGAAGTAAATTGTCATTTTGTTAGTGTTAGCAATGTTTAAAACCAGGTTGTTTGCCCTACACCAGTCCACTAGGGCCCGCACCTCAGCCCTGTAGGCTGATTCATCACCCTTCCTTCTGCCTGCCACTGTTGTGTCATCTGCATATTTAACTAGCAGTGCACTCCAAGAGGGTAGACCTCCGCCAAGTCCAATTTCCAGTCTGCTATGATATGCAAATTTTGTGTCAGATTGGAACCCTAACAGTCAATGTACACCAGATACGTTACGGCTGCGTTGCGGATCAGGCAAAACTGCTGGATCGACTCTCGCCCATGTTAATTGATGGGCGATACATGCGGTACGGAAAAATTACACAACTGTTCTATTTTTGTCAGATCCCGCATACGTCTGACAGATTACATGAGTGTGGGTCTGTTCGCAGCCATACCGGAGCTGTACCGCATCTGTTCCCGGAGGCGGTGTACATTAGCCCTAACACTGACTAACCCTGCCCGTTTTCCCCCCACTAGCACCCACTAGTGTCCTCTAGAGAGAGAGTGGCGTCAGCGGAGGACCAAAATGCGAGACTCATTAGCCAATGAACAGCCAGGAATGGCTCTCCCGCTACGTTTGCATGCTAAAATAAAGCTGATAATGTATAATTTGATTCAAGAAAAAAAAACTTTCAAAGTACAACACAAACTGTCCATTTTGCTGCAACTTGACAGTGCTGCTTAATCCAGGACCTTACTTCCTGGAACTCTTGAGAGTAAAAAACTGGTCCATTGGAGTGAATGGAGATGTCGCAACTCTTCTTACACGGCTCTGGCACCCACATGCCCCTAGCCACTCCCCCTACCCATTCCTCAAACCCCGACTCTCTATGACCTTCATCTCCGAGCCACAATCAAAAAAACGCGGAGAGAATACGGCAGGCAGCTGGAGGCGAAACTGGACTCCAACAACCCCAGACACCTGTGGAGAGGACTCCACGCTGCCACAGACTTCAAATGGGAAAGACAACAGCAAAACCCCAACGCGTCACCCACCCTGCCGGACGAACTCAACGCGTTCTACGCCAGGTTTGACCCCTCCGCCAGAGCGTCCACCCCCCAACCCACCACATCTCCCACCCACCTCGCCCCCCCCTCTCCTCCCCTCCCCACCTCCCCCTCTCCGCCACATAGCCAATAGCACACGTACTCCACACTGCCCTCTCACACCTGGAGGGGAAGGACACCTATGTGAGAATGCTGTTCATGGACTACAGCTCAGCATTCAACACCATAGTACCCTCCAGGCTGGTAAGCAAGCTCAAGGTCCTGGGACTAAACACAGCAATGTGTGACTGGATCCTGGACTTTCTGACAGACCGCCGCCAGGTGGTGAGAGTGGGCAACCTCACCTCCTCCCCACTGACCATCAGCATAGGAGCACCCCAGGGATGCGTCTCCAGCCCCTTCTGGTACGACCTCTACACCCACGACTGCGTGGCGACTCAAATCTCTAACACCATCGTGAAGTTTGCAGACGACACAGCAGTCGTGGGGCTGATCTCCAGGGGCGATGAGACGGCCTACAGAGAGGAGGTGAAGGCCCTAGAACAGTGGTGCCAGGACAACCACCTCTCTCTGAACGTCTCCAAGACCAAGGAGATCATTGAAGACTACAGGAGGGGGGGGGCGCACACCCCCCAATCACCATCAACGGCACAGTGGTGGAAAGGGTGGACAGCTTCAAGTACCTGGGAGTCAACATCCACCAGGACCTGACATGGGCCGGTCACACCGCCACTGTTGTCAAAAAGGCCCAACAGCGACTACACGGACTCAGGCGCCTAAAGAAATTTGGGCTAAGGCCAGAAATCCTTAGGGACTTCTACAGAGACACCATTGAAAGCCTGCTGACTGGCTGCTTCACCACCTGGTATGGGAACTGTACCACCATGGACCGCAGGGCGCTACGAAGAGTGAGACGCGCGGCCCAGCACGTAACAGGATGTGAGCTGCCAGAACTGCACGAACTATATAACCAGCGGTGCCTCAGGAGGTCCCTGAAGATCATCAAAGACACAAACCATCCCCACAACAGCCTGTTCTCCCTGTTACCCTCAGGGAGAAGATACAGGGTCCCAAAAGCACGCACAAATCGCTTGAGGGACAGTTTCTTCCCGCAGGCCACGAGACTCCTTAACATACACAAATAGTGTAGTAGCTGTACTGTACCGCACTGTAGATGCTACCATTATGTATGTCTAATGTTTAATTGTATGTTTAATTAGGTATATGCTATTTGCACCTGTACGTCAAATACGTCGAATTTAAAATGTTTAAGTACATCCAAAGTATGCACATGACATGTGCACCTATGTGCAGTGAATATGCCACTGTCTCTGACTTGTCTTATCACTCTACTGCCTTATTGCTTGTTGTGTCTCTTGTTGTTTTTGCACTCATATGCCCTGTTATATTTGTACTATGTTGTAAACGGAGTTCACAGCACAAGAATTTCACACGTGATACTTGTACTACGGAGTGACAATAAAAATCTTGAATCTTGAATCGCCAGCTATGGCCCCTAATCCTTAGCCCCCTTTCCCTCACCATGGCCCCTCCCACCATCCACATCACTCTAGCCACTCCCCCTGGAATACCGACTCTCTACTACGACCTTCCTATCCCTAGCCATGGTCTGTATTCCCTAGCCTCGCCCCCTTCCTGACCACGCCTCCTCCCACCACCCACATCTCCCTAACCACCCCTGGAATTGCGACTCTCTAGGACCTTCCTATCCCTAGCCACGGCCCGTATTCCCTAGCCTCGCCCCCTTCCTGACCACGCCTCCTCCCACCACCCACATCTCCCTAACCACTCCCCCTAGCCACCCCTCGAATCCCGACTCTCTACGACCTTCTTATCCCTTGCTACGGCCCCCTTTCCCTAGCCCCGCCCCCTTCCTTGACCCGAATCAGATCGGATCCGCGCCAAAATGTAATGGGTTCTTCTTCGGCCCATGCTACACCCTTCCACCAAGTTTCATGAAAATCAGCCCAGTAGTTTTTTCCATAATGCTGCTAACAGACAGACAAACAGACATAACCTTCTTAGTGGAGGTAGAAATCTGCACAGATTCAGAATGGGATGCATAGTCATTGGTATATATTGAGTACAGCAGAGGTGAGAGAATGCATTAGTTATGCATTTGCTGAGTGGCTGTGCAAAGAGATGTTATAACAGTAGAGTGAGGTATTGATATCATAGAGGAGGTCAAGAGCCTGTCCTGCTGCCTGTCCTGCCCACTCACACTCTGTGCCCTCCTTGAACATGCTTGCACACTCTAGGTTTTATATGGAGATTTCAGTTCAAAATAACATTTCGTTTACATAGGTGGTTATTCATAAAACGCACCAGCAAGGTTAGTGTGATGTTATGGGCTGAGAACGCTAGTGTTTTCTTTTTATCAATAGAAAGGATGTGACGGAACAATCCCTTGTGCAATAATCCAGCAGGGATGTACATAAGTCCATTTTCTCATTGCTGATTATTCGGTGCGTGGTCTAAACAATATTTGTTTATTGTATTGAGGGTGCCACGCTTTATAATGGCTAAAGCAGATTTTGAACAGAAAGAATCACTCACATCTCTTGCTGCTCTCAATAGTACTGATCCTGCATATCTTTAGCAATGATATTGGCAATGAAGACAGAGCTTCTCTCAGTTCAGTTTCTGTCACGCTTCCAAGGAGCTTTCACAAATGTTGTCATGCTAATTTGGCTACCTCATACATCTTTTTTGGTTGCAGAAATAGCTGGATACTTTTTGAGATGATTCAGCATGCAGAGCCATGGTACAACAACCTTTACCTTCTGAAGTTTTTTCATGTGTTGATAATGATACGATTCCTACTGGAGGATGAGTACAAACAATGCCAGAGAGCGAGTTTTATTTTAAATTAAACCAAAAGCCCAGTAGTGGCTGGTCCTCGGCGATAGCTTTTATTCACTTTGAGCACTACATACTGTAGTTCTACTCTATTAAAGGTTCATTCCATTAAAAATGTATGGAATTTTCCAGCTTTCTGCATGGTAGGTATTTGGACTAAATTGGTGTGAATTAATATTGAAAATGGGGGTTTGTGAAATTTTCAGTAAACGTATGACCAAAACCTTCTTAGCATTGTTGTTACGTTAGGAATTACACTAAATATCACTGGTTGCATTTTTTTGTCCTAACTATCCTGGGAAATGCACCACCAAGTGTAACTGGTCTGATATTATTAGACACTAATTATTATTAGTTTTGTACATCACTGTATAATACCAGGGCATCAACCTGCACATTGACATAGCCAACACTGTGGGTTTGCCTGATTTTATTCCTTCATCAACTACCTGCAAGTAGCCACCTCTTTTTATTCACAGGTAATGTTTGCTTTTATACAACAGTTAGTTCCAGTCGAACAATTTGATTGGACAAGAGGCATTCCATGAGTGCTGGTATTCAGTATAACAGCATGAGACGCTTCACTGTGTATCACTCTGCTTCAAACCTGATTAGGCTGCATTCACACATAGTAGGGACAGCGATATGGATACTGTTGTGTATGTGTTACAGCAGTTGTAGCTGTGCCTTTAAGACAGCCGGGCAGCTTTACGACAGCTGCCGGAAAGTGTCGTAGTGTGGTGTTGATAGATAGAGCTTGTGACAGCGTGTTAAAACATGAACAGTTACATTGTGGTCCGCAGTTTATTGAACATAACAGATACATTTGACCTTAAAGTCGAACTGAACCTGTTCGTCACGTGCATAATGAGTCCGTTTCAGACTGAAAATATAGTTTGTCTAAGATGACAGGTTGAGAGGCGGGTCATAGTATCATGTCGATGATTTTATTTGACAATTCTGGGGACTGGATTGGGCTTTGGCCAATCCTGGCGTGTTCCGCCTCCAAATCGAGTGGGATTCAGTGTGTTGTGGCGCTCCCCTCAGGAAGAGCCTTTTGACGGGAGGAGTGGATGTCAGCGACGTCGGCCTGGAATCTCCGAAGTGCGACCCCTGACAACCAAGCTCTCGGATGTGCGCCATTATCGCTGCTGTAACGATACGATATCCCTGGAATGCGCGTTTTAACGAGCCAGTTACATTTCTTTGCATTCTTAGAGATTATTGTTTTTGTTATTTGTTAATGTTTCTAACAATTGGCCAAGTTAGTAGTTAGTTTATGGGATAGGAATTCTGCCAGATGACAGGCACTAGGCGCCATTTTCGACTTCATTTGGAAGAGAAAATTATCCAGAAATGAAGATTTGATTGACAGCTGCATGTCGTGATATGATTGGTTGAAATGGGGTAGAAATTTGATAGTACTGGGTGACGTCAGCAAACTGTAAATTACTGTTATCAATGAAATCTTGAAAAACGAACTTTTGATGTGAAAAAGTGTGAAAAACTAAAGAAATTAGATTGTTGTGATTTGCTTTGCATACATTATTAAATAGGTGCACTGCATACCCAGGTATTTGAACTAAAAGAAAAGAAAAGTCATTCTTGGGTTCAGCTCAACTTTAATTAAGAACGGTAAGTTGAAATCATCTGTTCTCCTCAAAGTAGCTAATGTTATCCTGCAGCTTGCAGTTGGGAAACTTCAGGCAACAAAAATACCTGTTGCTTTGCAACACTTGGTAGTCGACTCCTTGGGGAACTTTTATGTTGGTGGGAAAAAATATCATCTGTTGTCTCAAACAAAAACAAAAAATACTATTACTTGATGAATAGCTTTTACTTTTAACTGTCATCTTCGGCACTCTGCCGAGTTGGCCTGCAGTCTCGTGCCTACGACCGAATCACAGCCCTGCCGATATACAGTACAACTGCCCTCCCGCTCATGTCATATTGCTTAATCATACTATCATACTATGGGCTGTATCCCCTCCTCTCATGTGCATCTGTGCAACATATCAACATTGTTTGGAATTTACATGCATGGCTACCTAGTGTGTGATTGGCTGTCAACTTGTCAATCAAAGCTTTGTTGTGAACAGGAGTGATACACCCTCAGTTATCAAGACAGGTACTAGATGCAGTTAAAATGTGGGTGCATGAAACCAGTATTTTGTTCATGAAAATGAAGACCAATGTGTTTTTAGTGAATTTACCTGCACTTTTTTGGTGATTTGTCACCGACCTATCCCCCAATGTTTTAGAAATTGTTGAAATCCTGCAAACATATAATTTCCATGGTGAGGATTATTATTATTATTAATAATAATAATAATAATAATAATAACAACACTTGCATATATATAGTGCTTTTCTCAGTACTAAAAGCACTTGACATATGGGGGGTGGGGGAATTCAACTCATCCATCACCAATGTGTAGCACCCACCTTATATAGAATTCGGATGTTCAGAGAATGCTTAGCAACAAAAAAGCTAAACTGTCATAAATCTACAGGACTATCAGAGAGGCAGCATCATTCACGAGCTACCTAATCTAAATGTCACAGGGTAGCGTGTGGCTGGGGGTATGTCAGTGGGGTAATCAAGTGGGCACCTCCTATCACCTGTGTGTCATTGAGTTATTGAGTTATACTTATGAATATGAATTATTGTGTCACTGAGTTATAGTTATAGATATGAATTATTGGGTCAGTTTTACAGCTTGTGTTTTCCAGCATCACCCCTCCCTTTTGGACATCTGCACGTTCAGAAATTCAGAAAAGCCACATGGGAAAAAACAATTGTCTAGTCAGACAGTAGACTGATCGAGTCATAATTCAGGTTGTTGAATAAGAAAAACACTACTTTCACAGCATCAATTCTGGGTGGCAATTGCCAGAGTTTATCCTGAGGGAGTATTTGATCTTGTGGTTTTTATCATTATAATGGAGAGCAAAGATCAGGCAATAACTGCCCGAAATTTATTCGGGAGCCGTAAAAGAATCACATCAGGGAAGCATTCAGGATGTTCCAACTAAGCCGTTTGTCTGATAATTGCTCACGCTGACCAAACAGCAGTATATTGTCTGTCAACAAAATTGTTCCACTTAGTCCCCATAAATATTGTCAATATAAGCAGGCTCGGAAGTTTTGGTGGCAAATTGTGCAGGGACTTCGCTATATAGTCTTTAGTGAAATGACACCCCTGGGTTTAAGTCTGGCAAACCTATCCTTCCTTCCTTATTGATATGAATATGTAATATGTAGTTATGTCCATGTTCTTGGAGTAATACAAAGAACAAATGTGAAAAGAATGGCATTTGAGGACAAATCTGCAGTATATGACAATACAATTGTTATTTTTGGCATCATGTCCTTTTCACAGCATGTATTAATAGCCATAACGGCCTATGCATGATGCCATATACTGTATACATAACTGGGCAACTGAAATGGGTTGAAGGAAAAATAAATCCACTCCCGGATACGGTTACCATGTTTTATCATCAGCCGGTGATGTTCACTGCATTCCGGGAGGTACTTTGTGATTTAGTGTTGTAATTTACTTTTTTGGTGTTCCCTATTTCCCTCAACCTGCCTCGTCGATTTCCTGCATTTCACAGAACGACTTTCAACAACCCCTAGAGAAGAGAGCCTCAACGTGTTGCATGCAGCTGTTAGTTTTATGTGTAGGAGGAGAGAGAGAGATACCGATAGTACTGAGCAGGAGCGTAAGAGTTTGCGGTCTACTGAGGCTACTGTCAGTGGAGAACTTCATATCTCTGCGATGGATTTGTCCCTGTATGTTTGTCGAACATGATACAACATGGTAAGTGTAGACAGAAGCCCTTGATTTTTTATTCTGAGGGTCTGACACCAAAACCTGATGTTTACCGCTGATGTTTCAGATCACTGAATTTTCACGTCACGCTGTCTGTTGCCAGTTATCCACGGGAATAAGAAAAACGCTAGCCTCATATCCAGCCCTTATGAAGCACAGTTTTCAGCACTCTTTGAATTTGCATAGTGATTCAAATGATCTCATGAATCGCCATGCAAATTCAAAGAGTGCTGAAAAGTGCGATTCACAGGGGCTGAATACCAGGCTAGAAAAACACCAGCACCAAACAGCAAAACTGGCTCAGAAATGCAAGTTCCATTGCCAACAGCTGTTGTTTAACAGTGTTATGGGAGTATGTTTCCTTTAGAATAGACTGGCTTAGCATAGTAGATAGACACCCTTCCAAGTTGTAAACAAGGTGTTGTACATAGTATCTGGCACACACCTACCAATGGCTACAGAAAGGCAATTTAAGAAGAAATCTACAGTATGTAACTACTGGATATGAACTTCATACATATTGTAATGATTGCCCTCATTATAATGTTTTTTTTGGGGGGTTATTCTGTACAACCTATTACTAAAATAATCTGCTTTTCCATAGATGACAAAATGTCTCCTTTTTTTGCAGGCACAATCATTAGACTTCTGTTCTATCTACCTATAGCTGGCTTAATGCGGCTCACACAGGTGGATAATCAAGGTCAAGGAAAGCCAAGGTGAGATTCAGCTGTGGACAAGTGGGTCGGCAACAATGTGTCTAAATCATTGTTTTAATTGCCAACATACTTTCAGGCCTTTCTCTCTGTGTGGAGTTTGCATGTTCTCCCCGTGTTCCCCCAGGGGGTTCCTCCATATATAACCCCCCCACTAAAAACATGCAGAAGATCAGATCGTCATCGTCATCCGACCAGTGACGACAACATCCGAAGTTGGTCCCCGGGCGCTGTACGAGAAAGCGACCACTGCTCCTGGCCTGCCCCCGGAGGAAAGGACATGCCTGGATGGGTTAAATGCAGAGGACACTTTTCACCGGCCACCGTCAGCATGAGTGTGTTGTGGCCGCATGCATGTATTGTGGTGTTCGTGTGACAATAAAAGACGGGCTTGTCCGTTACGAGAGTTTTTTTTTTTTTTTTTATAATTGTAGGCTAAGGCAGGAACATGTCAACTACAGAAGGCACATGCTTTCTTATCTTATCTTCATCTTAATTTTTGTATCAAGAGTGATGGTTTTATGTCCATGTTTTTCACTGGTTTTCAGAGGGAAGATTACCATAGTTTGTCTGTGTTATTAATTCACTTGTTTCTACAAAAAATATATAGTCCCAATAGCTATTTTTAATTAGCTAATTTCTTCCTAAGTGTGCCATTAGGAAGATATTTCAGTGAATTTCAGTGCTGGTTCAGTGCATTTCGGTGCGTGTCTGTATAATCCTGTTTTTGGGCGATGACAGCGGCTCCAGGCTGCACATCGCCGTGCTTTATGATTAGCAATATGGGCTGGTTGTTCCAGCAGTTGGGGGCTTCACCCTGGCTCCAATTACTGAGCAGCAGATTTTACACACCACAATGCTGATGCCACTGAGTTTCCTGAATACAGCTCATAGTGTACCCCATTTGGTGAAGGCTTTTATCCACGGCACCTCACAGAACCACGAGTAGCATACATTCGTTTTGTTGCGTTTTGCATTGTTGGCCCCAGTAGGCAGCGTTAGCATCACAGGTCCAAAACACGGCAAATAATCCATGAGCAGTGAGCTAGCCTGGATAAAAGCATTCTGATCACGTGATCCAGAATCCATGAGCATGTGACCTCACATTCTGTTTCACTCTACGTAACAGTCTGGGGCCGGTTGCACCAACTGGTCTTACACTGGTCTTAAGCTAAGTTGGTCGTAACTTTACGACCTAACAGCTACGCCGGTTGCACCAAGACGACTTAAGCCTTATTTTCACTAAGACCAGGCGTAACTCCTACGCCTCGTCAGGAGGAGGCGTAGAGCCTGCCTGTAACAGAGATCTCCGCGGAGACCTTTTTGACCGTCATCGTCGTAACACCGCCAGTTCGCCGTCTTTGAAAGCACGACGTTAGATTATAACTAACTAGTTAACCTAACCTGCCTTCCAAAATGTTGCCGTTAGTTTTTTAGAAGTTAATACATAGAATTGGGAACGTTACTTTCAATTTCATTCAGACTGACTCTGTCTGCTCAATAGCCGCCATTTTTCCCCCGGAGCGAGGGAGGGTGAGAGGAGGGAGGGTGTTTTACAGTAGTGGCTGAGAGAGCGTAGTGGCACAGTGGTGCTCCAAGCAGGTCGCGAGGCACATTTTTTGCAACATCATCCAATCAGGGTGCATTCCCTGGCAATTCACATGGACGCGCATTGCTACGACCAGCATAGTTAAGACCAGACATAAGCCGTGTTGGTGCAACAGGCGTAAGTCCATGGTCTTAACTAAGACCGACGTAGGAGTTACGACCAGGCATAGTTAAGACCAGTTGGTGCAACCAGCCCCAGGACTCCAATCCGTCCACAGCTATATCAGTGGGCGGGAGTACTTGCCTTGAGAGACAACTCTTTCAACCAATCAGTGTCACCAAATCCAATCCAAATCCACGCGGAAGAACGGCAAAGACGTCTTTTCTGCCAAGAAACTCCGCTGGTGCAGACTCTTGTTCTTGTTTAATTGTTGTTATTGAGAATTATTTCTGCAATAACTGCACTTATGGCTGTGTTTACTCTATTAACATTAATGTTACAGCTTGTTGCTTTGGGAGCCGCCATTACTGTTTTGCCAGCGGCAACCCTGATTGGCCAGTTACATTGTCAACTACAAGGCAGGTCCCTGATTGGCCCGTGGACTTTATAATTTCTGGAAATCGTTGGGGGTGGGTGGGAGGCCAGTCTGATCTGCACAACGAAACAGAATGTGAATTCACGTGATCAGGATGGTTTTCCAGGCTTGCAAGGCACTTCCCTGCTGTTGAAAAACCACTCTGGCTTTAGCTACGGCCCTTCATTTTGTTTGCCTGCCAAAATGCTGTCCAAACATGTCTGTCTTGGACATCACAGCTTCTATGACAGCAAACAACCATAATGCATTTCTACATGGTTCATAAACCACTTCCCCACAAAGGAACAGCCTCTGAACGGCTAGCCTGACCCTCACTACCTAGGATTAGGAATTTTCAGAGAGCAAAGTAAAACGTAAATTTACGATGACATTCAGGCTAATCCACACCCACCTTACCTCATTCCCCTCTAGCTCTCTAAGAAGTGCCTGGTATACTAAACTTGCTGAAGTGGGGAGGAGGCAGGAAGTGCCTGGTATACTAAACTTGCTGAAGTGGGGGGGGACAGGAAGTGCATGGTATACTAAACTTGCTGAAGTGGGGGGGGGGGGGACAGGAAGTGCCTGGTATACTAAACTTGCTGAAGTGGGGGGGGGGGGAGGCAGGAAGTGCCTGGTATACTAAACTTGCTGAAGTGGGGGGGGGGGCAGGAAGTGCCTGGTATACTAAACTTGCTGAAGTGGGGGGGGGAGGCAGGAAGTGCCTGGTATACTAAACTTGCTGAAGTGGGGGGGGGGGGGGGCAGGAAGTGCCTGGTATACTAAACTTGCTGAAGTGGGGGGAGGAGGCAGGAAGTGCCTGGTATACTAAACTTGCTGAAGTGGGGGGAGGAGGCAGGAAGTGCCTGGTATACTAAACTTGCTGAAGTGGGGGGACAGGAAGTGCCTGGTATACAAAACTTGCTGAAGTGGGGGGGAAGGCAGGAAGTGCCTGGTATACTAAACTTGCTGAAGTGGGGGGGGGGGGCAGGAAGTGCCTGGTATACTAAACTTGCTGAAGTGGGGGGAGGAGGCAGGAAGTGCCTGGTATACTAAACTTGCTGAAGTGGGGGGAGGAGGCAGGAAGTGCCTGGTATACTAAATTTGCTGAAGTGGGGGGAGGAGGCAGGAAGTGCCTGGTATACTAAACTTGCTGAAGTGGGGGGAGGAGGCAGGAAGTGCCTGGTATACTAAACTTGCTGAAGTGGGGGGAGGAGGCAGGAAGTGCCTGGTATACTAAATTTGCTGAAGTGGGGGGAGGAGGCAGGAAGTGCCTGGTATACTAAACTTGCTGAAGTGGGGGGAGGAGGCAGGAAGTGCCTGGTATACTAAACTTGCTGAAGTGGGGGGAGGAGGCAGGAAGTGCCTGGTATACTAAACTTGCTGAAGTGGGGGGAGGAAGCAGGAAGTGCCTGGTATACTAAACTTGCTGAAGTGGGGGAAGGAAGCAGGAAGTGCCTGGTATACTAAACTTGCTGAAGTGGGGGGAGGAGGCAGGAAGTGCCTGGTATACTAAACTTGCTGAAGTGGGGGAGAAGGCAGGAAGTGCCTGGTATACTAAACTTGCTGAAGTGGGGGGGGGAGGCAGGAAGTGCCTGGTATACTAAACTTGCTGAAGTGGGGGAGAAGGCAGGAAGTGCCTGGTATACTAAACTTGCTGAAGTGGGAGGGAAGGCAGGAAGTGCCTGGTATACTAAACTTGCTGAAGTGGGGGGGGGGGACAGGAAGTGCCTGGTATACTAAACTTGCTGAAGTGGGGGGAGGAGGCAGGAAGTGCCTGGTATACTAAACTTGCTGAAGTGGGGGGAGGAGGCAGGAAGTGCCTGGTATACTAAACTTGCTGAAGTGGGGGGGGGGGGGACAGGAAGTGCCTGGTATACTAAACTTGCTGAAGTGGGGGGAGGAGGCAGGAAGTGCCTGGTATACTAAACTTGCTGAAGTGGGGGGAGGAGGCAGGAAGTGCCTGGTATACTAAACTTGCTGAAGTGGGGAGGAGGCAGGAAGTGCCTGGTATACTAAACTTGCTGAAGTGGGAGGGAGGCAGGAAGTGCCTGGTATACTAAACTTGCTGAAGTGGGGAGGAGGCAGGAAGTGCATGGTATACTAAACTTGCTGAAGTGGGGGGAGGAGGCAGGAAGTGCCTGGTATACTAAACTTGCTGAAGTGGGGGGGAGGCAGGAAGTGCCTGGTATACTAAACTTGCTGAAGTGGGGGGGAGGCAGGAAGTGCCTGGTATACTAAACTTGCTGAAGTGGGGGGAGGAGGCAGGAAGTGCCTGGTATACTAAACTTGCTGAAGTGGGGGGAGGAGGCAGGAAGTGCCTGGTATACTAAACTTGCTGAAGTGGGGGGAGGAGGCAGGAAGTGCCTGGTATACTAAACTTGCTGAAGTGGGGGGAGGAAGCAGGAAGTGCCTGGTATACTAAACTTGCTGAAGTGGGGGGAGGAAGCAGGAAGTGCCTGGTATACTAAACTTGCTGAAGTGGGGGGAGGAGGCAGGAAGTGCCTGGTATACTAAACTTGCTGAAGTGGGGGAGAAGGCAGGAAGTGCCTGGTATACTAAACTTGCTGAAGTGGGGGGGGAGGCAGGAAGTGCCTGGTATACTAAACTTGCTGAAGTGGGGGAGAAGGCAGGAAGTGCCTGGTATACTAAACTTGCTGAAGTGGGAGGGAAGGCAGGAAGTGCCTGGTATACTAAACTTGCTGAAGTGGGGGGGGGGGGGGACAGGAAGTGCCTGGTATACTAAACTTGCTGAAGTGGGGGGAGGAGGCAGGAAGTGCCTGGTATACTAAACTTGCTGAAGTGGGGGGAGGAGGCAGGAAGTGCCTGGTATACTAAACTTGCTGAAATGGGGGGGGGGGGGACAGGAAGTGCCTGGTATACTAAACTTGCTGAAGTGGGGGGAGGAGGCAGGAAGTGCCTGGTATACTAAACTTGCTGAAGTGGGGGGAGGAGGCAGGAAGTGCCTGGTATACTAAACTTGCTGAAGTGGGGAGGAGGCAGGAAGTGCCTGGTATACTAAACTTGCTGAAGTGGGAGGGAGGCAGGAAGTGCCTGGTATACTAAACTTGCTGAAGTGGGGAGGAGGCAGGAAGTGCATGGTATACTAAACTTGCTGAAGTGGGGGGAGGAGGCAGGAAGTGCCTGGTATACTAAACTTGCTGAAGTGGGGGGAGGAGGCAGGAAGTGCCTGGTATACTAAACTTGCTGAAGTGGGGGGAGGAGACAGGAAGTGCCTGGTATACTAAACTTGCTGAAGTGGGGGGAGGAGGCAGGAAGTGCCTGGTATACTAAACTTGCTGAAGTGGGGGGAGGAGACAGGAAGTGCCTGGTATACTAAACTTGCTGAAGTGGGGGGAGGAGGCAGGAAGTGCCTGGTATACTAAACTTGCTGAAGTGGGGGGAGGAGGCAGGAAGTGCCTGGTATACTAAACTTGCTGAAGTGGGGGGAGGAGGCAGGAAGTGCCTGGTATACTAAACTTGCTGAAGTGGGGGGAGGAGGCAGGAAGTGCCTGGTATACTAAACTTGCTGAAGTGGGGGGAGGAGGCAGGAAGTGCCTGGTATACTAAACTTGCTGAAGTGGGGGGGAAGGCAGGAAGTGCCTGGTATACTAAACTTGCTGAAGTGGGGGGGGACAGGAAGTGCATGGTATACTAAACTTGCTGAAGTGGGGGGGGGGGACAGGAAGTGCCTGGTATACTAAACTTGCTGAAGTGGGGGGAGGAGGCAGGAAGTGCCTGGTATACTAAACTTGCTGAAGTGGGGGGAGGAGGCAGGAAGTGCCTGGTATACTAAACTTGCTGAAGTGGGGGGGAAGGCAGGAAGTGCCTGGTATACTAAACTTGCTGAAGTGGGGGAGGAGGCAGGAAGTGCCTGGTATACTAAACTTGCTGAAGTGGGGGGAGGAGGCAGGAAGTGCCTGGTATACTAAACTTGCTGAAGTGGGGGGGAGGCAGGAAGTGCCTGGTATACTAAACTTGCTGAAGTGGGGGGGAGGCAGGAAGTGCCTGGTATACTAAACTTGCTGAAGTGAGGGGGGGGGACAGGAAGTGCCTGGTATACTAAACTTGCTGAAGTGGGGGGAGGAGGCAGGAAGTGCCTGGTATACTAAACTTGCTGAAGTGGGGGGGGGGGGGACAGGAAGTGCCTGGTATACTAAACTTGCTGAAGTGGGGGGGGGGACAGGAAGTGCCTGGTATACTAAACTTGCTGAAGTGGGGGGGAGGCAGGAAGTGCCTGGTATACTAAACTTGCTGAAGTGGGGGGGAGGCAGGAAGTGCCTGGTATACTAAACTTGCTGAAGTGGGGGGGGGGGGGGGACAGGAAGTGCATGGTATACTAAACTTGCTGAAGTGGGGGGGAGGCAGGAAGTGCCTGGTATACTAAACTTGCTGAAGTGGGGGGGGGGGGGACAGGAAGTGCATGGTATACTAAACTTGCTGAAGTGGGGGGGAGACAGGAAGTGCCTGGTATACTAAACTTGCTGAAGTGGGGGGAAGGCAGGAAGTGCCTGGTATACTAAACTTGCTGAAGTGGGGGGAGGAGGCAGGAAGTGCCTGGTATACTAAACTTGCTGAAGTGGGGGGGGGGGGGGACAGGAAGTGCATGGTATACTAAACTTGCTGAAGTGGGGGGAGGAGGCAGGAAGTGCCTGGTATACTAAACTTGCTGAAGTGGGGGGGAAGGCAGGAAGTGCCTGGTATACTAAACTTGCTGAAGTGGGGGGAGGAGGCAGGAAGTGCCTGGTATACTAAACTTGCTGAAGTGGGGGGGGGGGGGACAGGAAGTGCCTGGTATACTAAACTTGCTGAAGTGGGGGGAGGAGGCAGGAAGTGCCTGGTATACTAAACTTGCTGAAGTGGGGGGGGGGGGCAGGAAGTGCCTGGTATACTAAACTTGCTGAAGTGGGGGGGGGGGACAGGAAGTGCCTGGTATATTAAACTTGCTGAAGTGGGGGGGAGGCAGGAAGTGCCTGGTATACTAAACTTGCTGAAGTGGGGGAGGGACGCAGGAAGTGCCTGGTATACTAAACTTGCTGAAGTGGGGGGGGGACAGGAAGTGCCTGGTATACTAAACTTGCTGAAGTGGGGGGGAAGGCAGGAAGTGCCTGGTATACTAAACTTGCTGAAGTGGGAGGGAGGCAGGAAGTGCCTGGTATACTAAACTTGCTGAAGTGGGGGGGGGAGGCAGGAAGTGCCTGGTATACTAAACTTGCTGAAGTGGGAGGGAGGCAGGAAGTGCCTGGTATACTAAACTTGCTGAAGTGGGAGGGAGGCAGGAAGTGCCTGGTATACTAAACTTGCTGAAGTGGGGGGGGGGGACAGGAAGTGCCTGGTATACTAAACTTGCTGAAGTGGGGGGGGGGGGGGACAGGAAGTGCCAGGTATACTAAACTTGCTGAAGTGGGAGGGAGGCAGGAAGTGCATGGTATACTAAACTTGCTGAAGTGGGAGGGAGGCAGGAAGTGCCTGGTATACTAAACTTGCTGAAGTGGGAGGGAGGCAGGAAGTGCCTGGTATACTAAACTTGCTGAAGTGGGAGGGAGGCAGGAAGTGCCTGGTATACTAAACTTGCTGAAGTGGGGGGAGGAGGCAGGAAGTGCCTGGTATACTAAACTTGCTGAAGTGGGAGGGAGGCAGGAAGTGCCTGGTATACTAAACTTGCTGAAGTGGGGGGGGGGAGGAGGCAGGAAGTGCCAGGTATACTAAACTTGCTGAAGTGGGAGGGAGGCAGGAAGTGCCTGGTATACTAAACTTGCTGAAGTGGGAGGGAGGCAGGAAGTGCATGGTATACTAAACTTGCTGAAGTGGGGGGAGGAGGCAGGAAGTGCCTGGTATACTAAACTTGCTGAAGTGGGGGGGACAGGAAGTGCCTGGTATACTAAACTTGCTGAAGTGGGGGGGGGGACAGGAAGTGCCAGGTATACTAAACTTGCTGAAGTGGGAGGGAGGCAGGAAGTGCCTGGTATACTAAACTTGCTGAAGTGGGGGGAGGAGGCAGGAAGTGCCTGGTATACTAAACTTGCTGAAGTGGGAGGGAGGCAGGAAGTGCATGGTATACTAAACTTGCTGAAGTGGGGGGAGGCAGGATGAAAAAATGTAAAACCTCTGCTTCACTCCTTATCAGTGCATTGTTGTGTACAGCACCCATTCACATAATGCAAGGCTACGGCCAGAATGTGCGAGCTAAGGTGTACTAGTAACTGTGAGTTTAAGAATTTAAACAGTTTAAGGGCTGTATTTACTTAGAGGTGTGCCAATTACTACGACGCAAAAACGTAATGGGCGCAGCTCTCTCCAGTTTAGCTCCTGATTTATTAAGATCACTTATGCAAATCAAGTCAGTCGCAATTTTCCAATTAGAATACCTGAGGCGCAACCAGAGTCCCACACGCAGCAGCATCGCTCGCCAAACAACAGTCACCGCAGATGAGAGAGCAGCCTGTGATTTCCCCACTGTGGCTGAGCCGGAGCCCAGGGGAGGAGGAGCTGAGCTGGAGCCCAGGGGAGGAGGAGTTGCCATATGTTTTGTCGATGCAGGTATGGCATGACTCCGCTTGGTCTGAGATTCCAGTTAGTTTTTTGTATTTAATCAATCATGTGATAACTTTATATGCAGAGGTGGAAAGAGTACTGACACATGCTACTCAAGTACAACAAGTATTGTTACTTTAGTGAAAATTAACTCAAGTACAAGTAAAAGTACTAGTCCAGGAAATTACTCAAGTAAGAGTAAAAAAGTAGACGATTTAAAAGCACTCAAGTAAAAGTATGTTTGCGTTCATGTTTAATATTTTAATGATTTACCCTAATACATTTTACATATCCAGCACCTGTCTTCATCTGACTTGTCTTTCATACTGAACAGCTCATTCAGATGCAGACAGGGATGCTCAGTTTGGCGATTCTCTCCTTTGCCAGACGAGCTAGAGCTGCTAGCAGCAGCAATATCACAATCAGATACATCCATTTTGTCAAATTAAACTGAGATTTCCGAACTAATGTGGCGATTGGGATCATTACAATTTCACTGTCTACCTGTCTAATTCAATTGGCCAGTCTTGAGCGCGAGCCACCAGTTTGGGTGCCCACTGCCCTAAATGCGGAAGTGACAGTGCTGTTTTCATAGTGCCGTGTGCAAAACAAAAATCTAAATGTACTCATTTACTCAGTGTACATTTAAAAGTACTCAAGTAGAATATCTATGATTATAGTTACTCAAGTAAGAGTAAAAGTTTAACATTATAAAAAGTACTTAAAAAGTACAAATCCTACTTGACTACTTGTGCTTGAGTACTTTCCACTGCTGTTTATATGACTAGGCAATTGATAATTTCATTGTTATTCTTCCTTATTGTGTCTCTGCCTGTTGTGCCTTTGAGCAAATAACACAACAGCCATGGCTTTATGAGGGGGAGAAGTTAGGACATGCTACGTGAAATACCGTACAAAATTATGCATGTTTTGGTTTACAGTAGTAATACAATGGGAATAATCGATTTGAATAATCTCCTCCATTTTTGGGTCCTGCATTGCCACTACTCAAAACACATATGAATTCAGTCAAACATGCTAAAAGGCTCAAGGTAGCCACTAGCCAGGTATCTACCCTATTTTCATGTGCAAAATGCTTGTGCGCACAGGTGAGTAGATCAGAATCGGCATTCGCGCTACTCTAATAGTGCACCAACCTGTACCAGTCCGGTGAGGTGCTCCAGCACGCCTTCCACAGGTAGCTGGAGGAAGTGGTTGTTTCGCAGATTGAGGCGCGCTAGATTAACTCCAGAGAACACGCCCCGAGGGAGGCTCCGCAGCAGGTTGGCGTTGAGGAATAACAGCTGGAGGGACGGCATGGAGTCAAAGGTCCCGGGATCCACCTCACGGATCTCGTTGTACTCAAAGTAAAGGTACCTAAGGAGAGGAGAGGACAGTGTTAGTGTCTGCGTATACAGTACTTGCATAGACAGTGAAGAAGGGCTATGGAAATGAGAGGGTAAATGAGGCATGGTTGTATTAGGGGAGAATATCACTGGATGTCAGTATTTAGTCATGTCTTTCCTGTGCCTGAAGACAGTTCAATTCGAATGAGCAGCTCAACTGACTGAACATTTACTTGTATCCCCTATAGTCAGTAATGAAACTGGTTGAAAATGACTTATATACCATTGACCTGCTCTAGTATCACTACCAAAGACTACCAGAAGGTTAACACAAGGGGACATTTTGTCTTCATTGGTGATTAATAGTTCAATTAATAGTTTGATTAATAGGCCTGTCAAATTTCTGAACCAATTTCATTAAATATAGAGACTTTGGAACCAAAAACAGAGCGCTAAATTATGTTCTGAATATAAAGGTATAACAGGAGATATTGTAATATTTCTGTTGTACTGCAGAGCACAGCGCATATGAAAGTTGACATATGGTCTTCATCAAACACTGCAGCATTTAATTCATTGAATCCATATCAGTTGAAACAATACAATTACTTACACCAGATATCTGCTATGGTTAGGCAGCATACATTATTTGTAGAGGAATTATCTTGGTAAGCCTAATCTCTGACAATGATACATGCATCACCTCTTTGCAACAGCACATTCTTGGCATCTCCCAGACATTTCACCATCTTATCAACACCTCTGCATGCAAATATAAAAAGCATTCATTTTCACGTTGTCACTCATACCAGACTCACACCCCAACTGAAACATGCAATCAGGCAGCGTGACTAACGAATGATACTCCTGGAAAAGAATGGGCAGAATTGGGCACCGTTCATTTCAATCAAAATCTAGCATCATTATAATCTAAATGTTCTGCTCTGTGCTATGCTGTTATTGCAGTGAAATTAATTTGCACATGTTTATGAAACAGATGTCTAAATTTCTAAGCTGAGAGGTGACTTCAGGTTATGGATTTATTTCAAGAGCACTGAAAGCAAAGTGCTTGAAACACAAAACCAAAATATGTTGCAAAAATGCAATACATTCCAGCGGGGTGCTGAATAAATCCTACCTTAGGTTCTGAAGCCCCAGGAACATGTCAGGGCTGAGCCTCTCCAGGTTGTTCCCATTCAAGTAGAGGCTCCTCAGGCTTGCCAGGCTGGAGAAAGCCCCCTCCTGGAGGTAGGAGATGCGGTTGTTCCCCAGGTGAAGCAGGTCAAGGCTGGAGAAGTTCCAGAAGTCGGAGCGGTAGATCCTCTGGATTAGGTTCCCGCTAAGGTACAGCTTGCGCCCGTTGAGCGGCCGGGGCATGAGCTGGGACACGTTGAAGAAGCCGCTCTCCTTGCAGTTGACGGTCAGGCCCAGGTCGGAGATGTGCAGGTTGCAGGTGCAGCCCAGGGGGCAGATGATGGGGATGGGTGGGCGTGTCTGGTAGCCGGCCACGGGGGGATTCTGATTGGGCAGCAGGCTGCGTGGTGTGGGGGGCGTTCTAGAGGGTCGGGGCCTCTTGGTGGGCCTTAGGTGCCTCTCTCTCTCTTTACGCTCTGCTGAGGAGGAGGAGCCCGTGGAGGAGGGGTGTGTGTTCTGGCGGGAGCCGTGGACCATGGAAGAGGGTTTAGTTGGCCGGACTCGTCCCGGGTTGAGTTTAGGGTTAGGGGGCAGATGCTGGGGCTGTGACCCACCTGCTGGGCCAGTAACTCCCTGTAACTCTTTATCTGGGAGGTCGGCACACAGCTCTTTGCGGGGGATTTCCCTCAGGTCTTTGCCGTGAAGGTGAAAGGGGTACTCGCAGGTGACGTCCCCTACGACAGCCGTGTAGGGGATCTGACCCAGCCACTGCTGTAACTGGACCACGTCACAGCCACAGTTCCAGGGATTTTCCTCCAGCTGTAGCTCCATCAGGGAGCGACCGACATACTCCAGGGTCCCGGCATACGCCAGGCTCTTTAGACGGTTTCCCCGCAGGTCCAGGTGAGTCAGAGACACAGATCTGCAGGAGGGGGGTAGTTGGTTACATAAAAGGACTATGTGATCAAATAAGCACTTTTCATTGTTGTGAAATGTCCTGTTATTTGATGATTAAGCCATCCTTTCTGGTGTGAAAAGCCTGAGAGGGAAAGAACAGACTGGCCAGTCATTGTACTGCATGTGTCATTATTATTTTTTACAGGTGAAGAACTTCCACAATTCAAGAGCTTTGCAGTAATCAGATTCGAACCTGAACAGATGAGCAGGCAAGACGGGGATCAGGTTGTCGTTGAGGATGAGAACTCGGAGCTTGTAGAGGAACCTTAGAGCGCCGCTGTCGATACGCTTGATCACGTTGTAGTCCGCCTGCAGGTAGGCAACAGAAACTATGGTGAACTACGTGTAATTGTTGCAATGTGAATGTAAATTGTATATTGCAGGAATGATGATGCAGTAGCCAACTAATTTCTTTGAAAAATAAATACAATTCTTTAAAAACACACAGGTCTCAATAAGGCAGATTCATTGAGGCCATCTGGTGGTTATTGACCATTACTGTCACAGCAATGTGCAGTAATATCTGACAAATGCTCAACAATCCCGTCAATCATGGATAACCAATATGGATTATTGTTTCAAGCCTACCTGGAGGTATTCCAGTGCCTCTAAGCCAGCGAACGTATCATTTCGGAACACCTCTAGCTTGTTTTCGTGGAGGTACAGACGTCTCAGTTTGGCCAGCCCGTGGAACGCTCCCACCCGGATGTCCTGGAGTGCATTGTTGCCAAGGTTTATCGCCACTGCGTTGCCAAGGTGCTGAAATCCGTTGCTATAGAGACGCCTCAGAGAGTTCCTCTGGAGGTTGAGTTTGAATGGGCGGACCCACGACTGTGACACCTGAATGATTAATTAGTGGATTGATTGGTTATCTTATTAATTACATGAATATAATATTCAGAAACACCCATAAGCCACATTAGTCACAGGATATTAGACTTAGAGATATGGTATGGTAATGAGATACAGATTACCCGCACCCTATACGTTTTAAATAGCACATGCAGCGCAGCAAAGTGCAGTGTGGCCCCGCATACATGGCAGGATAATGAATAGTGATGATGATACATCCAGTACCTGGCTGACATTCGTGAAGCCGCGCCCATCGCAGTGCACGTGCAGCACGCCTTCTTTGACCTCGCACGTGCACGGCTCGAAGCACGGCTCGTCCACTTCCTCCTCGGAGTTGTCCACCAGAGGGGTGTGTGTGGAGGTAGGGGTGGGGGTGGGGGTGTGCGAGGCCCGGGAGAGACACACACACCCCAGGGCCACCGCCAGAGTGACCCACTGCATACCTCCTGCTTCTCCCTCTCAGCTCAGCAGCCTGGGGCAGCAGCCCGGCATCCAGCCTTCACCGCACTGCACAGCACACGCATAGACACACATGCATATCACAAGCATGAACACACACACGCGCGCGCGCACGCAACACACACACGCGCGCACACGCACGCACGCATGCACGCACGCACGCACACACATGCACACACAGACACACACACACACACACACACACACACACACGGTTTGCAGCAGAAACATGCAGGGAGACATCGTTAATAACAAAAAACAGACTAACTAAAGCGGACAGAAAATGCAAGTTAAATGACACAGAGAGTGGAATGCCATGGCTGAATTAGATTAAATTGGATTAACGATGTGACCGGAGGCCATCGGACACAGCTCTATGAGCAGAACCATGGCGAACACATATGCAAGATGTATTCAGCCCACGAACAACAGTTTTGGAACAACGGAAAACAAAGATTGATAAACAATCAAAGGTGTAAAGGCTGAGAACAATATCTCTGCTCTAACAACATCATAATTGAATTCAAATTGAAAAGTGTGTTATAGATCATGCAAAGCAAAGGTAAACACCGCGGGCTATTTCACCTGTGAGTCACATGTTGTCATTTTTTGAGTGGCTTCGTGCACAAGTTGAGAAAAAGCTTGTGATGAATATATTCATATAGTCTCAAATGCTCAGTGGAGCTGAGATGTCACGCATGTGTTGTTTTAATGTATGCATGTATGAATATGGCTAAATGCAAATCAGATTCATAACACCCTGTCTAATGAACTGCTCCATTTTATCAAATGAATGGCAATCAGAGCAGAAGGATGCTGCACTAAATGCCCTATATTATCAATCAGCAGAATATTAGGTTATCAAGTCCTGTCACAATCATGATCATATCATCATAATCATGATCATAATAGAAGAGTGACAGCATCATTAGTTATGAAAAAGACCCTTCTAAACGTCAAATGGGTTGCTGTAAAGCCAATGCAGTGACAGCCAGGCAGAGTGATGAACTGATGATGATGATGATGGTAATGGCAGCGAAATAACATCGAGATGAGAACTTAGTGCGGCGAAAGTACGACTTGCAGCAGTCCTGAAGGAGAGGAAAAAAGCTGAGACGTACTGTAAATCTTGCATGGGGGATATTTCGTCTCAAGCCTTAATGAGATCTGAATTGGATAAAGCACCTCGATCAGCTCATACAGTGTTGTTGAACGCTGCCATGCGAAATGCAATAATGATCATGGTGGTATGGTGGCTGTAATCATACAGCAATAATCTAACATCAGCCAGTTAGACAAGGAGGCAGCAGTGAAAACATCACCGCCCGGGAGAGGAAGAGCAATCACGGGGATGATTATGACGGGGAGATGAGGCGAGAGGGGGAAATGAGTGGAGGAGAGTGGCAACGAGGCAAAGGAATGGAGTGTAGGGAGAGAGAGGTGAGGAGACAAGAAGAGTCAGAAATGGGAGAGAGTACATAGAAGGGAAGAGGAAACAGCTAGGAGAGGAGCAGTGCAGGAGAGGTGGGAGAGAGCAGAGAGTACATAGAAGGGAAGAGGAAACAGCTAGGAGAGGAGCGGTGCAGGAGAGGTGGGAGAGAGCAGAGAGTGGGATTGCATAAGTCAGTAAAGGCTGCCACTCAGGATGAGAGCTCACAGTGAAACAGCTGAAATCTGATATTGATTACATCAAAGCCCTCCTCTCTCTCTCTCTCTGCGCACAATCCTGCCTCAGAGAAATACAGTAGCGTTGGATCCAAGTATGTGCATTTGTGTGTGTGTGTGTGTGTGTGTGTGTGTGTGTGTGTTGTTACTGTTGAAAAGAATGTGTGAAAGGTCAGACCATATCCGAAAAGTTCTTTTTTCCCCTCTACCAAACATAGGTACTGTAGCTAGGCACGCATCCAAGAGTTTGTGCTTCCTTAACAAACCAGTGCAATGCAGCAATGTTACATATTATTGCAACAATACATGAAAACAACTGAACACAAATAAGCAGTGGTGGAAAACATGCTGTGGAAATGCTGCACATCTACTCTTCACACAAGGGTCCACCCAAGAAATGCAATCAAGGTCAGCATGCTCAAGAGTGCCTGACAAATTGGAATACAATACTGCATGTGGAAGACAATATACAATAGGTCGTTGTTGGGAGAATAATGCAGACGTCCAAGAAAATGCATTGTTTACCACTGGGCCCGAAGCCCCCTGAATAGTAGAGATCAATATTGAATCCAGAGAGACATATGGGGTCCTCCTGCTAGAATTAGCTTTGGTGGATGGCCATCTCTCCATAATGAGACACACAGTCAACACCCAAGTTTCTCCACGTCCAATAAGCCCAGTGGACTCTTCAGCATTCAGCATAGCCTCATTAGAGCCAAAGAAGTTATGTGCTGATTGATGCATAGAAGTTATAACATTATCTAGCCTATCTATCTCTATCTGACTGACTGTCTGTATGCCTGTCTGTAGGTTATGTCTGTCTGTCTGTCTGCCTGCCTGCCTGCCTGTCTGTCTTTCCATGCATCTTTCCTCATGTCCAATTTAAACAGTGAAAACAGGCCTGACAGGTGTGGCTTCTCTCCATCTCTTTCTTGAGTCTCTCTGACTCCGACTTTGTCTTCCTTATCCTGCACACTGACGCAAGCGAACCAGAGATGACCGTCACCGCTTATTCCTTGCCATATTATTCATGTCACATAATTCCAATGTCTACCTCTCCGTCCTCTCTGTCCGTCAGGCTATACAGAGCCAATGCCAAGCTTCACACGGATTTACATGGGCCCCTGCTCCCAGCACAGACCCGCACTATCAGGCACAAGCAGCGCAGCATCAATGATCAAGTGTATGGGCTATCAGCCTGGATAGCCCACAGCCCTCTACAAAAATCAATTAGCCTGAACTATAGTGCACACATATTGTAATAGTGAGCAGAATTAAAGCATGACAAATTAAATACCCTAGTCATTAACATAACCTATTAAGACGTTTACCATGAAAATCCTTGGCAGAGTAACGCAATCCAATTGCATTCCCCATTGTCTGTCTCCCTACCAGCCCCTCTGATCCACACAGCGACGCTTAGCAGAGCACGGATGCGGGTAATACTCACTCAGTCCGCCGCCAAAGAATTAGGGAACGACCGAGAAAACACTTTAGAGGCTGACTGTCGACATGTCGTTCACGTTCAGCCGCACTCTCTCTCCCTCTCGCCTCTCCTGTAGCGGCTGAGGCGGGCGGATGGGGGGAGCAGCGGGGGACGTGATAAGACTGCAATGAGGTGGAGGATAAAAAACGGGGGAGAGAAACGATTGGCTTTAGGATGCAGGTCCGCTTCTCCACAGTGCGCAGCCCGTGGGAGCTGCGGCACTGGACCGCTGGACAGGCGTGCGATGCGTGGAGTTGTGGCAGGCAGGCTTAATGATGGTGGAGCTGGAGATCAGCCCCTCTTCGTCTCAGACAACTGGCTAATTCATGGAGAAAAGGGGGACGGAGGCGCAATTAAGCATGCAATAAGGTGCATGGCGCACAACTGCTAGTTTGTAAATTATAGGCATAACGCGCAGGGTGGGTTCGTCCTCACCATGGAGCCTTCACTTCCCCATAATAAACACATTAGTAGCCTACTGAAGACACAACAGAGTCGCAGACACAATGGGCCCCATAAACTTTCTCCTCACGTTGCCCCCATATGCAGTCTGGTAAAAATACCCCGACTGTTCAGCTATACCGACAATAATTTATAATCTCATTAGTTTATTCATCTTGCCCTTAAGCACCGACGGATTTCGTGAAACCGGTGTGTGTTACCATGGCGACCCGTGCCAGCTGGCATCATCGCGCGCGCGCGCACGCACGCAGCATCAGTTGGGGGGGGGGGGGCTGTGGTGACTTTTATGGGGAGATTATGTGGAAGCCTGGAAGTCTGTATGGCCTACATCACAACACCTGTCATGCCAAATGGAAGTGGTGGGCGCAACAGATGCCACGGAGACTGAGAGCGATAAAGCCCCCCCACCAACACTGAATTTAGCCTGAGCTGGCTTTCCTAATGACAGCCTGCTAGGTGTTCAGCTGCTCCATCAATACTGCCATTAAGAGGCCTGTAGGCCCACGGCCCGGGGTCCCCTACTCCAGCGGGTAAATGTCAGGGTCTCCATCAAGGACAACTGTGGTACCACGGTGCTGAAACAGGGCATTCAAAAAGCGTTCAAATATCAGTCAGCCATAGGAAAAGATTTAATAACAACATGTCTTCCACATTACTGAGCTGAAAGTTCAATTTTCAGTTCAATTTCACATTGATTTCAGCGTGCATTAAGGCGAATCACCTTGAGGTAATGGAGAGGTGCATTCTCTCTCTCTCTCTCTCTGCCTCACTGTAACTCTCCCCACAGCAATGGAGGGGAAAGCTCTCCCTGGAGATTGCTATCAGAAACAGTAACATAGACGGTTCCAGTAATATCAGGCAGATGTAGATGATGGTTATAGATTTCAGGGCTCTCAGGTGCATTAGGCTGTAATACTGCTTCCCCACAAGGCTACTTAACGCTGGCTGCAATGGAAACAGGCTGGCTGGGTTGCACAGGCACATGTACACATGCATTTGTAAACATCGCAGACATGCACTTACGCGTACGCACAAGTCACTTTAGTCACATAATATACAGTTGCAGCAGACGATGCATTAATAAGATCCAACAAGACAATGCATCGCCTATAGGTGTTGCCAGCAACTGACTCTGGGTGAGATATTATTTCCAGCTCTCTAATTGTTAATGTCAGAACTGCGGCAGGGGTAATGTGATCCCAGACCTGAGGTGATATATAGTGTAGCACTAGCTCAGACTGTAACAACGTCCACGCCAGAGAGTCTAGGAGGAAAACACCCGCTTCCCTCCCAGCAGTGTTGTCTGTGAAGCGTGGAGGCTCCCTAAATTAAGAAAACAAACGGAGAGGAACTCAGAGAAGATGGTTATCAGCCACCATCAGATACCTGCGTGTCTGTTCTCCTGGGGCAGGAGCCGCTCTGAGCACATAAAGTACTTTTTTGGAGCGTTGAAGGGGCCTCTAAAGTAGGGGATCTATTTATACTGGCCTAGTGCTGTCCTGTCTGTGGAGCTGTCCGGTGCTGAAATGGATGGGGATTCATTCTGTTTCATTCCAGCCACTTCCCTCTTTCTTCCTCCTCTGCTTTCTCCTCCAAAGCCTTCCCCTTCCACCCCCCATGTGAATTATTTCTGTCAGATCATACTTTGATTTCTTCTGTTTCATTTAGCCTTTCCTCCTCCCGTCCTTCTCATCCATTTCTTCCTTCACTTTTGACTTTCTTCCTTTGATTCTCCTGTGGACTCTGTCAGTTCAGGGTGCCTCTCGTGTCATTCTTTCTTTGTTTCCTTCTTCCCTTTGGCCATTAGGCTTGTTTTGTTCAGTTAGTTTGTTGCTTTCTTGCCTGGTCACACAGTAAAGGATTTGTCATAACAAACTGTAGCTCTCTAACTAAACCAACGCTTGCCTAAAGTCAAGTGTATAATATGTTCTTGTTCTCATTCAAGATATATTGTTGGAAGAGAAACTAGTGTGTGAGCGGGTAGTGTACACATGCATGCATGCGCGCGCGCGCGCGCGCGCACGCACGCGCACACACACACACACACACACACACACACACACATAATTACAAGTACACACATAAACACACACATACTTGTCCCAGAGTAAAAACATTGTTCACACACACATCCCTGTCCCCTGGAAATCTGTGCGTCAGATAATGTGCTCAAAGCTACATGTTGTTCACATACTGTACTGCAGCGCTGTCCCGTAACACGTGTTTTGGATTCTTTTTGGGCCTACATTGCCCCCAGTCTCTCATTACTCACTGGGATAAGGCAATCAGCGAGGCAAGGGCACCCTGTACCCAGTGGAAAGGAGAGAAACAGGGAGGGAGGGGGCACAGGGGAAGGCTGCTTGTGGGAGAGAGTGAAAGAGAGACAATGAGGAGAGGGAATTCGGGGAGCGTTGAGAGACATGGGGTGAAGAGAGAGGGGAGAGGAGCCAATAGATAGGGGGATAGATAGAGTGGGAGAGAGAGGGGAGAGAGGGAGAGAGCAGTGGGGGAGAGAGAGGGGAGAGAGGGAGAGAGCAGTGGGGGAGAGAGAGGGGAGAGAGGGAGAGAGCAGTGGGGGAGAGAGAGGGGAGAGAGCAGTGGGGGAGAGATGGCCAAGAGCGCAGGTGGTTCTGTCATTAGCTCCAGATTAAAGCAGAGGGCAACTCCAGAGGACTCACCTCTGATTCACACACTAGTACTGCTGGCAAGGACAAGCCTCATGGGAGACACACACACATGCATGGATGTGCACACACACCTACACACACACACACACACACAGGCACGCACACGCACACACACACACACACAGGCACGCACACACACACACACACACACACACACACACACACACACACACAGGCACGCACGCACACACACACACACACACACACACAGGCACACACATAAGCACATATGCAGAAGACGCAGTGATTCACAGGATTACCCACAAGCATGCAAAGCATGCATCTGAAGACACACACTAAACACACAAATGCACGCACACACACACACACATGCACACACTCACACACACACACACACACACACACACACACACACGGGTATAACTCCCCCTACTCATTCAACATATCATGCACAAGCTCCACAAGAGACACAGCAGTGACTCACGACGAGAACTCCCACACATGCCACATACACAGAGAGACACACGACGCACACACAGACACACACACATCGTTGGAGCTAATTAATCAAACCTCCTGCTTTAATTAGGATTTAAATCAGTTGCTATGGGAACCTTGCCCCCTTGGAATCTTAAGGTAAAGACAGAGTTAGCTAGCTGCTGCTGCTGTCTCCCATGTCTCTACAGAGACAGCTGACCGAGGGGGACAAATTCATAATACCTACAATGATTCAGCTGGCTGCATTCTACATTGCATTTTTACACAGACACATTTTTCTGGAGAGGCCCGAGGTGCCCGATCCAAACTTCAATTTGGACTCAGTTATAGAGGGGCACGTAAGTGGAAAAATCTGAAATGATTGCCACTCGCATTGCAGCTGTGCTAATACAATGCCTTGCCATGGAAGGCTATATACGCTGGCATTAAAGGAAATGTCGAGGGTTTTTAGTCAGAGCCCCATCCAATTGATCACTACACTACACACACACTCCCTTTTATTGCATTCAAAAAAGTTTTCACATCACCAATCACATAAAAGCCATTTCACACAGCTCAGCTACTTACTGTCAGTATCACCACAGCCCTGCAATTGCTCACATGCAATTCTGAGAGTGATATGGGTTTAGTACTTCCTCTGGCACTGCCAACAGAAGCCTGGTGCCTCTTTCTCTGCAACCAAATTTGGTATGAAAGCCTTTTTCACGTTGTTTGCAAAAGGGCTCGGTTAGCGATCAATAGGACATGCTTGTAAAAATCCCACAGTAAAGTGCTTTCTTAAACCTGATTGCTTGAGAGCGAAGGGGAACCCTATAACATCAATATGCTTAACTTTACTATCGATCGATATTTATTCATCAGTGACAGATTTACGTTGCTGTATCATCCACATCATATCAATTAAACAATGGAGAGATCTTAAACATTGTTTCTACTCACATGGTGATAGACCTACTGCCAGCTTGTCTAACATAAGACTTGGATGGGCGAAGCTTGGCCCTTATACTGTGGTGGAATCGCACTGCTTTGATCTATCCTGAGAGTGTGATATCAGTGCAGGTGGAAGAATAGACTTGAAGAAGGGGGCGAGTAGGATGCCAAGTAAAGCCATTAGGATACACCCTCGCTGGTTGTCATGGTTGCGGTGTTTATCACCTCTTTCCACCGACAGAAGCCCACGGGCAAATCAGATTGGCTTGAGAGAGAGAGAGAGAGAGAGAGAGAGAGAGAGAGGGAGGTGGTGAGTGAGGGGGAGGACTATTGGCATAGAGGAGGGGTGAAATGCCAACATGCTGCAGAGGGGTGGCTGAGGAAGGGCACTGGACATGGTATTCGTGGTAAGTGTTCTGTCCTCGCTAAGTGTTGTCCCCATGAACGTATACTCAGCTATACAGACAGCTAAACACTCTCCCAATCAAACTCCAAGGAACAGACCCATGTGTTGAATTTGGCAGTTAAATCAGGAGTAAGTGTAAAACTGTGAACAAAAGAACAGGGGTATACAAATGAAAATGTTGCATCACTATGCAATATCACACAAAGCTTGGCTTAAGTGCTAGATGACATTTTGCATCACCACATTACAAAAAACATAATAAGTTTTGTTACAGCATATGGTAAATACAGTGTAAGTCTGTAAATCTATGACCATTTCTTTAAATGTCACTTATCAAACCATCTAATTTGACTGTAAAACAAACAATAAACTCCACAATTGCTGATGTAGAC
Source organism: Poromitra crassiceps (assembly GCF_964638095.1). Lineage (NCBI taxonomy): Eukaryota > Metazoa > Chordata > Actinopteri > Beryciformes > Melamphaidae > Poromitra > Poromitra crassiceps. The sequence continues at coordinate 52,592,667 of NC_139625.1, read as the reverse complement.
AATGCACGGTTAGCTAAAACCCCATTCACAACCATTGCTAAGTTAGACAAGGCATTATTAACTAAACATGCAAAATACCATATCTCAAACAAATAATCATGCATCTATGTCACTTTTATGTTAATAAGCAATGCTACTTACAGATGATGCCATGTATAAGCTACGAAGAAGAGGATGGCATTAGTGTTGTAGCCAGCATGGGAGTAAACTTCGTGAAGTTATGGTTACACCACCATCAAAAATCAAGTGTAAAATTTACCCAACATCCGTGTGCTTCGTGGCCTATTCCTGCCACCTAGCGGCAGCCAGCCAATCATCAGGACAGGTGAACTATCGGAACTATCAGATGCAGAGGGGTAGAAGAAGATTGGTGTGTTTGCAATGTGGCTAACAGTATAGACACAATGCATATATTTCAAACCAACAAACAGGTTATATACCTTTCAGTAGGTGCACGCTTTCCCTGAACTGTCGTTTCATATAATCTGGAAGATGCCAAACGAGCAATTTTGTCTTTCATCGGCTGTGTCACATCACGAGCCAGCAGTCATAACGCATTCATAAACAGGTGGCATGATGGCAACTTACTTATTGTCGCCGCCATCCAACTCCTGCCGCTACAGTGCACACGTGTTTAAAACACATCACGCCCACTCGTCTAGCAAACCAATCAGAGGCTCCGATATTGAAACGCTGCAACTTTTCAGCGAATCACAGCGCTGCTTGTTGACATACAGCCGTCTTCCCATATGTTGAGCGTTGAGTTGAGGCCCTTGTGTCAGGAAGGAGAAGGTATGGATATTGGTACCGGCTTTAAAAGCTACATTGAAGCTTCTATTAGTACTAACAGTTTAGCTTCGCCTTCAAACAGAGCCCTATATAAAACCGATGTAGCCTATGTAGTTTAACATGATGACAGTGAATTATTGAGGTAGCACGTATAGCCTTTTCGCTAATCTGCCTACGCATAATACGAACGTTACTGCAACTATTTCATTTATTGTTGCTGTTTTCATAGACTGTATTGATCATTGACCATCTGTCTTGCTGTGCTACAGTCGCGCTGTGGAGATAAAAGGCGCATTTTTGATGGTGGTGCAGTCAATGGATGGGTCGGATTTTAGCTGACATGCATCTGAATAGGGCGAAACCACCAGACAGCCTGTATGAATAGCTGTATTGTCGGTCCATCGCACCTCTCGTAGCCTAGACTGGTCTGTCATTGTGGACGCTGCTGCTATGACAGTTCACGGATCAGCTAGGCCTCTGCTGTGAGAGATACGCTTCATCTGCGCCGTGTTGTTTTGGTCACACCATCGCAAGTTTCTGGGCTTTCATTTTGCCATAACTGTCTGTCTGTCTGTCAGAGAGGGTCAGCATCATAGCCCTGCTCCGGCTGACACGGTGTGCTGAGGAGGAAATTACCGGTGACAGCGAGCTGTCTTGCTGTTTATGCTCGCACCTTGCTGTCAACCCGCAGTGCCAAAGCTTCGTCTCTGCTGAGGATGCCGCAGACGAACAAATCCAGAGCCGCCCCGGCGTCTTCAGGAGGGGCGTCAGAAGATCCCGACCAGGGGGCGGCCTTGGGGGAGAGCCAGGAGGTAGCAGCAGCAGTAGAGGGCAAAGTTGGAGACAGCGAGATCATCAAGTCTCCCAGTGACCCCAAACAGTACAGGTAAAGGGCACTTCCACTCCGCAAACTTACTATAAACTTAACATCTGTACTCAAGTTTTCTGACATTTCTAGGCTACTGAATTTAATTATGTGCTGTAGCCCAATTAGGCTACATCATATGCATTGTTTTGTCATTTCTTTTCAATCATTGTTATATAATTTACTTTGCAATATATAGAGGTTAGGAGGACACTAGTTTGTGTAGTCTAGACCTATTTGTAATCTTGAAAGAAATGAAATGAGACTTACATTTTGCTGGGGAAAAAGGGGTAACCCAGATCCAACAAGCTCAGACCTTGTACAGGCCCACGGTGAGGGTGTTCAACTGAAACACTGCAGCATGGCTAGATTACCTAATTCCACCAAGTTACTTAAATACCACAGACTAGAGGCCATCTATCGAAGCGCATCATCTCATGAAGCAACAGATTTGACCTGAATTTGGCTCCTTATTGCCCTGGGCTGCATGGTGTGAAAACGTGTGAAAAGGAGCCTCTCATTGATCAGTTGAGTACAATGATGAGACGATTTCATGTTGTATTAAAGCACACAGCAATGTACCGGGCCTCTTCCAGGGCATGTACTAGACATCTGTTGTGAAGAAACATAGATCAAACTAGTGTTGACAAGTACAAGATGTAGTTTGCAAAGAAACATTTGACCTAGATATGCGCAATAGGCTATATCGTAATATATTGTATAATATCGATCGTGTGATATGAGACAAGATATCGTCTGGGATTGTGGTTATCGCGATATTGTGAAATAACTTAAGCACGCCACGAATACTCATCCCCAGAATAGTGTCACATTATTGATGTAAAGATATTTGGTCTACAGTATTCTGATATTTATTTGCTATTGCTGTGATCGCTGTGCTGCATAATGCACAAGACAAATTCCTCGTTTGTAACATGTTTACTCACTATGGCTATTAAAATAATCTTGAATCTTGAAATTTAGTTTTTGTCTATACCCAGCCATATTTTGATCCCACAATCTGTTCATAACAGGTTAAAAATCTGAAAGCAACAAGACTATGATACAGCACATTATGTTGTTGCTTTTGCCTGGGTTCTCTGTGCTGCCCCTCTAACCTGGGACTTTCTCCCTCAGGTACATTGAGCTGGACAACGGGCTGCGAGCCCTGCTCATCTCAGACTCCAGAGGGCCAGCAGCATCAGAGGACGAGGACGAGGACGGAGAAGACGAGTGTGAGGAGGGCGAGGAAGAGGAGGACGGCTCTGAGGGAGGATCGGACGAGGAGGACGAGGACGGAAAGGACAGCGACTTTGAAGACGATGACGACGACGACGAGGGCAAGAAGAAGAAAGGCAATGCAGAAAAACAGGTACGCTTGATCAAGTTTATTTGTATAGCCATAATTCACAAGCATCAGAGGGCTTTACAGATCATATTTCTAGCTAAATCTAGCTGAGCACTAATAATATTATTAATAATAATAGTAAACATGATTGAACAATCTTATATTAGAGAGAGACAGAGGGATGGGAGAGGGGAGAGAATAAGGGGAGAGGGAGCGAAAGAAGGGAGAGAATTGGGGAGGAGGGAGAGGGGGAAGAGAGAAGGTGAGAAAGCTAGGGGAGGAGGGAGGAGAGAGAGCAGAAGAAACAGGGTATACTGGGGCTGGGCGATACGGTTGAAATCAATATCACGATTGTCACAGGCGTCAGTTTCGAAACATACTATAATGTATATCACAATATAGTTCATTATAAGCAAAGTAAAATTTAGTTCTCCAATTTCCATATTATTATAATATATTGTAATTACCTGGCAATATGATGCCACTGAATAGACAACAAACGATAGTAGTGGATTTTGGCCCAGCCTTAGGGCATACAGCTGTTACTCATTCTGAACACTAAAACAATCAAAGCTCATCTACAGCCTCCAGTGTTTCCCACAGGATTTAGAGTATTTGTGGTGGGGGACCGCAGACCCCCTAGGGGGTGCGGGGGCATGCTCCCCCGCAATACTTTTTTTTAACATTTTAAAGTAAAATGCATGAATTTGGTGTACTTTGAGAAAGCTTAAGAGCAAAATTAAAAGGCTAGATCTATGAAGAACATGTCATCATTACTGTGCTGTGGGTTTACAATGACAAACTAAATTTCTCCCTATAGGTCAGGGATACTCAACTTGCTTTGCCACTTTTGTGAAATGATAGAAGGCGAGGGGCCAGTTAATAAACAAACAATATACATTTTTCTGTAGCGGATTGTAGGTTTTTGGGGTGTCAGCTGGAGTTTAGGCTGACAGTGTTGTGTACACCGGATAGTTAGGTTAAGTTAGTTAGGTTAAGTACATACATAAGTGCCTGGGTAGCGAGCAGATGGCGGTATTTGACAATTTAGCAGCTAAATCATAGATTATTGAAAGATATTCCATATTCCAGACTGAAATGCTATAACAGAAGTATTGGCCAGAATGACATGAACATTTATTGGACACTTATTCAGCGGATATCTTGCATGTTGCGTTCAGGTGCACTGTAAAAAAAAAAAAAAAAAATTTTTTTCCGTCAACATCTTATTGTGGCGGTCAAAATATTATTGTGGCGGCCCGCCACCAATTCCTTTATGTATGGGAAACACTGGCCTCCTCGTCATCCCTCAGCCATTGAAGGAGAGCTCTGGCACCTCCATCCTGGGCCCCACTCCCACACCCACAAACATATGAGAAGTGGAGCCGAGGGCTCAGAGCCCTCTCAAACCCTAGAGCGCAAGGTGATGATGTTCCTTTTTAAAACGGAATAGAACTCTTCAAACGACGATCCTTGATCCGTGCTCATGCTCCTAAGAACGTCAAGCATACTTGAACTTGAGCTGCACAGGTGTCCCTCTAGGTGCCTGTCTGAGACATGACGCAATGTCCTCTCTGTGTGTGCCAGGCTGCAGCAGCGCTGTGTGTCGGTGTGGGCAGCTTCAGTGACCCCAGCGACCTCCCTGGCCTCGCACACTTCCTGGAACACAGTGAGTCTGGGGGTGGGGGGGGTGATCTTTTGTCATAACATCAATTTGAAATGTTGAATACATTCTGATGTGCTGTCACCAACCCAACAAATGCAATATTAAAGTGTTTTAGGGTAGACTTTTCTTTTAATTACTTGTAATGCTCCATTTACAACCACTCCTCTCCTCTCCTCTCCTCTCCTCTCCTCTCCTCTCCTCTCCTCTCCTCTCACTTTGCTTTTCTCCTCCTTTTATCTCACTGCTGTTGTTTTTGTTCTTTCCTAGTGGTATTCATGGGCAGTGAGAAGTACCCCTCGGAGAACGGCTTTGATGTTTTCCTAAAGAAGCATGGAGGGAGTGACAACGCCTCCACAGACTGCGAGAGGACCATCTTCCAGTTTGACGTCCTTAGGCAATGCTTCAAAGCAGCTCTTGACAGGTGAGGAAGGATCAGAGAGGTTTTTGTTTCAGAAGCAAAAGTTTCTGCTGATGGCTCTTTTGAATACCTGTGGCCCCATCACTGAAGTATTCTTCCGTCACCTCCTGCTCTCGTGTTGGTCGCTGAAAGACACTTTATGTGGCTTAACACCAATCACACTAATTACCAACTAGCCTCTCATTAGCCATTACTAGATGGGCAGGTCAGATGTGTACTAGGGGTTCCATGAACTCGACGACACGTCGAGTCGACCCAACTATCACGCGTCGACCCCTCCCGGAGGATGTTGACAAGTCGTCACGTGGTTTGAAGACTTGTCTTGCGCTGCCCCAGGCTGCAGCCTGCCAGAGCTGCTCTTCTTATCTTCTCTTTTTCCACACATTTCTCTATATTTACTTTTTCTAGATTTATTTGGTAATCAAAGTAGTAAGCTACGTTATTTGGCTTATAATATCTGGCTTTGCATGTGCGTTGTTGTTTTTCTCACTCTGAGTACTTTTATTGTTGTGAGTGGGTCCATTGTTTTGGGTACTACCAGGGATCAGCTGAAGTGTGTTCAACTATGAAAACGTTGTGCACATTTTTGCTACGGTTCCCAGGTTGAATGTTCATGTTTTCTCGCATGTTTCAATGCACCACCGTTTCCGTTTAAATAAACATTTTGCTACGTGTTGTCGGGACTGAACTCACCCTGCTATCCTGACTGTGCATGTGGCTGCGGTGAGTTTGAGAGATGAATCCCCAAGAGGGAAATACAGCCTGGGGCTGCAGAGGAGGAGGGAGGCGATGGTTAAGGAAGAGGAGAGATACCAATACAAATACACGCTTTCTATCCAGAGTTTAGCCGCCCGCTTCAGACACGAGTTACAGTGAGAGAGCATGGACTGAGCGTCGGGGAGGTGTGACTCTGGACCTGACAGTCAAACAACATGTGCATGCAGCCCGCCTATCAAACTGTGTTAGCAGTAGCCGCTTTTGGGACTTATTTTGTTAGCAGTAGAGATGTAACGGTATGAAAATTTCACATCACGATTATCGTGACCAAAAAATTACCACGGTTATCGTATTGTCACGGTTTGTTAAAATGTGCTGAAAATGTTCAAAAAGTACTAATGCACTCACAGAAATCATTTCACCAAGTTTTATATTGAAAACTCAGACCCCAAAAGGATTGATACACTCACTGAAATCATTTCTCCAAGGCTGCACGTTTACATCTGGAAGACGGTTGCCAACTTTGGTTGATGATGGACAGTATTTACCATGTTTTTCAAAGCACTGTAATCATGGTAACACGTAATCACGGTCCCACGGTTTTAATGATAATGAAAATCTGAAACGGTACGGTTATCATAAGGAACTTTATCACGGTTATCATTAAAACTGGTTATCGTTACATCCCTAGTTAGCAGTAACGTTACAGTAAGTCTCCCTTCATATTACAGTACTTGCCCAGATAGTTTTCACTAGCCATTAATATTGCCAATCATAATATGATTGTGTTTATATTCCTCCTGCATCACGGGCTGCTCAACTCAGCCACCAACACTACTTTTTATTTATTTTTATTTTATTTTTACGACTACCGTAGTCAACATCGACTTTATTGGTAGTAAATCTGGAGTCATGCAACCCCTAATGTGCATATCTATCTAATCTATCTATCTATCTATCTATCTATCTATCTATCTATCTATCTATCTATCTATCTATCTATCTATCTATCTAAGGGAGCAAGTGGGCAATCTCTGTCTGAAATATTTGTCCCGGAAGTGATGTCACTCAACTGGAAGTTATTTCATCAGTGATGTCATCAGTGATGTCATTTGAGCAATTGTGCATTGTGGCATATGTCATAAGAAGCCGCGCAGCGGCCGAGCTGCTATGTGGGCTGCAGGGCCAGCTCGGTGAGCCTAGGAATCGAATGCCTACTAGTACAATATCCAGGCAGTACAGGCTGAATCAGCCACTGCTCTCCCACTGTCTGCTGTGTGCCAGTCTGCATGTGATTTTGAAGCTGTTTGCTTCTGTCTATCCGGCTGCTACATGGCCCCTGATTATGGCCCTTCTGCTGCTGTTTCCCTCCCAGGTGGGCTCAGTTCTTCATCTGCCCCCTGATGATCCGAGATGCCATCGATAGGGAGGTGGAGGCCGTGGACAGCGGTGAGTCTTGGCCGGCCATTACAGTGTCTGTGCACCAGTCCTCTCCGCTGACTACTTCAAATTGAAGCCCTTGACCTATACTTGGACCTCTGACTTTAACAGCCACATTATGTTTGCCTCACAGTTTTCTTTCTTCTTTACAAGGCATCGCTTGCTGTGATTCCCTATACTTTCCTCTGTTTCTCCTTCTCTCTGTCAGAGTACCAGCTGGCTAAGCCATCAGACTCCCACAGGAAGGAGATGCTGTTTGGCAGTCTTGCCAAACCTGGACACCCTATGGGCAAGTTCTGCTGGGGTGAGTGGCTACACACTAGCACTGGGACAAACAGCGCACGCAGGGCCTCCTTGGGGTATGTTTAGCAACAACAAATCGCAGCACTGATGCCGAAGCCAATTTTCCTTTGTTGTTGATATCCTTACATTTGTAAGCCGTTTTTCTACAGTCTTGTTTTGGCTCTGCTAAATTGATTGCACACTTGTGACAACAACACCAGGGAATGCCCAGACACTGAAGCAGGAGCCAAAGCAGAAGAAGATCAATGTCTACAAGCGGCTACGCGCCTTCTGGAAGAGACACTACTCTGCCCACTACATGACTCTGGCTGTGCAATCCAAAGGTCAGAGGAATCAATCTCATGCATTACAACAATGCCCCCCTCAGTCTGTGGCTGTGCCATATCCACTGCATCCATGATCCATGTTCAGCTAATACATGTGCAGACTGCAGATAGAGACAATTAGGAATCATCTCACACTGAAAAATGTGCAATATGATACTGGTGAAATATCTGTTGAATGATTATGAGCCTTCCAAAAAGTATCTTCATTTTCCCTGCTGCAACCCGTCTTTTGACCTAGCATACAGTAACAGACTGTCTTCACTTGGAAATGCGGTGAAGTAAAGCAAGTGTATTCATTGTTCAAATGTCCTGGTAATTGCTGAACGCATTGTGAAAAGGTGAGATGTTGTGTAAACATTGATGGAAGAGCAAAGGTGGAAATTGGGCTTAATGTAGTCAAAGCTACAGTCGTACACAATAGAGTTTGAAAGCAAGAATTACTTGCATTGCTCAGAATAACCCAGAATTATGACTCACTCAGGTTTAATGAGAGCCACTGGAATACTAATCTTTGACCCTTCACTCCCTCTGCCCTTTAGAAACGCTGGACACTCTGGAGGAGTGGGTGAGAGAAATCTTCAGTAAGGTGCCCAACAAGTGAGTAGTGGAGGAGAGCAATCCTCAGTGTGTGTGATGATAAGGCACATGATGATAAGGCACTCAATGCCATACACCTGAAATGGCTCATTTCTCCCATAGTCAAATTCCCATTAGTGTTTCCTTAATGAGCCCCATTATATTGGCTCATAAATGATGGTGCTAGGTTTTACACAGAATGAATTTGCATATCGTTGTTGCCATGTGAAAACTTAAACAAAAAACTCTGTAACCCCTTGAGAAAATTGTATTATCCTTGGATTTATTTAAAAAAAAACTTTAAACATACAAGGTTTTTTACCGGCCAGCCAGCCAGCAAAAAGAATATATATTTTTTTATATACAATTTTGATAATGAATTAATAATTTTAGTAATTTATTAAGTAAGAATGCCAAATATTTCCTGGTTACAGCTTCACAGATGTTAGGATTTGCTGCTTTTCTTTATTTCATATCATTATAAAAATGAATCTTTAGGGTTTTCCGGCTGCTGGTCAGACTAATTAAGCAATTTTAAGAATCGCTTTTAGCCTGCGGTAATTTTGATGGTATTTGTCTTTTTTTTGCTTTTTCTACACTAAATTATTAATTTAATCGACAATGAAAGCAATCGTTAGTTGCAGCCCTAATGGGCACTGCAAACACGTTGATCAAAATGTTAGTACATTTGATCAATGCTATTATCATATTATGTCATCACTGAGATCGGTAGCTTCTTGTAACCCTAGACCCCCCCCCTCCTCCTCCTCTCTGTGGCTGCAGCACGCAGCCCAAGCCGGACTTCTCTGACATGCCGGATCCCTTTGACACAGCAGCCTTCAACAAGCTGTACAGAGGTACAGCTCCAACCCACTCTAATGTACACATTCATCTGTTGCATCTTAGCAGAATCTGGTAGACTCTGGTTAAGTTTAGATTATGCCATCCATCAGCAGAGGTTCAGTTATCTATTTATCTGTCCATCTCTGTGTCTCTGTCTCTATCTGGGTGTGCGTTTGCAGTCGTTCCGGTGGGGAAAGTTCACGCCTTGACCATCACCTGGGCCCTTCCCCCTCAGGAGAAACACTACAGGTGAACTGCATAGATACAGATGGTACATGTAGAGAGGACATAAACACAGGATCAGACCACCACACACACACACACACACACACACACACACACACACACACACCATGGTTTCCCCTGACAGTAGAGAAATTGCATCAAGTTTATTGTTTCCCTTTTTCCATGTTCCTGTCTCGTTTTTCAGAGTGAAGCCTCTTCATATAAACGCAGAATCAGACCACCCATCACACACACTCCATGCTTTCCCCTGACAGTAGAGGGATTGCATCAATTTTTTTCCGTTTCTCTTTTTTCACGTCCCCCTCTCCTCTTCAGAGTGAAGCCTCTCCACATAAATGCAGAATTAGACCAGCCATAACAGAACAGGCCGTGCCTTCCCTCCAGACTGTAGAGAAATTGCATCATGTGTTTTTCTGTCTGTTTGTCTCTCTGCCTGCCCCCCCTCTCCTCCATTCAGAGTGAAGCCTCTCCACTACATCTCGTGGTTGATTGGCCATGAAGGCACAGGCAGCATCCTCTCGATGCTCAGGAAGAAGTGAGTGTCCTTGGCTCTGTCTATCTTTCTTTTTGTGATTCGAGGGCACTCCGAAACCCAATTAAAAGCTCTTCATTTTGCTGGTTTATACGGGAGCTTTCATAAGCCCTGAGTGTTTGGCCTTGAGTCTTCAAACCCATAAACTTCGTCTGCCCACTCGATGGTGTGATTCGCCCATTCTCGTCTCTGGATATGAATTTACAACACAATTTCAGCCTCTTGTTGCTAAGTGGCACAGTGATTTTCCAAACTCCTCTACATTCCCACAATACCAACAGCCCATTAGATAGTCCCCTTACTCTTCAGAGTTAAGGGCAGTGGGGCTGGATTGAGATTCGACCTTTGTTCATGTATATTTCAACCCTTTGGTGAGTAAGTGAACAGTTACCAGCACTCCAGCTTTTAAAGCAATGATAATTGGGGTGTGCGTTTTTGTGTTGTGTGTGCCTGAAGTTGCTGGGCCCTGGCTCTGTTTGGAGGGAACAGTGAGACCGGCTTTGACCAGAACACCACCTACTCCATCTTCTCCATCTCCATCACCCTCACTGATTGGGGATTCCAGAACTTCTACCAGGTAGAGAAAACACCTTTTCACCCTTGGCTGTTACTTGTTCTTTCGTTCTTTGTCATTCCAGATACAGATGAACACTGGGAGGCGGGGCCAAGTGGAGAAAAAAATAAAAATGTGCCAGGGGGTTACATATCCAGCACCAGTTCAGAGTTTAGCATCCTAACCATTTGTTGTTACAGATCATGCAGAGCCACATCTATTTTGTATTTGTTAGTCTGTGATGGTATAACCATCAATCACCAATCACCAATATTCACATTCTTGGCTGCTTGTGAAATGATAAGAATTGATAACTTTGTCGGTTTGGTCAGTGACCAATTCTATCCATGCTGATGAATCCAATAAAACATGGATTATCATTCACACAGCACTTTCGTTGTTTTATTACAACTTATTAGAAAACTGTACAGTCAACACACTTGGTAACATTGATAGCTGTTGCATGAATGCCATAATAACCTTGAGGATGTTCTTTACTGTGATTAGATTTACTGTACTAAGTAATATCCATTTTGTACATGCTGAGAGAGGATGACCTTGGAGTTGAGTTGATTGAATCAGACCAGCCCCCAACCAGGTTGTCTGTAGTCTGATTTAAAGGCCTTTTACTTTTGCCTTTGCTTTCTTGGCTTAAACCCCCCCCCCCCCCCCCCCCCCACACACACACACAGACTTGATTTTTCAAGTCTAAATGTGTGACAAATGAATTGATACCTTGGTATTGTTATTGTAAACAAATGACCATGGTCAAGACAATAGTCGGGCCTCTGTCTCACGCCAGTGGTTTGTTAATGCTCTTGTTTCTCAAAATTAAGACCACACCTCCATTAAACCTTGTGGCTTCCTGTCACCATGGAGATGTTGCTGCTTGTTCGGTTTGCACTGGAAGGACAGCAGCTACTTCCTGTTTTGTGCTGTAAAGCAATGCAGCAGATTTCCCACGAAACCTAATCCGATGGCACACAATGTAACATGCAGTGTAGAGGAAAGTAGTAAGAGCTGACAATCTTCTTCCATAGTCTCATGTGTTTATGGTAATAATGATCATGTCAGGACTGCTGAATCACTGCCGATCTTTCGGAAAAGACTAAAGACTCACCTTTTCAGGCTCCACCTGGGCCCTTCTTGATCTAACTTCTTTCTCTCTCTTCTTTCTCTCTCTTCATTTAATAAAAAAAAATAAAAAAATCCTAAACTAAAACTACCACTGTTACTTCAGGATTTGTAGTTGTCATAGACTGTGCTCCATAGTTGATTGCTCTATTGCTGACAAAAAGTGTGTTACTGTAAGTCGCTTTGGATAAAAGCGTCTGCCAAATGACGTAATGTAATGTAATGTAATCATGTCAAACAATTAGTGTGATAATGATGTCATTTTATCTAAAAAAATGCAACACATTTAAGCCACTTTAAGTTTTGAGGTCTGATCTCTATGTGTGTGTGTGTTTCTCTCAGGTGGTTCACCTGGTGTTCCAGTACCTCAAGATGCTGCAGACCCTGGGACCAGATCAAAGGCACTGCCTCTCTCTCTCTTTCTTTCTTTCTTCTTTCTTTCTTTCTTTCTTTCTTTCTTTCTTTCTTTCTTTCTTTCTCTCTCTCTCTCTCTCTCTCTCTCTCTCTCTCTCTCTCTCTCTCTCTCTTCTCTCTCTCTCTCTCTCTCTCTCTCTCTCTCTCTCTCTCTCTCTCTCTCTCTCTCTCTCTCTCTCACACACACACAGAGTCGCACAACACTTCAGAGGCAGATTTAGTCACAAAGAGACAATCCTTTCATAACTAAATCCAACCTCCATATTCTGTCTGTCTGTAGGCACGGTATTGGTAGTAACTACTTTGCCCTACTGTATGTTGATATGGTTATTATACCTTGTGTGATTGTATGAGGGACGGTGGTGGCAAATTCCCATTGGGCCTTGAAAATCCTTGAAACCTTGAGTTTGAGAAAAATAAATAAGACCTGAAAGGTTTTTGAAAATGAATGGATGGCCTTCAATGTCCTTGATTTTGTATAAAAAATATAGCACTCAAATTGATCATTCCTTTCCATCCCAAGATCAACCCTCTGATGGAGATTTGTGTTGATGTAGCAAAAGTTAGCTCTATAGTCTTTTGTCATGTTGTGACAAGTGGGCGTTGCTGCTGCTCTGACACCTGAGCTTCCCTCTGGTAGAGGCAGGCACATTTTAACTATCTCTCCCTCTCTCTCTCCATCCAGAATATATGAAGAGATTCAGAAGATTGAGGCCAACGAGTTTCATTATCAGGAGCAGGTGAGAAACCATGCATTTCTATGCAGCTGTGTTTCAGTTAGAGGACTATAATGTTGTATTATGTTGTGTTTCAGTTAGAGGACTATTATGTTGTGTTTCAGTTAGAGGACTATAATGTTGTATTATGTTGTGTTTCAGTTAGATGACTATAATGTATTATGTTGTGTTTCAGTTAGAGGACTATAATGTTGTATTATGTTGTGTTTCAGTTAGAGGACTATAATGTTGTATTATGTTGTGTTTCAGTTAGATGACTATAATGTTGTATTATGTTGTGTTTCAGTTAGAGGACTATAATGTTGTATTATGTTGTGTTTCAGTTAGAGGACTATAATGTTGTATTATGTTGTGTTTCAGTTAGAGGACTATAATGTTGTATTATGTTGTGTTTCAGTTAGAGGACTATAATGTTGTATTATGTTGTGTTTCAGTTAGAGGACTATAATGTTGTATTATGTTGTGTTTCAGTTAGAGGACTATAATGTTGTATTATGTTGTGTTTCAGTTAGAGGACTATAATGTTGTATTATGTTGTGTTTCAGTTAGATGACTATAATGTATTATGTTGTGTTTCAGTTAGAGGACTATAATGTTGTATTATGTTGTGTTTCAGTTAGAGGACTATAATGTTGTATTATGTTGTGTTTCAGTTAGAGGACTATAATGTTGTATTATGTTGTGTTTCAGTTAGAGGACTATAATGTTGTATTATGTTGTGTTTCAGTTAGAGGACTATAATGTTGTATTATGTTGTGTTTCAGTTAGAGGACTATAATGTTGTATTATGTTGTGTTTCAGTTAGAGGACTATAATGTTGTATTATGTTGTGTTTCAGTTAGAGGACTATAATGTTGTATTATGTTGTGTTTCAGTTAGAGGACTATAATGTATTATGTTGTGTTTCAGTTAGAGGACTATAATGTTGTATTATGTTGTGTTTCAGTTAGAGGACTATAATGTTGTATTATGTTGTGTTTCAGTTAGAGGACTATAATGTTGTATTATGTTGTGTTTCAGTTAGAGGACTATAATGTTCTATTATGTTGTGTTTCAGTTAGAGGACTATAATGTTGTATTATGTTGTGTTTCAGTTAGAGGACTATAATGTTGTATTATGTTGTGTTTCAGTTAGAGGAATATAATGTATTATGTTGTGTTTCAGTTAGAGGACTATAATGTTGTATTATGTTGTGTTTCAGTTAGAGGACTATAATGTTGTATTATGTTGTGTTTCAGTTGGAGGACTATAATGTTGTATTATGTTGTGTTTCAGTTAGAGGACTATAATGTTGTATTATGTTGTGTTTCAGTTAGAGGACTATAATGTATTATGTTGTGTTTCAGTTAGAGGACTATAATGTTGTATTATGTTGTGTTTCAGTTAGATGACTATAATGTTGTATTATGTTGTGTTTCAGTTAGAGGACTATAATGTTGTATTATGTTGTGTTTCAGTTAGAGGACTATAATGTATTATGTTGTGTTTCAGTTAGAGGACTATAATGTTGTATTATGTTGTGTTTCAGTTAGAGGACTATAATGTTGTATTATTGCAAGTGAAACTATGGAGATAAACTCTGTCTGTCTGCCCGCCCCCCCTCCTCTGTGTTCCTCCCTGTCAGACTGACCCTATAGAGTACGTGGAGAACATTTGTGAGAATATGCAGCTGTTCCCCAAAGAGGACTTCCTGACAGGAGACCAGCTGATGTTTGAGTTCAGACCAGAGGTAAAGGAGTTCAGCGAGCCCACCGGCTCACATTGCATCACATGTGATTCATCATTGTGGAAAAGGCAGTGTAGAATGTAGAATGCTAAACTGCATGGCCTTTTCTAAGCTGCTGAAAATGTGACTTCATTTGGCATGTTTGTCTGCATGCAAGTGTGTTTGTGTAGTAACCTTGTCTCTTCGCTGTGTGTGTGTGTGTGTGTGTGTGTGTGTGTGTGTGTGTGTGTGTGTGTGTGTGTGTGTGTGTGTGTGTGTGTGTGTGTGTGTGTGCAGGTGATCAGTGCAGCTCTGTCCCTCCTCATCCCAGAGAAAGCCAACCTGATGCTGCTGTCACCAGAACATGAGGGCCACTGTCCCCTCCGGGAGAAGTGGTTTGGCACACAATACAGCATGGAGGGTGTGTGTTTGGTGTGTGTCTGTGTCTTTGTGACAGCAGTGTCCCTCTCCCCCAGTGCAGACATTGAATGAATACATTGTCCTTTTCTCCTTGTGTGCTGATAGTTATCCTCCTATACTGCAGACATCCAGCTATAGAGATACCAGCATTTATTCACGTATTTTAGCTGGGGCAGAATAGCATCCAAACCAATAGATTAGAATTATGTTTTAGTAAGACGCAGGAATTGGGTCAATTCACCTTCCATTCACTCAGTTCAAAATAGAAAACAAAGTCACAATAATGATAAATTAATCACCCCCCCCCCCCCATCCCCCCAAAAATGGTCATTAGAACCTTGTCAAGGCAACATACCTGTATTTTATTTTATTGTGAAGTCTAGTGGCCAGTGTAGTGGTGTAGCAGCTCCTGTACCTCTTCAAAACTAGGTATGTCGTCAGTGACTTGTTGTCCTCTCACAGACATTGAGCAGGAGTGTGTAGTCAGTGACTTGTTGTCCTCTTACAGACATTGAGCAGGAGTGTGTAGTCAGTGACTTGTTGTCCTCTTACAGACATTGAGCAGGAGTGTGTAGTCAGTGACTTGTTGTTCTCTCACAGACATTGAGCAGGAGTGTGTAGTCAGTGACTTGTTGTTCTCTCACAGACATTGAGCAGGAGTGTGTTGTCAGTGACTTGTTGTTCTCTCACAGACATTGAGCAGGAGTGTGTAGTCAGTGACTTGTTGTTCTCTCACAGACATTGAGCAGGAGTGTGTAGTCAGTGACTTGTTGTTCTCTCACAGACATTGAGCAGGAGTGTGTAGTCAGTGACTTGTTGTCCTCTTACAGACATTGAGCAGGAGTGTGTAGTCAGTGACTTGTTGTCCTCTTACAGACATTGAGCAGGAGTGGTGGGAGCGTTGGACAGGGAACCTGGAGCTCAACAGTGAGCTGCACCTTCCTGCTGAGAACAAGTTCATTGGTGAGTGAACCGTCCTTATCTGCTGTGGGTGTCAACTGTGCTGCTTGGTCCTAAACTGCAGCAGGTGCTTGTCTATATGAGAAATGGCTGAGAACATCGTCAATGCATTTGTTTGTCTAAGCGACCAACCTTGATATCACACATGAAAATGAGACTAGTGGAGTCTGATTTTTGAAACTTGGACAGATGATGTCTCCTCACACTGTGTTCCAGCATTTAAACAATTACACTGATTGGCATACTGCGCTCGGCATAATTAAATATCAAAATTTTAAACTCATACTGTGATATCTCAAGACACCACTGGGGCCATGATGATTAAATTTGGAGGGATGCTGCATTTTGGCACAGTGTTTAAAAGAGGGATGACACAATTTGGCACCACGTTTTAAAATGTTACACTGATTTGCCTGATGGAGGAGCTGTAATTTACTGATTAGCCTGATGGAGGAGCTGCAATTTGTATAAATTATGCTGACATAAGTTTGATTGACACAAAACTTCCTTAATGCTACTAGTACACAAATCCAACTGCCCTTACAGAATACACATAAAAACCACAACTGCTTCAACACCAGTCCAATTTTGATTAAACTTTGAGGGATGATGCTTGGTACTTATTGGCCCAAAGGGTGCCAGCATCGTGAGTCGAGATGATTGTGTCACTTGTTAACTATACTGTGTTGAATTGCTTATTTGAGTCACGTCTGGTCTATTTATATAGTACCAAATCATAATTATAACCCCCACCCACCCCCAAAATTTTACTTGGCCAATTCCCCCTGCTGTCCCAGCCGTTGCTCCACCCCCTCTGCCGATCCGAGGAGAGCCGTAGACTAGCACATGCTTCCTCCGCAGTCAGCAGCTGCTACTTTTCACCTGACAGTGAGGGGTTTCACTGGCAGGACGTAGTTTGTCCCCCCAACACCTTGTACCTTGTACTTGTATTTTTGGATGTCACTCTCTAAAGAACCTACCGTAAATTTCGGACTATAAGCCGCGGCTTTTCCCCCGTTTTTTGGCCCTGCGGCTTATATAACGGTGCGGCTTATCTATGGATTAAAAAAAAAAAAAAAAAAAAAAATCTCTCTTTTTTAGCACTCTTTCTAACTATAAATCCACTTTGTTTTAATTTCCTCTCTTGCCCTCTTTTCACCACACCGCGGACACTGTGTGCACTGTAAAAAAAAACACAGGTGGTGTTGTGTTATGTTGTTTTGTTGAAATGTTAATAAATGGGAGCTTCCTCAAACAGCCATCTCTTTCCCGACAATCCCCTCTGTGCATGAACCCTTACATATGGTAATTAAACATTAAAACACAATAAAAAAAATATATATTAAAACACCCGCGGCTTATAGTCCGGTGCGGCTTATATATGTAACAAACAGGCAATTTTGCTGCTGCGGCTTATACTCCGGTGCGGCTTATAGTGCGGAATTTACGGTAATTGCAGTTTCTGTGATTTGAAAATTACATTATTCCATATTGTGTTTTTGATTGTTCAGCTCTAGTTGACTGCATGTTGTTCCAAACTAGAGATACAGAGGTGTTGAAAATGGCGCATTATTTATAAGATTGTACCAAGTAGAGTGATGAGGGTTTCCCTGTTATTCCTGTGCATTTATTCAGCCACTGACTTCACCCTGAAGCCTTCTGACTGCCCAGACACTGAGTTCCCTGTCAGGATAGCCACCAGCGACAGAGGCTGCCTCTGGTACAGGAAGGACAACAAGTTCAACATCCCTAAAGGTGGGATTTATTTGTGTGTGTGTCTAAAGGTGGGATTTGTATGTGTGTGTGTGTGTTCGCGTGTGTGTGCACATGCCCACACACACACTCATTTCTGCATGCAAGAAGTTTCTAAAACAGACGCTCGCCTTCATTAGCAAGGTTTTTTGACAGCCGTTTGTGCTCCTCCCTGCAGCCTACGTCAGATTCCACATCGTCTCTCCGGTGATCCAGCAGTCTGCCAAGAAGTAAGTCCAGGCTCCAGTGTTACGCTGTGAAAAAGCATTTATTATCTGCTGTTAGGCTCATCATGATTCTGCCATCGTTCGCTCCTGTCTCCTTGCCGACCCTCTCTCACCCCATCCCCCTTTCCCTCTCATCGTTCCACTCCTCTATCTCTCCCTCTATCTCTTTCTCTCTCTCCTTCTCTCACTCTCTTTCTCTCCTTCTCTTTCTCTCTCTCTCTCTCTTTCTTTCTCTCTCTCTCTCTCTCCCCCTCTCTCTCTCACTCTTTGTCTCCCTTTTTGTCTCCCTCTCTTTTTGTCTCCCTCCCTCTCTTTCTTTCTCTCTCCCCCTCTCTTTCTCTCTCTCCCTTCTCCAGTGTGGTGCTGTTTGACCTGCTGGTGAACATCCTGGGCCACAACCTAGCCGAGCCGGCCTACGAAGCGGACGTGGCCCAGTTGGACTACAAACTGGTGGCCGGCGAGCACGGCCTGGTCATCAAGATCAAAGGATTCAACCACAAGCTACCTGTGAGTGAACACATGATTCATCCACAAGCTACCTGTGAGTGAACACATGATTCAACCACAAGCTACCTGTGAGTGAACACATGATTCATCCACAAGCTACCTGTGAGTGAACACATGATTCACCCACAAGCTACCTGTGAGTGAACACATGATTCAACACAAGCTACCTGTGAGTGAACACATGATTCAACCACAAGCTACCTGTGAGTGAACACATGATTCAACCACAAGCTACCTGTGAGTGAACACATGATTCATCCACAAGCTACCTGTGAGTGAACACATGATTCATCCACAAGCTACCTGTGAGTGAACACATGATTCAACACAAGCTACCTGTGAGTGAACACATGATTCAACCACAAGCTACCTGTGAGTGAACACATGATTCAACCACAAGCTACCTGTGAGTGAACACATGATTCAACCACAAGCTACCTGTGAGTGAACACATGATTCAACCACAAGCTACCTGTGAGTGAACACATGATTCAACACAAGCTACCTGTGAGTGAACACATGATTCAACACAAGCTACCTGTGAGTGAACACATGATTCAACCACAAGCTACCTGTGAGTGAACACATGATTCATCCACAAGCTACCTGTGAGTGAACACATGATTCAACACAAGCTACCTGTGAGTGAACACATGATTCAACACAAGCTACCTGTGAGTGAACGCATGATTCAACCACAAGCTACCTGTGAGTGAACACATGATTCAACACAAGCTACCTGTGAGTGAACACATCATTCAACACAAGCTACCTGTGAGTGAACACATGATTCATCCACAAGCTACCTGTGAGTGAACACATGATTCAACACAAGCTACCTGTGAGTGAACACATGATTCAACCACAAGCTACCTGTGAGTGAACACATGATTCAACACAAGCTACCTGTGAGTGAACACATGATTCAACACAAGCTACCTGTGAGTGAACACATGATTCATCCACAAGCTACCTGTGAGTGAACACATGATTCAACCACAAGCTACCTGTGAGTGAACACATTATTCAACACAAGCTACCTGTGAGTGAACACATGATTCATCCACAAGCTACCTGTGAGTGAACACGTGATTCAACCACAAGCTACCTGTGAGTGAACACATGATTCAACACAAGCTACCTGTGAGTGAACACATGATTCATCCACAAGCTACCTGTGAGTGAACACGTGATTCAACACAAGCTACCTGTGAGTGAACACGTGATTCAACCACAAGCTACCTGTGAGTGAACACATGATTCATCCACAAGCTACCTGTGAGTGAACACGTGATTCAACCACAAGCTACGTGTGAGTGAACACATGATTCATACACAAGCTACCTGTGAGTGAACACATGATTCAACCACAAGCTACCTGTGAGTGAACACGTGATTCAACCACAAGCTACCTGTGAGTGAACACATGATTCAACACAAGCTACCTGTGAGTGAACACATCATTCAACACAAGCTACCTGTGAGTGAACACGTGATTCAACCACAAGCTACGTGTGAGTGAACACATGATTCATACACAAGCTACCTGTGAGTGAACACATGATTCAACCACAAGCTACCTGTGAGTGAACACGTGATTCAACCACAAGCTACCTGTGAGTGAACACATGATTCAACACAAGCTACCTGTGAGTGAACACATCATTCAACACAAGCTACCTGTGAGTGAACACATGGACAAATCATAATAGATACAAATGCATACTAGGGCTGCAACTAATCATTATTATTTTCATTGTTGATTATTTTCTTGATTAATCAATTAGTTGTTTGGTCTATAAAATTACAGAAAATGGAGGGAAATGACGATCAGTGTTTCCCAAAGCCCAAGTCCTCAAATGTCTTAGATATTATTTACTTTACTTTGATATTCTGTTTACTGTCATAGAGGAGTAAAGAAACCAGAAAATATTCACATTTAAGAAACTGGAATGAGAGAGTTTTGACCCTTTTTGTTCTTAAAAAAATTACTCAAACCGATGGTCGGTTTGTGATTAGTTTGTGATTAATTTAATAGTTGACAACTAATCGATTAACCGTTGCAGCTCTAATGCATACACACAATTACACGCTATTTATTACAGGCATGCATATTTAAACCTGCCCACAGATACATGCATACTAACACATAATATCCTGTAGACACAAATACATGGTCAGATGCGTTTGCAGACATCTGCTCCACCCTCTGCCGATCTGGGGAGAGCCGTAGACTAGCACCATGCTTCCTCTGACACATGCGCAGTTGCCAGCCGCTTCTTTTCACCTGACAGCGGGGAGCTTCACCGGCAGGACATACAGTAGCACGTAGGAGGATCATGCTATTCCCACCAGTTCCCCTCCGCCTCAACCAGGCGCCCCGACCGACCAGAGGAGGCGCTAGTACAGCGACCAGGACACATACCCCTAATCTGGCTTCCCATCCACAGACACAGCCAATCATGCCTGTATGGACGCCCGACCAAGCCAGAGGAAACACGGGGCACGAACCTGCGACCCTCGTGTTGGTAGGCAGGGAATCTACCATGATGGTGTATCTCTATCTACCTTGCTTATCCTTCTCTAGTTGCTGCTCCACCTGATCATCGACTACCTGGCGGAGTTCTCTGCCTCCCCCGATGTCTTTAGCATGTTCTCAGAGACGTTGAAGAAAGCCTACTACAACATCCTCATTAAACCCGAGAAACTTGGCAAGTGAGTCATGTGTGTGTCTTCTAAATGTTTCATTTTGACGTTTAGTCACGCGGCAAATGTGATCAAAGAGGCATGCTTGTTCTAGTGGTGTTGGCAATTAAAGCCAATATTCTAATTAGCTGCTTGCCCAGGTGGAAAGAATGTTCTTGATGTTCCCATTTATTGCAGCGTTTAGTTATTTGCAGTATTTACAAAGGAATTGATTACTGTGGTGAGGTGAAAGGCGAGGCACGTTTATTTGTATAGCACATCTCAGAAACAACTTAGTAGGCAATTATTAGGCAAAGTGCTTCACATAAAACATGAAAAGCATCAAGGCAAAGTGAAAAAGAAAATTCATATAAAAGAACAAGCAAAATGCAATTCAAAGTGCTTTAAAAAATAAATAAGAATACAGTAAACGATTTAGAATTTAAAAAGTGCAAAAGTACAGACAAGAGATACAAAAGATAAATTACTTAAAAAATAAAGTCAAAGAAATAAAAAGATAAAAGAACACAACAAATATTCTCACTTTTAGATGCACATTGTGAGTGAACCCATAAGTCTTTCTTCCTGATAGTACTCCTGATCTGATATTTACTTCACATCTCACTGCCTAAGGCAGGCCAGAATCATAGATTCTCCTCTTGGGCCTCAGATGGATGGGAATCATACAGGGTAAAGCCTCCTGCCTATAGCCTCTCTTCCCTCAATCCACTCTGCTTTTGATCTGATATTTGTATCAGGTCTCAACGCCACTTGCAGATGCAGACTAGGATTTTCTGGTCAAAGCCCCTTCCATGCGTTGATGGACAGATTAAGCCTATCCTATCCTCCTGCCTACAGTATATCCACGCTTGACAAGATATTTATATTGAAAGTGAAGGAGGTGAAGTGATCCAAGTGTATTGAAACATGCTTGATAGCCCTCTAGTTATGTTTTTCATCTAGTATACCTCCAACCAACCGTGAGCGATAAATTTCCCATCATCGGTGACCTGAAACCACCTGATCATCTCACCCATCACCAGGAACATAACACCTCCTAGTGGTCAAAAGTGTGACAGCCCAGAATACAAACAGACATAACAAATGGCTCCTACTACTGTACACTCCAACCTCCCTGCTTGTCTGTCAGGGACGTGCGTCTGTTAATCCTGGAGCACTCTCGCTGGTCCATGGTGGAGAAGTACCAGACTCTGACAGCCGGTCTGACCCTGGACGAGTTGATGGAGTTCAGCAGGACCTTCAAGGCCCAGCTGTACGCTGAGGGACTGGTGCAGGGCAACTTCACCAGCACTGTGAGTGGACGGCACTCCAACATGGACAAATGGATGCATGAACACTGAAGTAGTTTATTATGTATCTGTACTTGCATTGTTTTATTACTAGAGATTGCCCCTCTCTGTTACTGATTCCCTCTCTTTTCTCTCTCTCTTTCTCTTTCCCTTTCATTTGTTATCTCCCTGTCTTACACACACACACACACACACACACACACTCCCTTTATCTCTGTCTGTTCATTATGCTCTCCTGTAGGAGTCGGAGCAGTTCCTGCAGTATGTCACAGAGTAAGTCAACAATCCCTCTGAATGTACTCTGCACTCCCTAATGAGAACTCCACTCCTAGATATACAATCAGCTGGGACTGTTGAACTAATTAGCATTAGCCTCAATTATTCAAGCCATTATTTTCCTCCCGCCATGTCCCCTTCTAATGCTTCCTTTTTATTCCTCCTCCTCTCCACCTTCCCTCCTCACCTCTTCCACTCTTTTTCTTCTTTCCTTGCGTCTTTCCTTCCTTCCACCCTTCCCTCGCCTCTCCACTGGCAGTAAGTTGCAGTTCTCCAAGCTGCAAGCGGAGGTGCCGGTGATGTTCAGAGTGGTGGAGCTCCCTGCGAAACACCACATCTGTAAGGTCAAGTCACTCAATAAGGGAGACGCCAACTCCGAGGTCACAGTTTACTACCAGGTACACACACACACGCAAGTCTATTTTCGAAATAACAAAATCTTTGCCATCTTTGAGAAAATTATTTAACATCTACTTATTTAGCAGTGTCCTTTCTTTCTTAGTTTATGCACTATCTCTAATTGTCTCTAACCCTGTTTCACTCTGCTTCTTTTTCTAGTCTGGTCCCAAGAACGTGAGGGAACACACACTGATGGAGCTGCTGGTGGTGAGTGCTAAAATTTGCATCTTCCTCTCCTCCGCCCGTCTTTCCTTCCATCCTGTCAGTCCACTCGGTCATCCCTCCATCACTGACCCAAGCATTGTTTGTTGTCTTGCAGATGCACATGGAGGAGCCATGCTTTGACTTCCTCAGGACCAAAGAGACTCTGGGGTGAGAGTCTCTGTCTGTCTGTGTCTCTGTTTGTGTCACTAGGATAGTATTTCTCGTTGAAATGCCTGTGGTAGTACCCTTTATAGGCCAGCTGCGGCTATTGAAATTTGCACATTCCATTTCCATTCATCTACAATTTAAATTGGCCACTATGCATTTTGCTAGCTCGGAGATGAATCACTTCCACTTCCCTGGTTTGCTGAGAAGGTATGTCGTGTTGTTTAACCTCATTAGATTGTTTGATTTAGATTTTGCACTCTGTCTATGACTCCTTCATTCTAAGTGGCCTTGATCGTTTCTTGAGGATACAATGTCACCGTATTAGGTATTGATAAATTGCTCTTGTGTAACAGGAGTAAGTTGCTGAGTGGCTGTAGAGGTGTACCACACCGGCTCAAGAGGCTACTCAATTCAGATCGGAAATAACTCATGAATACAGGCTTTTCAGCTCGGCTTTCCAGGCCCTTCTGTTCTGTTTTTATTAGATGGTGCAAAGTAGAGTAGAGACAGGGTGGGACAGTGACATTAGATGACATGTACCAAATGCTAAACAACAAATGTCATGTACATTAATCTACAGAACGCTTGTAAGACTCCTCAAACTGACCAGCTGACTCACTAACTTTTCTCTACCCCTCTGTCTCTCTCCACAGGTACCATGTCTACCCCACCTGCAGAAACACCTCTGGAGTTCTGGGCTTCTCTGTCACCGTGGAAACGCAGGCCACCAAGTTCAAGTGAGTCTGCAACACAATCTTAACCTTTCATTTGCCCAAAACCAAGGAACAATTTGTCTAACTGCTCACCCAAAACCAAGGTAATTTATCTTCGGCTACAGTTCACCCAAACCCAAGCTACAATTTGTCCGTCTGGTCTTGGAAACAGAACTGATAAATGACTAAAGGAATCAAAGTTGTCTTGTATAATCTATATCTCTCTCCTTTCTCTCTCTCTCTCTCTCTCTCTCTCAGTACGGAGGTGGTGGAGTTGAAGATTGAAGAGTTCTTGGTTTCTTATGGGGAGAAGCTCGGTTCATTTACTGTGGAGGCCTTTAATACACAGGTCTGTTATGGTGTTGTGTTTTATACTGTATGAATTTGTGTATTATTTCTAGAGCTGCCGAAAATAATCGATTCAGAGATGCATCGCGATGCTTAATAGGACGATTCTGAATCGATTAACAAATATCAAAAATCGATTATTTAATTATTTTTTTTTTTTTTTTTTTTTTTTTAATAATCAAATAAAATAGAATGTAAGTACATGCAGTTGTTTATTTTAATTATGGATCATAGTACAATGCAATTCCAAATGCACTTTTATTTTAAAAGTAGCCACACAGTGAGAAAAAAGAAAGTGAGAAAAAATAAATCATGTATTGCGGAAAAAGTGATGCATCGATTTAAGATGCATCGCGATGCATCGAGATGCATCGAGATGCATCGTATAATCGAATCGAATCGAATCGTAGACTTGTATAATCGAATCGTATCGAATCGTGAGATCAGTGAAGATGCACAGCTCTAATTATTTCCCCGTGATAAATAATCTCAGGTTTCTGACTTTTTTCTCAAAATTCTCACAGTAAACTCAGAATTATTTAAATCTCAGTATTCTGACTTTTTTCATCAGAATTCTGACTTCTTCTTTCAGAATTCTGACATTACACTCAGAATTATAACTTTATTCTGACTTTAAACCCCCAAAAAACACAATCCTCTTCGGTAGTTTTAAATTGTGTGTGGTGTAATTATTATCTTTTTGTTTGTTTTAACACATTCACTGCCAGCTGTTTTTTTTTTTACTGTAGGTAGCTTCTGCCAGAGGGGTTTTTTGAGGATTCTGGCTCATCTTTCAAGACCTGAGGATTCTTTTCTGCTAAGATTTTGTGAACACAAAATATCTAAAAAGAACTAATAGAATGTGTGCTTTCTCTGTCTAAAAGAGTTAGTTTGTAGAGTTAGTAGTTATGTAGGCATTAGCACTTGAATACAGCATGGTTTCAGCGTCTGAAAATTTAAGCTGAGATAAATAGCTTTTTGTGAAATTCGATAGAACAGTCACTTTAACCATTCATTTTTGGCATCAGTAAGACGTCAGACATCTAAACAATAGTTTTGAACAGTAATTTCCTCCATAACAGCAGGAAACACCCCTCTCCTTCAAACTCCTCCCTCCGTGTGTGTTCTTCTTGGCTGCAGCGGGCGTGTCACAAGCTCGTTTCTGTTGCTGCTGTAACCTCGCGTCACCAGGCTCACTGCTTTGCTGCTTTGCCTGTCTGCTGGCGGCCGCTGGGCAAGTCTGGATGGGCTCGCTCGTTTCTTGGAGTTTCGGTTGAGAGCTTTGATGAAGCTTTTGCGATTCTGGTCTTATTTATGCTGCGTGTTTCAAAGTGTGTTCCACCCGTAATCTATTATGCAAATTTGCAATCCCTCACCGCCAGCAATCAGCGCGAAAGCGAAAGCGTTTTCGCCAATCCATTCTACAGTATGAGAATGGTTTCATCGCGCGTTCCCCTGCAGTTTTGGCTCTGCTTTTTCTAGTCTGGGAGAGCGCTGTCGCCACTTAGTGGGTCGGTGGAATGGGTTGTACACGTTCGGTGGCTCCAATATTTATATAAGAGATGTAAAAGGGTTAGATGCACATCCCACGGTCAAAAAAAAAAACACGTCATTGGCAGTGAACGTGTTAAGAAGTTTCAGACGACCCCATTTTAATTCCACCCCAAAAGGTTGGGAACCACTGAACTCGTTGATTACATTAACCTGTGTCAACCAAACTCCACAGAGTGGGAATATTTTGGCTTTAAGCAGAATGAGAGAGGAGAGCCAATTAACCTGAATAAGCTCTGTGGTCTTTGTTTTAAAACTCTGGCAACGAAAAGTGGCAATACTAAACTAAAGCTCATCTAAGGCCATGTCCACACGGAGACGAATTTAGGTGTATCCGCTAAAGTTTTTTCTCGTATAGACGTTTCGTCCAGACGGAACCAGCGTTCTGGGAGTATACGTTCTGGGAGTATACGCTAATTTTTGAAACCGGGTCCCAGAGTGAATAAATCTGAAGACGCCACCCTTGCATTTCCATGTTTACAACCCATACGCATCTTTCCTGAACCGATGACGCCATAGCCCCACCTCTCTCCACCAGCAACAATAACAATCATGGCGGCTTACAGTGCACTAGTGGTCATGCTACAGCAGCTACTGAGCCTGTTAGGGCTCTTGCAGCAAAATATAATGCTCCTCTATTACCACCGTCAGCGACAAGTGGACACGGAGAACAGCGTGTACAACATCCTCAGGGCTCCACAGCTGACTCTTCCCATCCACCCCCAGGCCCGGCTCCAGACCCAAATTACAGAGGGGGCCTGCCCCTAGCTTGGGGGGGGGCACGCTACCCAAGGGGGGTCCGGGGGGATTTTTAAAGTAAAATTCGTCAACCTGGTGCATTTGAGAGCAAAATGAAGAGGCTAAATCTATGAAGAACTACACACATCTCTAATGTGTTGTGACTTTACAAATAATTAGGCCTAAACAATTAATATTAAAGTCCCTGGAAACCAAAATCCACAAAAACGTTCTAACTATGTTATTTAGGGTCTTATGTTAGTAATTGTGTGCCTCAGAAATTATTATACATTACTTTCAACCCAAAGCCTTAAAATCGACACTTTTCTACAAGATTCTACAAGGTACTTCCTCATTGAAGAGAGTAGTGCGCGAGGTGCTAAAATGCAGGAGCTTATGACGTCATAAGCTCTATATAACCTTTGTACACGCGCGCAACCCGCCCGTCCGTTCTTTGCCCCCACAGCGCTCGCTCAGTGTCTGTCTGTCTCCCTCCCACTCTGTGTGCTGTGTGTCGAGCGCTATGCTGCCTGCTCTCTCTCTCTCTCTCTCGGGACTAGTGAGAGAGAGAGAGAGAGCAGGCAGCATAGCGCTCGACACACAGCCTGGTGATGCAAGGTTACTCACACACACACACACACACACACAGTAGCGCTGTGCACTCGCAGCGCAGAGCAGAGATCTCTTCCTCTCAGTACGCTATGCGCAGAGCAACGCGCGAACACACACACACACACTCACACACACCCCATCTACAGTATCTTTCCTTCTCTCTCTCTCCTTCTCTCCCTCTCTCTCCGAGAGAGAGAGAGAGAGAGAGAGAGAGAGAGAGAGAGAGGAGACCTGCTGCAGACGGGACACGCCCACACAGTCAGCGGGAGAAAATACACTCTAAAAACTAATTGATTCTCCTGACTTTTGCCATGACTGTCAAACCTAAATTTATATACTTTGCGACGTTCATCATCGTTCAAATTTGGCTGGTGGCTTATTAACATAGGGTCCTGTGATGTGATGATTTCAAAATGCTAAATAATAAAGAAATATTTCTGGTTTCCAGGGACTTTAAATGTATTTACACATTGTGCACAAATTGCATTCATTGTGACAAATTTACAATAGTTAATATCCAGCCAGAATCATTGCAAATGGATGTTCAAAGTAACAGTTAGCAATAGCATTCAGTTAATCAATGCCTAATGACAGCCAGATTCCGTTTTAAACTTTAAAACGGAAAAACGTTTTTAGCAAAAAAATTTTTTTTTGAATTGAATTGGGGGGCCAGTTTGGGGAATGGGGGGGCCCGGCCCGGTCAGGCCCCCCCTCAACGCCGGGCCTGTCCACCCCTCCCCTCCCTTCATTGGATATTTCCCAGAAGGCTTAGCGGCGGCTACGTTTTTACAATAACACAAACAAAATCAGGCTAAACATGTTAGAAATAATATTTATTTTTAATACAACATGCAATTCTGGAATATTTTAATATTGGACAAAATTAAATTAAATATAAACCCTGAGTGTAACGGACATACTCGGGATGCTCTATATATAACCCTCGCAAATACAACGTGAATAGTGAAGTGAGAGGTTTGACGACCACACGGTTGCACTGTCCACTCGTGTCCACTCCAACAAGACTTTGGCTTACTTGATGCCACTTTTTCAATAAAAACACATTTATCCCATGGGTTTATATAATGTATATTTATGTTGCATCATTTAGCCTGTGCTGTGATGTGCAGGAGCAGCCAATACGCTGGGATGTGTTTGCAACATATGTCTAAAGATCATGGAAGTGGATGATATCAGGAACGTTACCGATAGTTTACGTTCTATATTGTAGGCTACAGGGAGAACCATCAGCCCTGCTGAACAGCTCTGCATTTGCCTGTATAGGTTTAATCATTTTATTCATCGACATGGCAAACCTCCCCACAAAGCCAAGGGTTTAAGCTGCTCGCTACAGTGAGATACACATTATAGACTGTGCGCCCCTAGTGGTTGAATGCCATTATTGACGAGATTGTCTTATTCTCTGTTTTTGGTGTACAGTACTTTGTGGCAGCGTTACAGCGCCACTTACTGGCCTGGTATACAGTATATACTACAGCGGTTTCAGTGGTTTCATGTGGATACACACATTTCTTGAAACGATTCCGTGTTTATGGAAAACTTTTCTTAAACGAAAAAAAAAGATTGCTTCCGTCTCCGTGTGGACATGGCCTAAAACAACCATCCCATCCAGTTTTCTGAACTGGGAAGAAAAAGCAGTTGGAGATATTCACAGAGAAGTGAACATTTTTGGGGACGATCAGTGATTTATAATAATCACAGAGATTGTCTGCAATATTGGTCATTCTATTGAAAAAGAATAGCTCAGAGCAAAAAATGAAGAAATGAACAGGAACTAGTTCGTTATGGCAGTGGTTCTCAAATGGGGGTCCGGGGACCCCCAGGGGTCCGTGGCACTTTGCCAGGGGGTCCGCGAAAGGTTTTCAGGAAAATAAAACTAAAAACTTTTTTGCAAAAGCTTCATAGTTCAACAACAATATTTTATGCTTTAAATCTAAAATGGTTCATGGATTACATTCTAATCTAACAAACCTATCAATTTAAAAGTCAAGCACGTTACCGTGGAAACAATTAAGCTTAGCCCAAAATCACAAATCAGAATGAGGGGGTCCCCGGTATATTTTCTATCTTGTAAGGGGTCCTCGGCTGAAAAACATTTGAGAACCTCTGCTTTATGGGACTGAACTTTTTTTATAAACCTTTATTTATACGCTGGGAGTCTCACTGAGAGCAATGCTCTCTTTTTAAGGAGCGCCATGTTCACATTCTCACACACATTCACACCTGGAAACTGACCAGTACAACCACAGTCTGATCTTCTGGCCATTGAGCAGCTCCACTGGTGCGGTTGGGGTTAAGGGCCTTGCTCAAGGGCACCTCAGTGATCCTTTGGGATTGATCCGCAGCAGTCACATCCGAGTGGAGGGAGCACATGTCACAGGTGACATCTTCATTGATGTCAGATCGGCTGCCTTACAACCGTGCTGGCTTTTAGTATATCAAATTCAGGAAATGTGTTCAAAAGTAACGGAAAGTAAACAGATACATTACTTTAATATTGTGATACTTGGATTATGTTACTGATCAAAAAAAATTAACAGGTAAATAGTAATTGTAACGGATTCAATGTTTTAAGTAACCCTTCCAACCCTGGTGGCAATGAGGAAATGCTGCTTTTCACTTTCCCCACCCAGATTTATCCTGCCGTTTAGTTCAAAATTGTGAACTCTGAAC
Source organism: Poromitra crassiceps (assembly GCF_964638095.1). NCBI lineage: Eukaryota > Metazoa > Chordata > Actinopteri > Beryciformes > Melamphaidae > Poromitra > Poromitra crassiceps. Next base: position 52,562,490 of record NC_139625.1, on the reverse strand, counting down.
GTGAACTAGTTCATTTTCATCTGTGTGAACTGAACTTTGAGCTATCTCTTATCTGAACTTGAGTGGCAGCAGTCTGGGTCCGGCTTAACTAGGCTTGCCTGGTCCTGTTTGGGGAACATCGTGGAGTTCTGTTTTCCACTGGTCCAGTGTTAATGTCAAACTAGTCGGGTTACTTTGGAGGATTAATAACAAAATAACAAACCGCATGAGACCATACGGCATAATAACAGTGGTAGGGATTTGAATGTGTAACCTGTGTGTGTTGATTGTCTCCTGCAGGTGAATTCCCTAGTGAAGATGAAGGGCTGCGAGGACACACACCTCGGGGAGGAAGTGGACAGGAACTGGGAAGAGGTGGTTACACAGCAGTATGTCTTTGACCGACTCAACAGAGAGGTGAGCACAACGCACGCTCACACACACACACACACACACACACACACACACACACACACACACAGGGATGTCTACAACAAGTAAATACAAACACACTTGGATGTGTACAGGCACGTAGATACACGCATACACACACTCATCCTCTTTTTTTTCCTTTTTTTCCAAGCTTTATTTATAGGTTTTCAGAAATTGTACACACAAACATTGAAACACAACCCTCCCTTCCCCCTGGACGTCCAAAAGAAAAGAAGAAGGAAATAATAGGAACAATAATAATAGTAGTAAAAGTAATCAATAAACAACAGAACAGCAACGACAACAAAGAACATTGTTTTGGCTTTGTTTGTTACAGTTGGGACCACTCAATAGTCAGACATTTAGTGCAAAGTACACAGATATATACAATATATACACATACTTACTCATACACATAAAAATATATATATACCCAAATATCTCAGTATGTATGTGTACCTTAATTTAGTAATCACCGACAGGCTCATTTACAATCAAACATGAAACATCTGTTATGCTATTTCTGAAAAGAATGTATCATGAGTGAAGACAAGAAAGGGGGACCAGGTGTCCTTGAATTTCTCATGGGAATTACATCTGTTATATCGAAGTTTCTCTAATGGAATTAAGGATAGCACTTCTTTAATCTAACTTGTGAATGATGGGGGTTCATCAGACTTCCAGTTGCGGAGAATAAAGCCATGTTTGTTGGAAACTAGCGTTGCCTTCTCACCTTTTATTTCGCAAGTATCACGAGCGAAATGCTTCTGGGTTCGCTCTCAGAGTGAGGAGAGCAGGACCAAGTCGCCACAGGGCGGCGCCATCAGATTCATTGGACAATGCATTTAAAATAAAATACACTCAGATTCACATTATTACTACGGTAGTTTGAAAAGTAATAAGGGCACGCTTCAAAATGATACAATACATATACAGTACATTTGTTGTAAATGTACAGGATTACCAGCAAAGACAACCCACACCACGACACAGGAGCCTGCCATTACGGCACCAGTTTGGTTGTGGGAGGGAAGGGGGGGGGGGGGGGGGGTGCGAAAGCGGGGGGTGGGGTTTGGGGGGGAAGAGCGGGGGGGGGGGGGGGTTAGGGGGAGTGCGTGCGTGTCCATGTATGTGGGCCTATGAGTCCTTGGAGGGTCCATGTGTGTGTGTGTGTAAGTCTGGAGCTCCCCTTAGCTGATAACACAGCAGTTGCTGTGGAGATAGCCTCGTTCTTTCCCAGTCCAAGAGTCAAACAACAGATGTGAGGGGGGGGGGCGTGGATGTTGAAAGCGCTTGTTGCAGTCGAGACTTCAGGAGAGAATTTGCTGCTAGTGGCCTTGATGGCCGATAGCAGGTGGGGGGAGGCCAGATTAGATCAGATGTTTGGGTTTCCGCGGGATCAACTGCATTCCTCACATGAGTCTGTCCGTGGTCCTCAATTTAAACACTTCGGCTCGCAGCAGTGATATTCTCCAGGAAGTAATCAATTTTTGCGATTGAGATCAGAAATTCCAACATTCCGAGTACTCACTGCCCCGCTCATCTCGTTTATCATGACGTGCAGCCTAGGGTCAATGGCTGCTGTCTTCCCGTAGCCCGCGCCGAAAGTCCCGTCTGGGCAGAGGGGGGGGGGGGGGGTTCCCCGGACCCCGCATTTCTCGTGGAATTTTTTTTGTCGATTGCGTTGAGAGACCAGCTTAATAATCCATATAATCCATATTTGTAGTTTCGAAGAGACAAGTGCAAGATTGGCTCCGGATTAGGACAGGTAGCAAGCAGAGGGATAGGGAGAGGGAGAGGGAGAGGAGGAGAAATGCGACCGCCTCCGTTGAGAGCAAGTGTCCATAGTCTTATTGATGCATGTTGCAATGTTTTTTTGTGTGTGATCCGAAATACACGGAAGACATATAGAACACAGACAACTAAAAGTCAATTTTAACACGTAGTGAGTCGACGACCCTGATTTTTATTTACCCAGTTATAAAATATGGCTTTTATTTTGAAGGTAAGAACGCCTAGCTTCCCCTATTCTGTCTGTTTCTAACAGGCTTGATTTATCTTTGTGATTAAAGTTCAAATGAATTTTCCATGCGATAGAGTGACACAGAAGTCACAAATGGTAGCCTAATAAACTGCTCCAGATTGGATTACCGAATAAAAACCCAGTAAAGCAACATAAAAAAGACCTGAGCACAATTGGGACTTCACAGTGAGTTGTCTTCAATTATTCAATGCGGGAGACAGTGATTAATAGGCTATGTACGACGTTAGTAGGGGGCACTTAACGCAGATTATGTGTTTTTAGCAAATCGTTATCACATTTGTTGAATGTCAATGCGACATTGTGCCTGTGCCATAAGGCTGTATAGTATTGGGCTAATTCAATGCTCCTATTGCCTACCATTGTCTTCCATGGTGAAGGGGGGCTGTGTCATCACCTGAATTGCGTTTCTCCACTTTACACGGCAAAAGTAAGGGGCAGCGTTATCAAGAATTCCACTCTGGGACATGTTTTCACTTTTTTGCGTTTTCACCCCCCAATAACGGCGTCACCGTGTAAAAGGAAGGCACTAACACTAAAAAAGTTTGCCGTTTTATACGGGGAGCGTCGCCGTGTAAACAGGGCCTAAGTCTCCAGGCTTGAAGTGAGGCAAACGCTATGGAGTTAGCTTGATGACACGTCCTCTCTTTACCTCCGCCAAGGAGGTTATGTTTTCGGTAGGACTGCACAATTAATCGAATCACAATTGAAATGGCTAAGTGCAATATCTAAATCACAGGAGCCTGCAATTATTTGATGAAGGAAAAATGTGTCACAACAGTAAATGAAGCATTGTGGTGCTACAGAGATGTCCCGGCGTACAAATTATATTCTCCAGACGTAAGGGAACATCCTTGTTTGGTACAGACCCCAGTAAAAATCACATCACATTTTTATTTAACTTTTGTGTGAAAAAGAAATAGAAAAATTGCCATTCCCACTAAAAAGGTATTGCATATCGCAATCGCAATATCTGTCCGTACAATGCAATATGATTTTTTGGGGGGCATATCGCGCAGCCCTAGTTTTCAGTGCTCTTTGTCTGTTACAGAAAAACTACTGTGCGGATTTTCATGAAACTTGGAGGAAGGGTGTCTCATTGGCCAACGAAGAACCCATTCAATTTGGGAGCGGAACCGATCCGACTCACAAGATCTACATATCCTAGCATACTGGACTATTGGCCTTAGCGGAGGCCTGCGCTCTCAGAGTGCCCTTGTAGTTTTGCTTTTGGGAACATTCTGTTGGCTTATACAATTCACTCACCCAACCTTAACCTATGTGGGGACATTCTGTCCACCATCCATTTGCCACATTCACAACTTTGTGCGTTCCACATGTGTGGAACATCAGACAAACAAAACAAACATCACCCCTCGTTTTAAGTGGTTTGACTGGTTTACTCTGACTGGTTAAATACATAGAGCACAAACCCCATTCTTGACAGCTTATGCCAAACCTCGCTGCTCACACTGCCACAGCACTAAACCATGCCTTTCATTAAACAGCCTCTGTGGATATGTGTGTTTAGATCGAGGCTCTCAAGCAGATGACCAAGGATGAGCTGCTCACTTGGTTCCAAGAACATCGAGGACAGAACAGCCGCAAACTCAGCGTCCACGTAAGATATCCCTTCATGTTATCAAGTGTGTATATGTGTGTGTGTGTGTGTGTGTGTGTGTGTGTGTGTGTGTGTGTGTGTGTGTGTGTGTGTGTGTGTGTGTGTGTGTGTGTGTGTGTGTGTGTGTGTGTGTGTGTGTGTGTGTGTGTGTTTGACAGACACAGAGAGGGAATATTATGCTTTGAAATAAAACACGTTTTATATGTATGTATGTATGTATGTATGTATGTACTGTATGTATGTATATATATATATACCCCGGTATATATATATATATATATATATATACACATACATATACATGCATACATATATACACAGATTGAAAATGAGATTCATTTTATGTTCTTCTGTCCTCTGTATGATGAATTTAGACATGTGCTTTTCGAGAAAATGAGCTGGCTATATAATGATTTTTTTTTTATTTGGATGATTATAAAAAATTGGAATTATGTTTTAGAAAGGGAGCATTCCATGCAGCCAATTTCATTTCTAAAGCCTGGGAAAAGAGAAAAAATATGCTGTATATTTGATTTGAGTTTTATAATGTGTACGTTTGTGTATATGTATCCAGTGTGGATATGTTTATATATGCATACACATTGTGTGTGTGTGTATATGTATGCATACATACTGTATGTTTATGTCAAGTTGTTTACACACCTTGAAAGATTGTTGTCTTTAGTGTCTTATAAGCCCATGCGGGCTGGGCACCCTGTGTGCACGACACTTGAATAAAAAATATCTATCTATCTATCTATCTATACACACATTTGTGTGTGTTTCTCTGTCCCCTTAAGGTGGTGGGATTCGGTGTCGAGGAGAATGATGAGGAGGGCGGTGGTAAAAAAGAAGGAGAGGAGGGCAAAGGGGACGATGGCAGCAGCTCTGCCTACGGCGAGGTGTCCAAACTCACCTTCCTCCCTGCCTCACCCAAGATGGCGGACGCCACCGCCATCATGGCCATCCCTGCATTCACCAAAGGCCTGCCTCTCTTCCCCTACCACAAGATACTCAAATGAACCCACGCTCAGACTGAGAGACAGGCAGACCGCAGCGCTTTGCCTCTGTTATCGAGGCATGTTTGGGGACTCCAGCACATTAAGTGAGGAGGAAAGACTGTTGGAATGGCTTCAGCTCCTGTCTGGCCCTGTATTTTGTCGCTATTGTAGATCTTACCAATACAATGCAAAGTAAGCAAAAATGACTGTGCAGTCTAGAATAGATCGAGCATACACTACCAGTCAAAAGTTTGGACACATTTCTTCTTTATTGTTACCATTTTCAATATTCAAGATTTTTATTGTCACTCCGTAGTACAAGTATCACGTGTGAAATTCTTGTGCTGTAGACGCCGTTACAACATAGTGCAAAATAACAGGGCATATAGTTGCAGGAAAACAAGAGAAACAACAAGCAATAACAGTAAAGCAATAAAAACAAGCCAGAAACAGTGACATTCACTGCACATATGTGCAAATAGCATAGACATAATTTAGACATAATTAAACATTCTGTTTGCACAGGTGCAAATAACATAGACATAATTAAACATACGTAATGGTAGCAGCTGCAGTACAGCTACTACATGATTGTTGGGGGTTTATTTGTGTATGTTAAGGAGTCTCGTGGCCTGCGGGAAGAAACTGTCCCTCAAGCGATTTGTGTGTGCTTTTGGTACCCTGTATCTCCTCCCTGAGGGTAATGGGGAGAACAGGCTGTTGTGGGGGTGGTTTGTGTCCTTGATGATCTATCTTCAGGGACCTCCTGAGGCACCGCTGGTTGTACAGTTCCTGCAGTTCTGGCAGCTCACATCCTGTTACCTGTTATCCTGTTTTCCATATTTTTGAAAAATAACATTTAAACTATAACACAAATTAATTCTGCAGTGACCAAAAAAAGTGTCAAACAAATCAAAACTATCTTATATATAGATTATTTAAAGTAGCCACCATTTGCCTGAATGGGAAGGCAAGGGCTTTGAACGAACGATTTCAGACGGCAGCCCGTCTATATTGTCACACGAACACACTACAACACATGCATGCGGCCACTACACACACTCATGCTGACGGTGGCCGGTGAAATATGTTTGGAAAGACATTCATACATGCCGGTAGACATCAACTTCACAATTAAAGTAAAAGAAACAACATTAAGCATAAGCCTTTATATCAAAATGCTTTAACATAAAGAAAAACCTAGATACTCATACTTATCACACTCACTTCTTTTATGTCCTCGGACACTGAGAGCGTGGGGACGTTTTTCTTATATCCCAAATTGAACAGAATATTTGAATCAAACTCAGAAAGCATAAAAAAAAATGTTTTGTCTATTCCAATATTTGCATTGGATCTTGACTTAGTTTAGTAGCTTTCCGTAACACAAAACGACTGTGAAAATAATCTGTGGAAACATCCTCCCTCCTCTCAGCTGAGTCCTTTGAACCCCAGAGTGTGCGTGTGTGTGTGTGCTGGATTTCAATCTTGACTGTGCAGTGTTGTTACTAGCTGACTCGAACTTGCCGTGGTATGAAACTTTGCAAAGAAATAAATCAATGAGTGATGAGTCAATGAATGAATATACTTCTAAACCAAGTCACTTCGAAGGCACAACTGTTAGGCTGGTGGCTCAGACTGTGGCGTCATTAGGGAGCATAATATGTGTTTTGTCAGCTGTTTCTCCGAAACCTATGCACGTTTAATTTGTGTGAAATTGTCCATTCATACTCACATACTCAAAAACATTATCATTACTTGTGCTTACACCATCCCTGAGGAAACCGCCAAGTAAATTGTGTGTGTGTGTGTGCGTGCGCGCGCGCGCGCGCGTGTGTGTGTGTGTGTGTGTTGGAGGCAGTATTACACTGGGCTCGGGGCTGGTGACACTCCACACTATTGAATGCAATTAAAAGCTAATCCAGAGGCCTGCGCAGCAGAGCGTGTTAACAGAACTGAATAACATGCCCTCAGGGAAGTCTCATAGCAAACTCTCCACCTGCAGTAGCTTCACTCTCACATATTGATACCTCTGCTGGGCTGTTTGGACTGCAAAATAGCTTGTCTAGGAGAGCTGGTGTGCTGCTACCCTTCTTAGTCAATCTGGGATTTACTTGACATGTTTTATACAGTGGCCAAAAGGTACCCATAGCATACAGTCCCTTGGTGAATTAATGGCGATGACAGACCTAATTAACTTTAACTTTATTTTAATGTGATCTCAGCACTCTGGGTCTCTAGATCAGCTCTGCCTTAAGCTCTTCTACAGAGAACACAAAACAAAAAAATCTGAATCAACTGAACTCTTAGCAAACATAGCTTATGCATGTTACATAGAGATGACAATAATACATACATGCATACATACAAAGTAAAAGACGCACCTTGACACCTATATGAATATCAAGCACCTGTTAAGTAAAGCCACCGTCCGCCTTCAGAACAATCCTGAACTGTGTTGTGGGACCATTCTTCAAGAAGCAAAGCCCCTCCAGTTCTTAGAAGGATGAAGAACTTGGGAAAACTGCTTCACACTCTGCACTCCGGGTGTGTGTGTGTGTTGGGGGGGGGGCACCTATATGCAAAGATCATGAAGGATTAGTGGCAGCACATCCTGTAAAATCACATCCTATTCCTTCCTTGGCTGTTATACGACAATAGAGCATAGTTATCAGACATGACATGACACATGATGGCTGCTCATAGTATACATTGAAGAACCAACACCATTTTGTGCTGTAGGCAATGCATCCTTGGGCGTTCATCTTCTCTCTGTCTCTACAGTAGAATGAGTGTCTCGGCATCTCTTTGGACCAGGGAGCCAAGCGGTTCATAGTTTTGCCTAAAAGGGGTGCATAGCTACAATTGCCAGTAGGCCTATGTGAGTTTTCATAGGAAGCCTCCCTGCACTGTCAACACCAACTGCTGCTTCTTGTAAGAAAGGCGTTGTGACTTTGTCACAACTGTCTCAGAGACCCCATTTAAACATGACATTAAAATGTGTTTTAAGACACATTGAGATTGGATTGTTATCTGATCGGCCAAACCAGGGACGCATTGTGACCACATTGAACACAAGTGTAAATGCAAAGTGTTCTCAATCCACATACAACAACAGTCACCCGTGTTTTTCTGCTCCCCTATGCTATGGAGCTTGCCTGATCCGATTGCAATCGGATCTCAATGTGGACACTGGAGACACATTAATACCAGGTGTAAATGGAATCGGGTTAATGTGGTCAAGCACTATCTGATTGCAATTTCATCACCCAAATCACATTTGAATGCCAGGTGTAAATAGGGTCATAGCCATTCGGTCTCATTTGTTCTCGATCTCCATTTCTTAGTACAAGTGCACAGAGAGAGTGCATTACAAATGCATACAGACAAGCTTGCCCATCAATCAGAGAAGATTAGATTTGGCCAATGCACGTGCACACACAGGCACACACACACACACACACTTGCCTTCACCCTGTGTAAACTTTCCACTCCTGCACTCTGTCATTCCTGTTGTCAGGTTCCTGTTGTCTCATTTCATTTAAGGAACCCTGTCAAGACTATAATGAACATGAGGCAGGGGCCATGCTGGGTGGTTGTGCATCCTTGTGCATACAGTATATACTGTACGTACGTACGTGTGTGTGTGTGCGCGTGTGCATATAAGAGAGACAAGGAGAAGTAAAGATGGTGTTAAATGGAGGGGTTGGACATGTTTACGCTGGTGGTTTGTGTGTGATGTATCTGTGTGGGTCACTGTGTTTGTATGGCTGTTCAGTGCAGTGTAAAGCATTGTGCTAGTTCATTAGTGCAGCGGAGTGTATTGTCTAAGCCGCTGTAAAGTGACGACTCCTTTATTCAATTTGAGCAGTAATCTTACTGCTCCCCCCAGGCCTGTCTTCATCAGCCCCCCGCCATACAGCTAGAGAAATGTTAAATACACACACACACACACACACACACACACACACACACACACACACACATACGTACATATCAAAATGATAGGCTACTTAAAGAGCTATAACCAGGCTAAATCTCATTGTGTGGATATTAGGGATGGACCTGTTGGTTGGCTGCAGCTATATGTAATGATTGGAATGGGGAATATAGTAGACCTAAAGGCCTAAAATCTTTGTCACGTTTAGATGCAGGTAAAAATATTATTTGTTTTGTGGCTAAAGCAGCTTGTTTGCCCTTTTTCCAGATCGAGGGACTGAATTAGGCTACTGGTGACCAGCTGTCCCACTTTGTGTGGGACTGCACAGCATTTTCATGCCTTTCCCATGTCCCACATATTGAGATGATGTCCCACAATTTGATTAGCTTTAGTTTTCAGGTCTGACTCTGAGATCCGCTACCTGGCTACCACCTCGCCGCATCAGACTTTTAATTTGAGGGTCCAGGGTTCAAGTCCCTTCAGGCGAACAACTCTTCATCTGGCATTTGTACTTTGTAGGTGACATTAGACTGGAATGATGGTCTCGACCTAGTTTCAAGATGAAGACCAGTCACGCTGCCTCACGCCACACGTAATCTAGAGACATAGCGACCTCAGCATCACATGTAATCCTAGCGTGACGACAAGTGCAGTAATCCCAGCATGACGTCGTTAATGTCGTCAGTGCAGTAGTGACGCACTTGCCTAGGTGACGGCGTTAATGTCGTCAGTGCCGAGGCCATGACGTGGCAGTATTTATAGCCACGCCGGGCGCACCACGGTCCTTGTTCCCTGTCCTCTAGCGCTGCACTAAGCTGATCTAATTCCTTCTCTGGAAGCTGCGTTTCACAGCCGCGTTTCACTTCCCAAGCTGCCCATTCCTCCAGATCCTGCTATCAAGCCATCCGCATTCACGAGGGGGGGTTCTCCGAGCAGATGCCCTCCCGCCTCAAGAAGAGAGGCATCCTGCCTCGGAGTCACTACGCCAAAGAATCAGTTGCCATGCTGCCACGTCATCAGAATTAATGCCATACCGCTTCAGGCCATGAATCCTATCGCCATGCCATACTTTAATAAAGCTTGCTGATTAACCTTACCCTCTGGTCTCTCATGATTGAAATACATTTACAGTATAAGCATCTCATCGTTGTAATAGTTTGTTGGGAATTGATTTGGTAAGGCTCGTTACAGCTCGGTAGCCTAGCGGAAACGATGAAGCACGCAAATGATCAATACATCCATTCTTCAAAGTAGGTGCTTGTAGAGAGGAACGTAGGGCTGGTCAAATTTGAACATTCACTAGCCAAGATTCAAGATTCAAGATTTTTATTGTCACTCCGTGGTACAAGTATCACGTGTGAAATTCTTGTGCTGTGGACTCCGTTTACAACATAGTACAAATATAACAGGGCATATGAGTGCAAAAACAACAAGAGACACAACAAGCAATAAGGCAGTAGAGTGATAAGACAAGTCAGAGACAATGGCATATTCACTGCACATAGGTGCACATGTCATGTGCATACTTTAGACGTGCTTAAACATTTTAAATTCGACGTATTTGACGTACAGGTGCAAATAGCATATACTTAATTAAACATACAATTAAACATTAGACATATACATAATGGTAGCAGCTACAGTACGGTACAGTACAGCTACTACACTATTTGTGTATGTTAAGGAGTCTCGTGGCCTGCGGGAAGAAACTGTCCCTCAAGCGATTTGTGCGTGCTTTTGGGACCGTGTATCTCCTCCCTGAGGAGCCGTTTGGCTGGTGGACAAAAAAGTTGATTTTGGGCCCTGTATTCAGATAGAGGTGAATTTATTTCTTGTTATTGTACTGTTGGCTTTGAGTGCTAAAGTGGCTGTGCTGTAATTTGTAAATCCTGTTGAGATGCAGCTGAATGCAGTGTTGGGGAGTAGTGAACTAGGCTACATAGTTTAACTACATTTTCCAGTAGCTTGCTGGTAGTTCAACTACATTCATATTTGCGTAGTGAGTTAAACTACTTTTTGGTAATTTTTGTGTAATTTAACTACTCAAACTACAATTTTGGGCAATAAAATGAAAGGAATATACTTATTTTATTTTACCATAACTGTTGAACCAGAACCCCCAGACTGCCTCTTTTTCTTTCACCCTGATTGCTTTGAAGGCAGCATAGACCGTGAAGGCAGCGAGTAACGTTACTGTAATTTCTTGACACAAAGCCAACACTCTGATTGGCTTGCCCTGATATACTTACCCTAACCTTAACCAATCCCAGTCAAGTCTTTACTGTTTATTTGTCTGATAAAACAAAACTCAGAAGAACCCAGATTTGTTTACAACAACAAAAATATAACATTGAATGTATTGGGTTTCAATAAACTAATTTGAAAGGCATATTTTTGGTGGCATTATGCTTTTTTGTAGGCTAGTATATTTCATTTCATATATCACACATGTACATTGTCAATTGAATGTTGTTGTTGTTTTTACAAAGTAGTTTGAACTACATTTTCTGCGTAGCTTGTAGTTTCCTAAACTAAATTTCTCACAGGGTAGCTTTGCTTTGCTTAGCTTTGCTACCCTGTGAGAACCCTAGTTTTACCCTAGTTTCAACTACTTCCATGGTGAAGTTGTTGAAGGCTTCCTAAGCTATGCTTTCAAAGTAGCTTCCCCAACACTGGCTGAATGTATGTCTTAGTTATTATTCTGGCCTTAATTGTGCGTACAGTAGTATGTGCACTGTGAAGGGGGGCCTTTATGCATCCAGCCCAGGGGCCCGTCATGTCATACTCCACTTATGTCTGTAGCCTATGGTCCAGAGGTGTGAAGTCAACCTTGCTCAAGTCTCAAATCAGTGTAGATTACCAAGTCAAGTCCAGGAAATATCATGTCTCAAGTCTAAATACACAAAGTCAAGTAAAAAAAGAAAAGAACAGTATAAGTAGGCTACTAATGTAACTGATGTGTTAATGGGTTTATATTCACCAATAATAATTATTTTATTTCTGTTGTTTTGTTGTTTTTTCATGTCATCTGTTTCTGTGTATTTCTTTTCGGGGTGGCTTGACTGTATTTCGTTGATTGTATTTTTGCTGTGACCTTTGGTCGTGAAGGGGTAATTCTGTTTAAATCCAGTAGTTGGCGGTAATGGAAGGCAAAGACAGTGGATATCAAATCAAGGTTCCATTAAAACCCAAAGAAGAAGAATATTTTGGCGACGTGTCGTAGTGACACACATCCTGCCAAGAGCATTTTGAAGGACTGTTGGAGGCCCGGCGTTAGGGGCGGGCCTGACCGGGCCGGGCCCCCCCATTCAACAAACTGGCCCCCCCCATTCAAAAAAAAAAAAAAAAATTTTTTTTGCTAAAAACGTTTTTCCGTTTTTCCGTTTTAAAGTTTAACATGGAATCTGGCTGTCATTAGGCATTGATTAACTGAATGCTATTGCTAACTGTTACTTTGAACATCCATTTGCAATGATTCTGGCTGGATATTAACTATTGTAAATTTGTCACAATGAATGCAATTTGTGCACAATGTGTAAATACACTTAATATTAATTGTTTAGGCCTAATTATTTGTAAAGTCACAACACATTAGAGATGTGTGTAGTTCTTCACAGATTTAGCCTCTTCATTTTGCTCTCAAATGCACCAGGTTGACGAATTTTACTTTAAAAATCTTCTTCCGGGGGAGAATCCCCCCGGACCGCCCTTGGGTAGCTTGGCCCCCCCAAGCTAGGGGCAGGCCCCCTCTGTAACTTGGGTCTGGAGCCGGGCCTGGACTGTTGGGAACACAATTGAGTCAAATATCACAAGTTTTGGATGGGTTGGTAATGGAGAGGCAGAACATATAGGATTGGGTAAGTTACAATATAGCCCCACAGTTGCAATATCTTCGATTCCTCCCTGGTTATTCCCCTTGCCGAAGGTAGACCTCAACATTCAGCAGGTATTAAAGGACAAGGCAAAGAAAATTCCAAAGTGGTATGTAGTCCAGAGCTATTTTGAACAGCATTATTCAGATTCAGTGTTTGTATTTACAGACGGCTCCAAAGATCCAGAAACCGGGTGTGCAGGGGCAGCAGTATATATTCCAGAGGGTGAGATTTGTATTAAGAAAAGGGTGTCGGACCATCTTTCAGTATACACAACGGAGCTATTGGCAATTATATTAACATTAAGGTGGGTGGAGCAGAGAGAAAGAAACAACACAGTTATTGCATCTGATAGTTTTTCATCACTACAAAGCATACAATCTGGCAGATCAGCGTTCAGAACAGATATCATCAATGAAATATTCAATATAATGTACAGGTTGGAGATGAAGGGCATAGCTACACGCTACCTTTGGGTCCCTGCTCATGTTGGTGTGGAGGGGAATGAGCAGGTGGATATGTTAGCCAAACAATCACTAAGAATCAAACAGGTAGATATAAACATTCCATTAAGTAAAGCTGAAGTCAAGACATTCATTAAATCATACGTGCAGTCAGTATGGCAGGAGTACTGGGATGGGCAAGAAACTGGTAGACATCTATATAACATACAAAGGCAGGTTGGGGCTGGAAGGAGGGTGGGTTGGAAACGAAGGGAAGAAAGCATTATCACCCGTTTAAGAATAGGTCATACAGCTCTCAATCATACTGTGGCGACCCAGAGTTTGACATGTCGGTGGCGATTACGACGTTACGTGAAGGCAGCGGACCAGCCAGTGTATAGGGGACTTCCGGTCTCGGGTGGGGAGGGACTCTGAAAATATGAGGAAGCGGACAGGACGTGTGTGTAGCTAAGAGCTGTGTGTGTATAGCTAGGAGCTATGAGTGTGAAGCGTGAATAAAGCCTGTACCAAGTATTGCCTCTTCTCCTCCTCACTGAATGATCCCGGGAGCGGATTATTACATTGGTGTCAGCAAGTGAAGCGGTAGCGCCTCTGATTCGGTCGAGAGGGGAGAGAGTGAGGAGGAACGGCGGAGGAAAAGTTGGAATCGACGGCTGACGGCTCGAGCGACCTAGCGGTAGCAGGCTAGCTGCGTGTGCTAGCTGCTAGGAAAGACCACGTGCGATGGTGCGCGACGGAGAATGGCCGTTGCTGAACGGGGAGAAGGAGCTTGTGCTGGCTCCCCTTATACTGACGTTCGGCTCGATGCTGGACGCTTGATGCAGGAGATCAGACGGCTGTTGGAGGCGACGCCGGCCTGGGCAGAGGGGCTTATGGAGCTGCTACGGGAGGTCGCGCAGCATGGAGAGAAGCGGACGGAGGAGCCGCAAAGAGAGTGTTGGACCTGTGGAGAACCGGGCCACGTGGCGAGGTGGTGCCGAAGCGGTCCCGGGAGACGGACCGGGTATGCGGAGCAAAGGTACTGGGGACAGCAGGGAGCCTGCTGGGCATGCGGTGGATCGGGACACATAGCTAGAGAGTGTCAAGAAGCTGTCGGGGACTGGAAGACAGCGAGAGAGGAGAGACGTGCAGGCGGCGGACAGGTGAGGCTTTGTTGGACTTGCCAGTCGCCTGAACATTTAGCCAGAGACTGTACTAAGAGTGTGAACGCTGGAAGAGACACACAGCCGGGGGAGCAGCCGGAGCAACAGGCAGAGGAGCAGCGGAGTAGCGGAGCAGCCTGAGCAACAAGCGGCGGAGCAGCGGAGCAGTGCAGAGCCGGGCATTCAGGTCAGGAGAGTGTGGACTGCTTGTCCAGATGGACGGGTGTTGCTAACGCCGGAGGAGCCTAGTCGCTCTGCACCCCCCACGGTGGAGAGAGACATCTGCAGCGCTGTTACAGTCGGGAGAGTAACGCTCGTGTCTCCGGGTGAGCGAGAGGGGTTACCGCCGGAGGAGCCGGCCCAACCTGACTGCTACACACCCCCCACGGTTGCTGTGAAGGAGGCCGGGGTGGAGATCGCGGCCGGTTGTGGTACCCCCGCTGACCTCAACACGCCGACCCCTGGGGGAGCGGGACGGGAGGACGACCGAGTGAAAGAGGTGGTCCTGGAGGACGACGTCAGGGACTTCCGGGAGGCCGACGGGCGTGAGAAGAGACGCCTACAGATGGAGGATGCGGATATCGGTCCGGTGTATGCGTGGGTGGCGGCCGGACGCCGGCCCCCTGTGGAGGAGATTCACACGTGTTCCGGTGCCATGAAGGGACTGTGGAACCTGTTTTCGGACCTGCACCTGGGTGAATATGGGGTTTTGGAGAGAAAGGGGCACGGGAAAAGCGGGACCCAGTGGGTTGTACCTGGTTGCCTGCGAGAAGCGTTACTGAAGATGATGCACGAGGGCCCATGCGGTGATCGTGGGCCCGAAGAGATGCTCAGCCTCATCCGTGGACGTTACTACTGGGGCAAACAAAAGGAGGACGTGCGGAGATACTGCAGGGCGTGTGATGACTGTAGAGCACAGAAGAGGGGCTGAAAAAGAGTCACCCTGCGAAGGACTAACCCCACTGGGGGTTGAGAGGGAGTAATGTGCTTCAGGTGGGACAGAAGCTGTAAAAGGGGGGATGGAAATGTGTGTAGAATTTAAATGAATGGGAAAAGAGAAACGAGATAATTGAAATGTGAGTGAAAATGAGTGTAAAAGGAAAGGGGGAAAATGTCAATGATGTAGATGATGGTGTGTGGAAAAAAAGAAAAGAAAAGACTGTTGTGGGGAATTAGAATTTAATGTGGGGGTGAAAAAAAGATATTGGGAAAAAGTGTTGATGTGTTGGTGTGTTTTGGTACAGGGGGATATGTGTGGGTTGGGTTGTGGGTGCCAGCGTGGGAGCTGGCCTAAGAAGGGAGGGGGTAATGTGGCGACCCAGAGTTTGACATGTCGGTGGCGATTACGACGTTACGTGAAGGCAGCGGACCAGCCAGTGTATAGGGGACTTCCGGTCTCGGGTAGGGGAGGGACTCTGAGAATATGAGGAAGCGGACAGGACGTGTGTGTAGCTAAGAGCTGTGTGTGTATAGCTAGGAGCTATGAGTGTGAAGCGTGAATAAAGCCTGTACCAAGTATTGCCTCTTCTCCTCCTCACTGAATGATCCCGGGAGCGGATTATTACAATACATTACATAAAATAGGCAAGCACCCTGATGGGAAATGTATACACTGTAGCGAACCAGAAACTGTTGAACATAGCCTTTTACACTGTAGGAAATACGATACAGAAAGGAATTCTATGTTTCAGGCATTGAGAATGGCAAAACATCAAGATTTTTCGTTGCCAGGTTTATTAGGGAAAACAGCAGGTAGCATTTATATGCATGTTATTAAGTTTCTTAAAGAAATTGGGGTAGACACAAGAATTTAAGAGTAGTTGTTTTGGTTTTGTTTGTTTTGTTTCGTTTTGAATCCCCTGTTCCACAATCCAGTCCAGTTGGTGGCGGTAATGCACCTTTAAGTTGGTTGCCAACCGCCATAAAACACTAAAGAAGAAGAAGAAGAATTTTGGCGACGTCACTTCCTGTTCGCGCTTCTGTGCGCTGTTCTCCTTCACTTCAGTCGGCTGCTGGCTGGCCACACAGAGGAGAGGTAAGTTGTATGACTGCTCCTATCAATACTCGCGTGTTAGAACCTAGAACTGGTTAAATGTGGTCAACATGCTAGACACAGGCGCAAAGCTGATTTTGTACAGGTGTGTGCGCGCATAGAAGCCAGGCCACGTTGCATTATCAGAAATGAACTTTGATATAATGGAAGAAATAAACTGTGGGGAAACTCCTGTGAATAATACATAGTAGCAACATAGTAGAGCGTATAAACACAATAATTGTGCACTTTTTGAGAAAAGCATGACATTTCTCACATTTTGCGGTACAAAGCGCATGTGGGAAAAGGGCTATAAAGTGAATACCACAAGGTTTATTTTCAGATGTGGAGGGAAGTCAGATTTGATCTCAAATCCAAGATGGCCACCATTTTCCTAGCTCTAATGTTCAAATAATGCTTATCCACCGTATTTTTGACTGCCCCACTGTAAAAAAAAGAAAAGAATTGTGGGTACAAGGTCCGGTTTAACGTGACTTGCAGCTTACCATTTCCTTTGTTATACTCTGCTGCAGACCCGAATTATAAACCGGAAACTGGAGGACGTTATAAAAGTTATAAATATAGTCACGTTATAAACAACTAACCACCAAGGGTCCGTATGGAAACAGTGTTACTCGAAATGGTTAAAAGTTAAATCAATTTGGTCATTCAGTGGCGTTTTACTGCCATGTAAAGTAACTATTACGCTAGCCGCTAGCATTAGCCACAGTAGCCGACTACCCACAATGCATTACGTTATCCCAGCACCCGAACGACACGGCTGTAGAGCAGAATGGCTCTGCTGTAAAATCCTCATAGACGTTTTTTCAGGCATCATGGCAACTAGAAATAAGGTGGATAACAATTGTGCACTTTTTCAAGCATGACATTTCTCACATGCTGAGGGGCATGTGCAATTTTAGGTAAACTGGTGGAAAAGGGTTGAGTTCACTGGATTGTTTGAAACTATTTTCCAAGGGCACTGCCGATAAGCGCCGCCCATCGCAATCCCACTATGGAGACCTGCGGTGCCTAGTCTCTTAGAACAGACGAGTTGGCTTCCGCAATTTTCAAATGCTTCCGCCATACCGTCTGTACTTCGTGGAATCATGCACCAACAGGAATGGGAAGTAGAAAGGCGGGTTTTCCGCTCATTAGTCCAATCAGAATCCAATATGCCGCATTTTTCGTGGACACACGTGTCGTGATTGGTCGGATTCTGTCAAACTTCTTTCCTGTCTGAAGGTTTTTTTCCCAACTTCCTTGTACATGTTCTGGGGGTGTAACGTACAGACTGTATAGCTGCATTCGCCGGATGTAGATGAGACAGTCTGTTTTAAGAGACTATGCGGCGCCAGACTCCTCGGACGGAAGGGAGAGGAGGCTGGCCAGCGAGACTAGACTACAGTAGACCAGGTCCATTTCAAAGACCACTACACTAGACCTTTCAAAATCTGGGCTAGATTACCAAGGGGCACCTAGACTCTCATAAAGAAACACTTTCAGATTTGTGAAACTTTTATCCTATTTGTGAAAACTGAAATAAATTGTGATTTCACTGTTTCCCCCCATCAAGACCGCATAAAACCAGGCCCAGTTCAAAGACCATTACACTTAGACATTTCAAGATTCAAGATTTTTTATTGTCACTCCGTTGTACAAGTACGCACGTGTGAAAT
Source organism: Poromitra crassiceps (assembly GCF_964638095.1). Lineage (NCBI taxonomy): Eukaryota > Metazoa > Chordata > Actinopteri > Beryciformes > Melamphaidae > Poromitra > Poromitra crassiceps. The sequence continues at coordinate 52,544,287 of NC_139625.1, read as the reverse complement.
TCTTATGCTGTGGGCTCCATTACAGACAAGGTGCTGTAGGTAAATAGTGCAAACAATAGGGCACAAAATCACAGACCGAAGCTAGGCTATATAAGTTGAGAAAGCGATGCTAGAAAAAACGATATCACTAAATACTAAACACTATAAAATACATATGCTATTTACATTCTTTGCGGAGCTGCAAGCAAGTTGCCCTCAATTCTGGGCTAGATTACCAAGGGGACCACTCTCACCAAGTAACACTCAAATTTGTGAAACTTTTATCCTATTTGTGAAAATGCAAACATGTGAGATTTAATTGTTTTCCCTATCTAGACCACATAAAACAAGGTCCAGTTCAAAGACTATTATACTTGGACCTTTCAAATCTGGGCTAGATTACAAAGGGGACCCGAGACTGTCACCAAGATCATGTTTTTGATCAAGATAAAATATATATATATAACGATACTATCCTGCAAAAATATCACAATATTTTTCTGCATGTGTGTGTATATACATTTAGAACACGGCTCTCTCGAATACTCGATTCTGATTGGTCAATCAACAATATTCACCGGTCATTATTTCTCGACAACCGACCGCTGCTCTGCCACACCTGGATTAATCAGTTGGTAAGAGCATTTTGTCTGCAGACGCTACTAATTAGGCCAACCAGTTGCAGCTGTGGTGTCTTGTGTGCCAATTACGAATGAAACCGCTTTGTGTTGAAAACGCTATAAAAAAATCTATTTGAATAATTATTTTTGTCAGATTATTGAATGATTTAGTTGTAGGCCGTGTTCTAAGCGGGATAATGTATACTGAGCCGGTGATTACTGGAAATAATGACCTTCAGGTGAATATTAAGCCCTCCGCTGCGCGTCGGGCTAAATCATTCACCTGTCGGTCATTATTTCCACAGTAATCACCGGCTCTGTATACATTATCCCTTACGTATACACTCTAAGTTTTTGGGGTGGGTATTTTATTTAATTAATTCCAAATTACATCACATTTCTAGTAACAATAATAATAATTATAGCTGCTGCGCATCAATGGGTCGTGGCTGGGCACTGACAGAGATGCTCACGTCATTTTTTGCAAGTCCAAGTCAAGTCTCAAGTCTTTGAGATAGAGTACAAGTCAAGTCTCAAGTCTTTTAGCTATAGTCCAAGTCAAGTCTTTGGTCACAAGTCCAAGTCAAGTCTCAAGTCTCTTATGGATGAGTGTTCTATCATCTGCTGCATGCCATCCAGTCTGCTTAGAACATTGCATAGCTAAAACTAAGGGATTCAAAGCATGTAGGCTATAATTGTAATATCCGCACTCTATCTATTAGCATACAGCATCAGCATTGATTTACATTATTATTAATAAATAGACCTTTCCTTAATGTTAATACACACAAAAATAAAGATTATTCACAAGTCCAAGTCAAGTCTTTGAGGACAAGTCTCAAGTCAAGTTTCAAGGCACTGTGTGTGAGTTAAGTGCGACTCACCTCCAAGTCTCCAGTCCAAGTCCCCATCTCTGGGCACTGATGACATCATCAGTGATGTCACAACACTGATGACATCACTGATGACATCATCAGTAATGTCACAATGCACTTTTGCCAACTGACATCACTCATGACGTCATAAATGTGTGTTTTCCCAGGATGGCAAGGGTATGTCCCACCGTTCCCCAGGATGGCGAAGGCATCGATGCTCTAGGCTATACATGAGGGCAGAATTCAAAATGTAAAAAATTCATTTTTTGAGATACAATTCTGAGAGACAAATTTGCGTCAACGAAGTTTGGCATGGGACTGGACCTTTGTGCAAAGTTTGGTTTATTTTCATGCATGGGAAGTCCAACTTCCCGGAAGAATAATAATAATAATAATATTGGCAAATACAATTAAGTGGCCCTGCCGCTTCGCTAGCCCGGCTACTAATAACATTCTAACTACTATATCGCGAGGGGTTCCGCGCGGCTCGTGACTCACAATTGATGATGGTGCCAGATTTTTTTAATTAGGTAATTGCCCTAATTACCTAATTCCAACACCCACGCGGTGCGCTAGTCTTTTCAAGGTTATGAAAAGTGCTTTTTATTTTCAACATAATCTGGTCTTTCAAATGAAACTTTAAAAATAATTATGCAGTAAAGAAGGCTAGAATAGCTAGATAAAGTGCTCTGTTGATCCGTTACTCTGTAAATTAGCAAGCATTAAATAGTCATGATCAAAACATACAATCAAAGTTCATATGAACAGCTGGTAAAATAAACCGTGACAATATACATTGTTTGCTGTGTACTAGGTATACTGGAATATTTCAAACTATTTTTGCATTTACAGTAACAATTTAGATGTGATGATAAAAGCTTTGAGAGTCTTGACATTTTTTGGTTTTGATATGTTGAAAGTGCTTGAATTTTATTCTTAAAAAGCCGTATGAACCCTGTGCACAACTGTGCGAAGCGTGTGAGGTACGCTATACATTAATATTTCTATTTATTATAAACACAGCCTAGAAATTTGATCTTACTATTCAATTGGAGGAAAACTGATTGTGCAAAAGGGAATCCACCAGAATTAAAAATTGAATTGAATTGAATTGAATTTTTTATTTGTCTCGAACAGAAGTTAAAAACACATTCATTTACAAAACAACTAGGGATGGGCATCGAATTTCGAATTTTCGAATAATCGTTGTTATTATCAAGGTCGACTTTTATTATTGAAATTCGATTTTTTTTTTTTTTTTTTTTTTTTTTTGAGTGAAATGTTGCATTGTCTCCCCTGATTCTAAGTATAGTCAAATCGCTTGGTTTGAGCAAGTAAAACAATTTTTATAAGCATTTTAAGCAAGGTTTATGGAAAAATGAATGGCGGATGAAATCCCATGAAGAGGGAGAGGGGGTGACTTTGGCACCCCTTTGGCACTCAGACCTGAGCCTACTAAATATTTAATTATATTATACTCTATTATATATTTAAAATAAATAACTCATGATTGTCAAAACTGTTTTTTATTTTCGAAAATGTCAATGTCATGTAACATGTTCTTTACTTCAGTGGTGCAATGCTTGTTTGAGCTAAAAATCCACAGCAGAAGCTTTTTATATTAATTAATAAAGCCGTAGACTTAGAATCAGGGGAGACAATGCAACATTTCACTCACAAAAAAAAAAAAAAATTACATTTTTAATTTTTTTTACATTTTTATTTTTATTTTCGAATTTCGAATTAAATTCGAATTTGGCCAGCGAATTTCGAATAGTGTTTTTGCTAGAAATGCCCATCCCTAAAAACAACATATTATATGTCCGAGAAGGGACAGAAAGAAGCCATGCTTATCTAGTCCTGCCCCTCCTTACTACTTCATTAAATAAGGTTTAAATAATAATAATAATAGCTGCTTTACAATACAAAACAGATAGCATAGCATAGCAAAAAAGACAATTCTTTTCACTTCAAGTGTGACTATTTTAGTTTTTTACTATCACACCATTAGTAGATTTTTGATATTGTGGGAAATAGCACCATGTTTATGAAATATTGCGATATTTGATTAATATCAGCCCAAGCCTACTGAGTACAGCAGATAATATTCATTACTATTTAAGATGTTTCCATTTTGCACAGATACTTGTCAAACGACATTTTCAGCTAAGTGCAGTAACTAACTGCATAACTCAAAATTAGTTTTGATCATTTTCCAATGATACTTGGATAGTTTTGAATATTAAGAATTGTGCGTTACAGTATTGTTATTTCACACTTTCTTTAGGTCTCGGAGTCTAGATATGGCTGCTGCCAGGAGTGTCCTATCTGAAGAGCAATTTATGTGCTTCATCTGTCAGGATGTGTTCATTAATCCAGTCTCCACACCATGTGGACACAACTTTTGCAAGAACTGTATCACACAGTACTGGGATATCGATGGCCCGTGCCAGTGCCCCCTGTGTAAAGATGTTTTCAAAACAAGACCTCTGCTGCGGGTCAATACTTTAATAGCTGAGATGGTTGCTCAGTCCAAAAAGTCAGCTCAGATGAAAGCCAGCAGCTGCCCAGACCAACAATGTCCCAAACCAGCAGAGGTTCCCTGTAACGTCTGCACTAGGACCAAACGGAAGGCCCTGAAGTCCTGCCTGGTGTGTCTGGCCTCCTACTGTGAGACTCACCTGGAGCTTCATCGGAGAATGACGGGCCAGAAAAGACACAAGCTGATGGATCCTCTGGAGGTGGAAGACAGGATGTGTAAAGAGCATGGGAAACCCCTGGAGCTGTTCTGCAAGACTGACCAAATCTGTGTGTGTCTGGTCTGCACTGCTTTAGTCCACAGGAAACATCAAATTGTCCCTTTGAAGGAAGGATATGAAGGAAATAAGGCTGAGCTGGGGGAGATGATCCAGGAGAGACGACTATCGATTCAGGAGATCAAACACTCAGTAGAGCTCAGCAAGGAAGACGCAGACACAGCGATAGCAGACAGTGTGCGGGTCTTCACCACTCTCATGCAGTCTGTGGAGAGAGGCCAGGCTGAGGTCATTGAGACAATCCAAGAGAAGCAAAGAACAACGGAGGAACAGGCTGAAGGCGTCATCAAAGAGCTGGAAAAGGAGATCTCTGAGCTGATTAAGAGAACTGCTGAGATGGAGCAGCTCTCACACACTGAAGACCACCTCCACCTCCTCCAATGCTTTCCATCCCTGAACACTCTTCCACGCACCAAGGGCTGGACAGAGGTCGGTGTCCATCACTCATATAAGGGGACTGTGAGGAGCGCTGTGTCTCAGCTGGAGGAGACTCTCAGGAAAGAGAAGCAGAAGCTGAGTGCTGCTGATGAGCTGAAGAGGGCGCAGCGGTATGCAGTGGATGTGACTCTGGATCCTGTTACAGCACATGGCCAGCTCATGCTGTCTGATGATGGGAAACAAGTACATTATGTTGATGAATGCAAGCATCTCCCAGACAACCCAAAGAGATTTTCTTTTGCTGACTGTGTCTTAGGAAAGCAGAGCTTCTCTTCAGGAAGATTTTACTTCGAGGTTCAGGTTAAAGGGAAGACTGCGTGGAAATTAGGAGTGGCCAGAGAGTCGATCAACACGAAGGGACCAATCTTAGTGAGGCCAGATATTGGCTTCTGGACTACCTATCTGAGGAAGGGATATGGGTACGGCGCTGCTGTTGGTGGCCCTCACTCTGTCCGTCTCCAACTGAAGACGAATCCTCAGAAGGTGGGGGTGTTTGTGCATTATGAGGAGGGTCTGGTCTCCTTTTATGACGTAGATACTGCTGCCCTTATCTACTCCTTCACTGGCTGCACCTTCACTGAGAAACTTTACCCATTCTTCAGTCCAGCAGGTGATGATAATGGTGGTGATGAAAATGCTGCCCCTCTGATCATCTTGCCTGTCAAATCACACAGATTAGGCTCATTAGAATAATTGATTTTCCTCAGATAGGATTCAATGTCATTTAAGATAACAAATGTATACATAGACCTACGTTGTTTTTTCAGGTAACTGTTATAGCCACATTATCCATTCTAATGTTGAATTTCTTTGATAGAACAACAGAAAAAACACTTGACAGACCTGTCTTAAAGCACCCCCTCCCCTCTAGTCAGTGTTACTACCTGTTTAACGGTTAATGTGCTTTTCAAACATTCTATGGGCGCCTGGTTAATAGGCATACGTAATCTGATTCTGTGCTACTGCTACGCTATTTGCGTAAGCTAAACCGGCTGCTGCATATGAAAAGCTACTCACGGACGTTCCTCTGCAGCTTTGCTAAGGTGGAAAAGCACAATTTTCTCAACAACCAGCAATTCATTTCAAATCAGAATGCACCATTGAAATCGGCATGACTTGTACTTGCTGGCTAGCTAGTGTTTCAGTCACTCAGAGGTGTATTGAGCTTGTCGTAGCGTGGTATAGCAGGCAGCGGGTGTAGCTAACGGCTAGCTAGCTAGTTAACATGCTAGCTCGTCTTCAATCAGAATTGCCATAGCTATGGCTCTAGCATTACTATAGTCATGTTGTTGTCATCCCATTGTAGCAACAGCTTAAATGTTTGAACTTTGAGCACAAAAATAGGTTATTTCTCAAAAATATTTGGCAAACGGTGTGTCTAATCAACAATGTCAGGAAATGACTCAGGAAAATATGAAATGTCTTAAAAATGGCAAACTACATTGGAGGGGGGCTTTAAACACATTTGAAGATGGATTTGTTCTTTCAATGGAGCTCTCCACTGAGAGAAGAATTAGACAAACTCTGCCGGGGAAAAAAGCAGGTCATGGACAAACTTTAAAGTGAATGAACCTCCAGATTCTGGTTAATATTGCAAATTCGTTTTTTTTCTTTAGATCCTGTTTTTCTTTTATGTGTTTGGTATTACTGCTTCTTGTTGCAGCAAACACATGGATCATAAAAACTTTATTGAATCGAATCACTATTGCAGGAGTGTGAAAACCGTTGATTGTATTTGTATCTTATGATTTGTCTGTTGAATCAGTGGAATAAATATGGTTAATTTCAGAATAAGAATAATTTTTATTGCCACAATATGCAAGATTACATGTGAGGAATTTGTCTTTGTGTAAGTATGCAGCGTATCGTCAATATTCAGAGATCAAAAGATACAAAAGACAAAATTGCAACAAGTGCAGTTCAATATACAAATAGGACAAGTGTTAAGTAGAAATTGAATAGGAATTTACTGCCCAAGTTAAATAGGCATTAAATAGGAGTTTACAGTCCAAGCGGTGCCCGATGTAGTTAACAAGTGTGATCTAATGGAGCAAAAAGTTCTGGTAGGAGAAGCAACTATAATACTTTCATATGTAATGAGTGTAGTCCAGCTGCTGTTACTGTAAATTGACATTCAACTGTGCTCTGCTCAGGGGGGGGGGGTGGTAGAGTCCTTGTTAGAGGGGCTTTGGGGACTTGTTGAAGCCGATGACAGTTGGGAAGAAGCTGTTCTTGTCGCAAGAGGTTTTGGTCTTGCATTTCTGCTCTTTGTGGATTAGCTTTAAAGTAAAGACATTTCTCAAGCTTTAATATCAAACATTAAATTATTTACATGTAGAAAATAACAGTAATGTTTCTTTCTATTGGCTTTTATTTGTTTCAGTAATTTTCTTTAATGTGCGAAACATGCACTAGATTGCAGAATTATTTTTCAATAAAATGCTCATTAGTAATTGCGTAGAATTAAAATGTTCAGTTGGCTATATGTCAGAGATGCTCACAAGTCATTTTTTGCAAGTCCCAAGTCATTGCGCTATAGAACAAGTCAAGTCTCATGTCTTTGCTCACAAGTCCAAGTCAAGTCTCTTACGGATGAGCATTTGCCAATTGCCATCCAGTCTGCTTAGAACTACACTGCATAACTAAAACTAAGGAAATCAAAGCATGTACTGTATTATCCTTACTCCTTTATTGTCATATAGTATCAGCATTGATTAGTTTACATTAATGGACCGTTCCTTAATGTTAATACACAGAAAAATAAAGATTGTTCAGAAGTCCCAAATCTCAAGTTCAAGTCAAGTCTTTGAGGAGAAGTCTTGTGTGTGTGACTTAAGTGCGACTCAAGTCCAAGTCCCCATCTCTGCTATACTGCTATAATCACCTTTTTAGTTCATCCCCTGGACATGTTAAAATGAAACTGGGAAATTGTTAGTGCTCTGTCTTTGTTGCCATGAGCTGTGGACCTCCAATGTGGCCGCCAGGGGGCAGCATCCACCAGCTGAAACCCCAGCAGTACATAGACGAGCCATGGACCCCTATTCGATTAGATACAAACAAAACAAGCTCAAACTGGCTTCTTTTTGGTAGGTAGGTAATAATTTTAATTTCCAAGGGGAAATTATTTTGTCACAGCAGCAGTTTGACAAATACAAATACAGAGTAACAATATATACACCGTAAAATATACAAATTATAGGCTACACGCATATATAGCAGAAATAATATAACTAAGTCCAAGTCTGCGGGCGGGGGGGTTGTTGGTAGCCTTGGAGATGTGGCAGCAACTCTTATATCTCTAGGATGCAGGGTGATATCACCCACTCCAATCCCGTGCCTGCCCCCGCCCCGCCGGGAGCAGCAGCAGCGGCAGCCTCCAGACCGCCGTGAGTCTCTCCGGTCCGTCTCCAGCGCACAGAGGAAGATGCCATAAGATCTCCTTTAGCACCTGGCTGGCTGTAAGTGGAGGGGGGACAGGAGAGGGGACACACAACAACGGATAAAGACACACATGGTCCCCGTTGTAGCGCGAGCAGAGCGGGGCTCCGAGCGTCTTTAATGACCAAGGAGGGAATCAATTATTCCCGCACCGGACTTTACTGTTGAGCGACGTAGAGGCTGCCGAGATTTCCTTCAGGTAATTCATTTGTGAGGATGCATGTTTATGGGTTTTAGGTTAGGCTTTCATGCGCATCCGCCACTAACACCTCATCAATTTAGCCGCTTAATTGAGTAAAAACGAGCCTTTTCAGGGACTGATAGTGAATTAAAAAGGTTGAGAAACTATGACCTGCAGTGATCCTCATATGGCAACCACAGCTACAAACCAAAATATATTTTCAGATAAGTAGGCTATGTTACATTTTTATGACTTCAAAGAAGTAGTTCTGTTATCAAATTTAGAGGTGCCAAATTTTTGGAACTCCCTGTCTCCATCGTGTCTTCAACTTCTCGGAGTCTGACAGCTATCTCTTATCCGATGATGGTCTATCTTTTTATTTATTTTTAAATTCTTTTCTTTTCTTCTCTAGTTTTTAGTTGTTTTTTTTACCCCCCCCCTCAACATGATCTACTCATGATGGGACAAGACGTAGCCTACAAGTCAGGCGGCCTTCCCTTCTCTACCAGCACTGGTCACTGTTTTCTGTATTTGCTTGTTTGTTTTCTTTTCTGATGTGCTAAATAAACTAAACCTACAACTAGATTGTATAGCCTAACTTAGCCTACACATAGACACACTGATTTTATAACATTTTTGTCAGCCTTGGGTAAGATGACGGGCACTACTACATCTTTAATATGAAGTTCAATATATTTTGCAACATGCTGAGAAATGAAATTCAAATCAGCTGTAGTGCTGACCACATCACACTGACACACACACACACACACACCACATCTCACTGAGGCTTCTCCTGAATAGATGTCCTGTGTTCCTTCCAGGGGGCTCTGCAGCGCGGTCCAGGATGCTACCCCCAGATGGTGACTTCCACAGGTAAGGTGTGTGTGCGTGCGTGCACACGCACGTGTGTGTGTGTGTGTGGTCCCGATGCCCTACCACACACACATCTCCCTCTTACCCTTTGTTCACACCTGGCTCTTAACAGAAGCAGAGCTGAAACTAAAGCCACGCTGAAGTTGAGCTCACGCTTAACCGGTCACACAAGAAGCACTCTCTTTTCCTCAGCGCCTCCCTCAGGGTGCCTTGACCCCGCCCACAACCACAACTTCTATTGACTTGAGGCCTGGCAGCTTCATGCTTGGAAAATAGGACTGAATCCTGAACGATCACTTCAGCGCGGCTTGAGCAAGGCACGCGTGTGGATCGTGTGCACGGCCTCGCCTGTTAACAAGGACGCCGAAATTAAACTTGTGGGTTGAGCGTTGCTTCGGTGTATGGTGTGAACGTGGGCTTACAGCACTGAGTTTGCAGATCAAAGTCTATCAACACACATAGTTTTGCCCCAGTACAGGTCAGAAGGGTGCCAAATATAAAGCATTGTTGTCAAAAAGCTGAGCATATGTTGTTTATGTGCTGGAGCTGATCTCTGTTCTGCACCATCTGACCACCCTATAATTGGAGAGGGAAAGCCGACGCTGCACAATTGCTCAGGCCAGTTGAGCAAGCGAGGCCGCGTAGTGGCTGAGCTGTGTGTGTGAGCCCGCCGAGCCCGGGCGAGTGTGTCTCGCGGGGATACCAACGAGGGACAATATTGTGACTCGAAAACTCGGCAATGTTGTTCTAGTAGGGCACTTTGGAGGGGTCCACGCACACCCCCCTTATTTTCTTTTTCTAGTCTGGATTTTTGGCATCCATAGGACCTCTAAAATAAAGATTTTGATGATCCCAAGAAAAAAACCTGTCGGACAACATTTTGGCGGGGACCATTTGGAAAATGGTGATGGCTGTTTTTCCCTCGCCAAAATTTTGTCTGACTTTGAATCATTAGTTATTGAGCTCCCTTCCCGGCAAGCTAGCATGACAAGCTTGGTCCCATTGCATTGGAAACCTTAGGTTGTCTCCTTTCAAATGATATCCCTACCTTTGCCCTAGCTCAGAATTTGAGTGTGCCACAGTCTCTGAAAGACAGTCTCACCGGCGTTCCTGCCGGCAATCCCACGGGTGTCATAGGGGTAATAAAACATAGAAAAAAACACATTTTGGACAGGTTCTTTTCTTGGGATCATCAAAATCTTTATTTTAGAGGTCCTATGGATGCCAAAAATCCAGACTAGAAAAAAGTAAGCGGGGTGTGCGACTGTGCGTGGACCCCTCTGAGGTGCCCTACTAAGTGGCCGTAACTGTAATGCCGGCGAATGTTGCTGCTACTTCTGCTCTGGACCAAACAAGTTCAACAAAGAGGGAACAGACACACAGAGAACAGCACTGCTGTCTATGTGCTGCCGTGGAATCATGAGTGATGAGGAGGACGATGAAGAGGCACGGTAGAAAGGAGTGCTGTGGGCGAGTGCGTATGATGATGGACGGCAGCAATGCATTTAGTTGTTTTTGACTATGGGAGTCACACACATTTAGGTTATTCTATATGATTTGATAACTAATGTAAGAACTAATGGAATATTTTTTCACTTCCATTCACTGAGCCTCCCCTGAAACTGTTTGGAGCCCGCTTGGGGAGGCCCGCCTCTCACTTTGAAAACCTCTGGTTTAGACGATTTGAAAATGAAATCTTCCACTTCTCCTGCCTTTCCTGCTCCTCGCTCCTCCATGTGAACGTGTTCCTCTTCTCACACGCTGAGATGAGTGCTTTCAGAGGCTCCATTTTACTACCTGGCTAAATTGCCCCGTGATGGAAAAATATTGTTAAAGGAATGATATTTGAATAATTGAAGCCCCTGGGCTTTAAAATTGCAGAACTCGCCGTGATATCCAGTGCCAAGTTAGAGGCCACCTCACCGAAATATTCATAATAAGAATGGATATACGTATCAGAGAGCCACTCACGTACTGCTCCCCTCTCTCTCTCTCTCTCTCTCCCTCTCTTTCTCTCTCTCTAATGTCCTTTATCTCATTGTTTCCACACATCTTGTTATGTATTCTCTCGTCTCATTCTCTTTTCATTACATTTTTTTACTTCTTTACTTTTCTTTTCGCTTCACTTCTCTTCAAAGCAATTCCAGTTTCTACCAGTAACAACGTATTGTATCAATACAGTTCACTCCTCTTATAGTGAGCACCAGGGACGGGTCAAATTGTTCACTATAAATGGGTGATCATTATAACAGATTGTTTTCTTTTTCTTTATTTCTTATGCAGATTACCATCTGACATTTGTATATGTATTACATGAATACAGCACATATAAAGTAAAGGAATGTTATTGACTTTAAAAATCCATACAGTAAGTTAGGCCTCCAGCTCCAAAATAGAATAGAGAGAACAGAATAAAATATGTTCCTGTCTATGAATGGAATTTTGCAGACCAACGTAGAAGGAAACAGTTTAGTACACACAGGTCACACATTCACTCAACAATGACACACGAAAAAATACAAAAAGCTAAAAAGAAAAACAATCTAAAACGGTTTTAGAAGTATTCATCAATGAAGTTATTACAGAAAAAGGTACCAACACGCAGGGCCCTATTCTCCCACAAGCCTTCGGCGCTAAAACGGGCCTTAAACGCAAAAAAAAATGTGCCTTGCGCCTGTTTTGGGACGATATCAATATGGCTTTAGGCTGCCAAATGCGCTTTAGGCCGAATGGGCGTGGCGCAGTCCCAGAATGGGCTAAAGTGGGCGTGTCGGCGCTAAATACCGGCGTACTGCTATCTTCCGACCTGGCGTTAATTTAGCGCCTTGCGCCTTTGAAAAGCAGGCCTATTCAGTGGGCCAGTTGCGCGGAGCGCTCCCCTCTGGCTCTCTCCCTCCCCTCTGGCTCTCTCCTCTTTCACCCTTCTCTGTGTCACCTCTCTCCCTCTCTCCTCAGTCTGACAGGCACAATACCGACTGTCTCTGACTCCCTCGCTCAGAGTCCCATAGAAAAAATAAGCTGTAACTTCACTGCAATGTGAATGTCCCAAGATGCATTGTGTTTCTCCATTTCGCTACTAAATAGCAACCAAATGAGCCGAAAACCTATATTAAGGGAGGATCTAAATAATGTGTAATGGTAAGACAACCTCCAATTGTAGAACATTTCAATATTGGACCAAATAAAACATCGAAATGAAAACACCACCCTATTTGAAACATATATGTCCTACTGGGGCTATAAATATCCCTTGTCGATTTAACGTGATTTAGATAAGTGACAGCGGAACGCGCTTCGGAAGCTTCTACTGTCATCTGCTATACTGTGATGTCCGCTCCAATAACTTGGCCCTACTCCACATTTAGTTTTACAATAAAAACACATTTATGCAATGACTTTACATAATGTAGGCTATATTTATGTGCATCATCCTTCCTGCAGCAGGCGAGAGAAAATGATATCTTTCTGGACAAACTTTCACCAATCTAATAGGCTATATTTTTCTAGCTGATGCGTTTAGAACATTATTTTCTCTTTGATCTTGCTATAGTGTAGCGTATTTACATGCTTGCAGTATTGAAACTGCAGTTAGATTGGTTTGAGAAGCATAATAATATAGAATAATAGCCTATAATGCAGACAGACAGACTGGATGAAGGGAGGGGGGGGGGGGCAGAGCGTTTGGCTTTCGTCTGGTTTTGCGGGATCACTGGAATTGGAGCTAAAAAGGCAAGCGTGCGATTCGTTTATTGCAGTTATCCAATGAGCATGACGGTGCATAATTTTACGCTTAAAAGGTGTGGTTGTAATGGTTGAGGCTGCGTCTAGCGCCAGCACGACGATATCAAGTGCGCTGGTCCACGCCCACTGATTTGAGCTGCGCCAGGCGCTCGGCCTAGAAACAGCGCCGATGCAACGATAGGGACCGCAACCTTCATCTGGGCCAAATAGACCCCGGGGTTCCGCAAGGCAGCTGTCTAGGCCCTTTGTTATATTCCATCTTCACTAATGATCTGCCGTTGTGTGTCAAAAATGTCAACACAGTTATGTACGCTGATGACACCACTCTGTATAGTGCCGCCACATCTGAACAAGCTGCAACTTGTGTCCTAAATAATGCCCTAATAGAAATAAACAAATGGGTTGAATGCAACAAGTTGATTTTAAATATTCCTAAGACTAAATCCATTTTGTTTGGATCCCGACATATGTTGGCCAACAACCCTCAACTAAAACTGGTAATAAATACCACAAATATTGAACAAGTTGACACAATAAAACTTCTGGGCATGACAATTGGCAACTCACTATCTTGGTCTAAACATATAAATAATATTGTCACCAAAATGGGAAGTGGAATCAGAATCACTAGGAAGTGTTCTGCGTTCATCAGTCCCTCAATACTCAAATCAGTTATTCATTCCTTGGTTCTCTCTCATTTAGAATACTGTCCTGTAATCTGGTCCTCTGCTTCACAGTCTGATCTGAAAAAGTTGCAGGTTGCTCAAAATAAGGCGGCTCATTTAGCACTCAGTTGTTCATACAGAACAAGTATAAATGTCATGCATGCACGGCTGTCGTGGCTGATGGTTGTACAGAAAATGTCTCTGTCTCTTTTAATGTTACTGCGGAGCATAATTAGTCATAACAAACCATCCAGCTTAGCTGATCAGTTAAATATGACCTCTGGGCATGGATACAGCACTAGAGGTGCTGCGGCTGGTCACTTTACACTCCCAGCTCCAAGAACCAATTTTCGGAAAATTACCATTTTATATAGATCAATATCACTCTGGAACTCTCTGCCAAAGGACATCATATCTACTGTTAGCAATAAATCTGCCTTTAGAAAACAAACAAAGCAATTCCTTGCCAAATAGCTTTTGTCTATCTTTAGTGGTTTATTTCATGTTTTTACTCTGTCTAGTGTGTTTAACTCATTCTCTGCCAAAGACGTACCCGGACGTACTTTTAACAATGGCGTTCTGTGCCAAAGACGTACTCGGACGTACTTTCATGTTTTGGCTGTTTACATTAGATCAGACCCTTTCCCAGCCTGTGACATTGTTTCAGGTCAAACTGATAAAAGGATAAAATACTAGTTTAGTATTTATGGGTGGAGCCTTTGGTCGAAACAGAGTCAGACCCAGAGTTCTCGGATGGCGACGATGGCGAGGAAGACGCCGGCGTTTTTGTTGTTGCTCCACGACAGGGGGCCAGGGCGACGAAGGCTCCCCTTCACAGCGTTCTGATCCGTCTGACACAGATGAATCGGAGGAGGAGAAATGGGTGCCACTTGGAGAGAGCGATGACGATGGTAAAAAGTAGCCTATTTTTTGTATCGCGTTTGAGATGAAATGATCACACACACAACATTCGAGTATAATTGTCACGCATTGTTTATAACTTATGCCGCCGGCATGACTCGCTTCACGTTTCCTCTTGCCAGCTCTCCCTCTCAAGGGAGAGCTCTGTCACACTCAAGGGAGGGGGAATCACATGGATACGTCAAACGCGTCAAACCGCGTCACACACCCGTCCCCAGCAACCAAGGCGAAACATGTGTCACATAAACATTTCAAAGTTTACAGCACTAACGTAGCTATTGTGTGATCTTCTGTGCTAACGTTAGTTATGAGAGGTAATGTGACAGCAGGTCACGTTACAGCACTCGTTATTCCTGTGTGTGTGTGTGTGTGTGTGTGTGTGTGTGTGTGTGTGTGAGAGAGAGAGAGAGAGAGAGAGTGTGAGTGTGACCACATAAGGGTTCGTTCCATTTGTTTATGCTTTTATCAAGCTAAGCTAAAAATCCACATGGCAACTGTAAAAGTAAATTATTTATTTGATTTTGTACACATATTTATCATACTTTGATAAATACTGCGGCCAAGCCTCATCTGTCAAGAAACCCCAGGGGCCAGACTCTCTCTCTCTCTCTCTCTGTAGCCGCTCACTGGGCGGGATGGACCGACACAGCTCCCTCAAATACATTCTCTTATTTTTTATTTATTTATTTGGGAAAACAAATACTGTATAATGTGTCTGATGTGTCACTGAGGCAAAAAATAAAAGGCTCAAAAGAGAGTTCTGCTTGAAACGGTGTCCTTCACTAAAAACCTCTTTTTCTCGTATTTCTGTTCCAAAGAGGGCATTTTTAGTGAAAACAAGCTAACTTCCACTGCTTGTAAATAAACAAGGAAACATGGGAGAGTTTCAGTTTTTTACAAGGGGTAAGAAGAGAGTCTCTGCTTTATTGTGAGATATGTTGTGTAATTTTATTCCTAGCACAGAATATTCTGTGGGTCCTGGAAGATCAGGAAATATGCTCAAAATCCTGGCACTGGGAGCATACAGACCGAAATGACCCTGGCAGAGAATGAGTTAATTGTACTGTTATCTGTTAACATGTCATTTCATATTTTCACTCAGTTGTATATTTGTTGACCTTATTAGTTTGAGTTGTTAGATGTTCTTTTTGTCGTCTGATTTTCTTTTTATCCTCTGTTATGTTGAGTATATATATATATATGTAAGGGTTAATGCACGACGAGGTGTCCATTATCACTTTTTAAGGGACGACGTGGAGGCGTGAACCGTCCGAGGCGAAGCCGAGGATGGTTGCCTCCGCGAAGTCCCTTAAAAAGTGATAATGGACACCTCGAAGTGCATTAACCCGCTTATACCATGGTCACTTGCCAAAGAAACAAAACAAGACCATTCATTTATATTTTCATGCATTTTGCAATCAAAATCTAGTTTTCATAACCTTGAATATGAGTTGCGAACCGGCGAGATAAAATAGTCCCCTCGGCTGCTCAAGATTAGGCTATCATTGGATAAAATGGCTGCTTAGTTTCTACACCTGGCACAATTCTAGAATCAAGCTAACTAATAATTTGGCCAATTGTAGCCTATGTAACAACATACAAAATAAAACGGCAATGTCTGAATGCAACGGCATGTAACTGGGTTGTTTAATCTCGCATTCCAGGGAATTGCGTTAACGTTTGCGGGTCTTATAAGACGTAAATGGCGCGAGGCAGGAGTAGAGTGAAAACTATCTGCTTTCAGTATGTTGGAGTCCAGGTATGTTTTGTACAAGGACGTCTCTCAGTGTGTTGCTGTTAACTGCCCATTGCGTTGTTTTCTTTTTGTTGATCTCGTCTTTTTCCTCTTTGACTTGATTTGTGCATAGCGGGTGGACCCCTTGATTTGTATCAGTGATAAGAGGCAGCGCGCGCTCTCCCAGAGCGCCTGGCTGCTGGTTGCTGCAAGTTGTAAACAGGGGGTTTGACAGTTGACAGCTGAGAGCCCGGTTTCTGTCAGCTGACCAGAACAGAGCCGGCTTCTCTCAGGAGAGGGAATCTCCGAAACGAAAATGAGTTCTTTCTTTCTTTCTTTCTTTCTCTCTCTCTCTCTCTCTCTCTCTCTCTCTCTCTCTCGCTCTCGCTCTCGCTCTCGCTCTCTCTCTCTCTCTCTCTCTCTCTCTCTCTCTGTGTCAAAGGCCGGGCTCGCCCCCGCTCGTGCACGAGCGAGGGAAATCTCCTCTTTCTCGCCGAGAAGAGCCTGGTGACGCGAGGTTAAAAAATCTCCGAAACGAAAATCAAAATTGTAAATAAGAGTTATTTTTGATAAACTGAGCACACAGGGGTGATTTAAATACTTACTTTGACCGACTCAATTTTTTTCTCAAGTTCCAAAATTGTCATATTAACCCTTAACGGGGGTATAGAGCTCAAACAGCTCTCTTGATACCACTGTTACCAGTATGGCGCATTGATATGAACGGTGAACAGACCATTTAGCTAGGTGTACATTATCACTGTACAATATCACAAAATAATGGACACCTTGCAGCCAATCAGAATTGAGTATTCACCCAGACCATGGTATAAATATATTTATAAAATGGCTCTCTCAAATCAAGCAATCTGATTGGTTCACAGCCATTGTATAATTCCAGTAACCGAGTTCAATAACCCATGGCCATGGGTTATTGGTTGCCATGGCAACTCTCTTACTAAAAGGCAGCGCTGCACTCGAGCCAAACAGCTTTCTCCTGATCTGCTGTATGGAGGGTCACTAGTCGGACGCATGATGGCGCAACTCTCTTACTAAAAGTACCTCAAAAACAAAATGGCGGAGACAGCTTTTCAGATCCTTGTGAATCGATCTTCGCTTATAACTTTACTAATACTTCGCAGAAAATGATGTTTTGTACAAGAATAGACGCGGGCTAATGTCTTAACCCCTCTCTCGCGCCCTCACTCTTAACCCCGCATTTCTAAATAAGACGTAACGTTACTTGGTGTGGGCATATGGCTCTGGTGTCGGGCTTTGTAAAAAGTCCAGGCAAGCGCCAGGATTGGCCAATGTCGACTTCAGTCTCCAGAACGATCCAATCAAATCACCCGCACGTCTATCTTCTTGCTAGAGGTCCCGCCTTACAGTAGTGTTTCAACTGACTCTCAGAATACCATGCCAGTCGGACTTATAGTGTTATTATTATTATATTATTATACTTGGAACCCTTTTATAAAAGCAATATAGCACTCGAGCAGCATGTGTTGTGGAATATATCCCCCTGCTCAGTTGTTATCCCACTCGGCCTGCGGCCTCGTGGGATAACAACTGATCAGGGGGATATATTCACCACAACACACTTGCTCTCGTGATATATTGCTTAAATATATGATAGTCTTGACCTAGTTTCAAGATGAAGACCAGACACGCTGCCACACGCCACACGTAAACTAGTGACATAGCGACCTCATCATCACATGTAATCCTAGAGTGACGACAAGTGCAGTAATCCCAGCGTGACGTTCGCGTGACGCACTTGCCTAGGTGACGCCGTTAATGTCGTCAATGCAGTAATCCCAGAGTGACGTCCGCGTGACGCACTTGCCTAAGTGACGGCGTTAATGTCGTCAGTGCCGAGGCTATGACGCGGCAGTATTTATAGCCACGCCGGGCGCACCACCGTCCTTGTTCCCTGTCCTCTGGCCGCTGCACTGAGCTGATCTAATTCCTTCTCTGGAAGCCGCGTTTCACTTCTCAAGCTGCCCATTCCTCCAGATCCTGCTATCAAGCCATCCGCATTCACGAGACCTTCCTCCAGATTCCGCTATCAAGCCATCCGCATTCACGAGACCACTCACCGTTCTCTCCTGCATCATGTCGGGCCGCGAAGACGAAGACTTCGAGGCGCAGTACCAATTCGAGCTCGAGGCATCCAGCTCCGACGAGGACTTGCCCGTCGAACCATCCACGCCCGGGCACGGGCTGCAACAGGCAAGCGGACGGCAGCAGGCTTCGGCAGCACCAAATGCATCTTAGACGGGGGACCTCATCGCCAAAAGCAGGCAAGCGGGGCCGGCGCGCAGCAGAGGTAGGGCGCGCGGCCGAGGAAAGAAAGCAAACTGTGCCAAGTCACGAGGACAAGTAACAACTCGCAGTCGCGCAAGGGGCGAAGTGGAGAGCGCTCCGGGCCCGGGCACGAGCACTAGGGGGCGCGGAGGGAAGCAAACGCGCGCCCCCGTGAGGAGCGCAGCGGCCCCGGCCAAAGCATACGGCAGGCCATTGGGGCCAAATATCGCCGCGAAAATCAATATCGCCGCTAAAATTCCCGCGAGGAGCTCAGCCGCCCCGCCTGAGGCATATGGCAGGCCAACAGCTCCGCAAATCCCCTCAGGCTTCCCACCCGCCGCGGCAGGCCCCCCGGCCCGCCCAGGCGGCAGGGGGGGGGGGCTGGCCGCAGCCATGCATTCTATAGCAGGGACCCTTAGCGAGTTCCAGGCTTGCCTGGAGGCCATGCGCCCAGCGCAGCCACCAGTCCAGCAGGCGGTGCCCATGCAACCAGCGGTGCCCGCAGACCCAACCCCCATGCCTTACTCAACCCCCATGCCTTATCCACCGGCGGCAACAGTAGTGGAACCCAGCATGCTCCTCGCTCCTCCCACTCACCCATTCCTTCCCAGGCAACCAGCGACGGGCGCAGCGCAGCCCAGCGTGCTGCCTGCTCTACCCGCCACACCGTACCCATTTTGGCCCTTCCAACCGGCGGCGGCCTCAGCACAGCCCAGCGCGCCACCCGCTCCTCCCGCCCAGATGTGGCCCTTCCAACCGGCGGCGGCCTCAGCTCAGCCCAGCGCGCCACCTGCTCCTCCCGCCCGTCTATTATTAGAAATTTGAGACCCGGCCCCGTTCAGATCCGAGAAATACCGAGGCAGAGACTAGTGGTGTCGACGTCAAAGTTGCTTGTTAACTGCTACAAGTTGTATATCAAATGAAACTTTGTGCATCTTTATTAACTAACGTTATAGTATTCTCCCCTGGTTGATGCTGCCTAACGCTAGTTAGATAGTACAGTGGCAGTCTCTGCTACCGCCGTTCCTTCGCCCAAAAACACACACAACAGCGCTAGAAACAATCACATACATGTTGTGACTTGTGTACTCACCATGCGATCATCGAATAGTAATCCAAAAGTACGGGAAACAGTCATCTTGAATTAAATCCATAGCGAGAGGAACCAGCAAGAGGGTTACCTCTCTGCAACGAAAATCACTTCCTCGTTTGCCTGAGGCGCATGTGTGCGCATGTGTCCGCATGTGGTCACATGCGCCTCATGTAAACGAGGAAGTAATTTTCATTGCAGATGGGAACGCTCTTTGCTAGTTATTTTCTCTATGGATTTACTTGCAGTTTGTGACAACAAGCCTCACGTGTGCTGTTTTGATTCGCTTCTCTCGTGATCAGCGCTGATCGCCGGGTCCACTCGGGTCTTATTGGACCCGGCATTTCACTGTCAGAGCCCCGAGACCCGTGACAATCGCTACCGGAACCGACCCAGACCCGGAGTCACTTCTTTTGAATGGACCCAGACCCGGCCGGGTCCGGGTCGGAACCTCGGGTATTCGGGGGGTCGGGCATACCCGAAGACCTCATATATATATATATATATATATATACAGTATATCTATATATATATATATCAATTCATGTTTACCTTCAAAAGCTTTTCTAGTTTTATGTATTTTAGTAGGAAGGACTCAGGCCCGTAGCTACCATTCATTGTATTCAATGTATTCAGAGCAGACAGAGATGAACGATCCGGGAAAATGAAAGGCGGAGGCGTCTGTCTAATGATTAACGGAAACTGGTGTGTAAACACCACAGACATTGGGAAACACTGCTCAGCAGATCTTGAATATGTAATGGTACAATGCGTGCCGTTCTGGAGTCCGAGGGAATTCACGACAGTCACCATCATGGGTGTATACGTTCCTCCACAAGCGAACGTGACTGTCGCACTGAAAGAGCTGCAACGCGCCATCAGCGCACAGGAGACAAAACAACCCGAAATGGCCCTGGTGGTGACTGGGGATTTTAACAGGGCAAACCTGAGAGGCAGAATGCACACATTGTACCAGCACATTCACTTCCCCACGCGAGGCAGTAACACACTGGACAAATGTTACTCAAACATCCGACATGGCTATAAAGCCGTCCCTCGCCCCCCTTTCGGCAAATCGGACCACGCCTCCATTCTACTTGTACCCAGGTACCAACAAAAACTAAAAAGACAACCCCCAGCATTCCGAACCGCCCACTGCTGGTCAGACCAATCAGACGACATCCTGAGGGACTGCTTTGACCAAGTGGTGTGGGAGGAGTTCAAAGCTGCAGGAGACCTGGGCGAGTATGCAGATACGGTGTCATGCTTCATAAAGAAGTGCACCGACGACATAGTCCCCACAAAAAGAGTCAAAATAATGCCGAACCAAAAGCCTTGGGTCAACAGCGACGTCAGGGCTGCCCTTCACGCCAGGACCACCGCCTTCAGCTCTGGCACAACTGACCAATACAAGCAGGCACAATATGCCCTCCGGACCGCTATAAAAATAGCACGGAGAGATTATGGAAGGCAGCTGGAGTCAAAACTGGACACTAACAACCCCAGACACCTGTGGAGAGGGCTCCATGCTGCCACAGACTTCAAAGAGGTGAAACGACAGAACCCCAGCACGTCACCCACCCTACCGGACGAACTCAACGCGTTCTACGCTAGGTTCGACCCCTCTGCCAGAGCGCCTCCCCTCCTCCCCCCCCCCTCTCCCACCCCTCTCCCCCTCTCCTCCCCCCCATCACCCCCCCCTCCCTCCTCCCCCCCACCACCCCTCCTCCTCCCCTCCCCACCCCCCCTCCTCTCCTCCCCCCCCACCTCTCCCCCCCCATCACCCCTCTCCTCCTCTCCTCCCCCCCCTGCCACCTCTCCCCCCCCATCACCCCTCCCCCTCTCCGCCCCCCCACCACCCCTCCTCCTCTCCCCCCCCCGATCACCTCCCCTCCCCCCTTCCTCCCCCCCACCCCTCAGCACCCCCACCCCCCCCCATTCCCACCTAACCACCAACCCCCCCCACCCTCCACCCCCCACAGACCGCCCCCTCACCATCACTGAGGATGAAGTGTGCCGGTCGTTCCTGCGTATCAACCCACGCAAGGCGGCCGGCCCGGACGGCATCCCCGGGCGGGTCCTCAAGGCCTGCGCCCACCAGCTGGCAGCCGTGTACACAGACATCTTCAACCAGTCCCTCTCCCTCCGACGAGTTCCCTCCTGCTTCAAGGCAGCAACAATCATCCCCATTCCCAAACAGCAAAAAGTGACCAGCCTCAATGACTGGCGCCCTATAGCCCTCACGCCAATAGCCAGCAAGTGCCTTGAAAAGCTGGTCATATCAAAGATCCGCCCCACACTCCCCCCGGACCACGACCCGCTACAGTTTGCATACCGCCCCAACAGGAGCACAGCGGATGCAGTGGCACACGTGCTCCACACCGCCCTGTCCCACCTGGAGGGGAAGGACACCTATGTGAGAATGCTGTTCGTGGACTACAGCTCAGCATTCAACACCATAGTACCCTCCAGGCTGGTAAGCAAACTCAGGGACCTGGGACTAAACACAGCGATGTGCGACTGGATCCTGGACTTCCTGACAGACCGCCGCCAGGTGGTGAGGGTTGGCAACCTCACCTCCTCCCCGCTGACCATCAGCATAGGAGCGCCCCAGGGGTGCGTCTCCAGCCCCTTCTGGTACGACCTCTACACCCACGACTGCGTGGCGACTCAAACTTCAAACACCATCGTGAAGTTTGCAGACGACACAGCAGTCGTGGGGCTGATCTCGGGGGGCGACGAGACGGCCTACAGAGAGGAGGTGAGGGTCCTGGAACAATGGTGCCAGGACAACCACCTCTCTCTGAACGTCTCCAAGACCAAGGAGATCATTGTGGACTACAGGAGAGGGGGGGGCACACACCCCCCAATCACCATCAACGGCACAGTGGTGGAAAGGGTGGACAGCTTCAAGTACCTGGGAGTCAACATCCACCAGGACCTGACCTGGGCCGGCCACACCGCCACTGTTGTCAAAAAGGCCCAACAGCGAATACACGGACTCAGGCGCCTGAAGAAGTTTGGGCTAAGGAAAGAAATCCTCAGGGACTTCTACAGAGGCACCATTGAAAGCCTGCTGACTGGCTGCTTCACCGCCTGGTACGGGAACTGTACCACCATGGACCGCAGGGCGCTACGGAGGGTGAGGCGCGCGGCCCAGCACGTAACAGGAGACGAGTTGCCAGAACTGCACGAACTGTATAACCAGCGGTGCCTCAGGAGGTCCCTGAAGATCATCAAAGACACAAACCATCCCCACAACAGCCTGTTCTCCCTGCTACCCTCAGGGAGGAGATACAGGGTTCCAAAAGCACGCACAAATCGCTTGAGGAACAGTTTCTTCCCGCAGGCCACGAGACTCCTTAACATACACAAATAGTGTAGTAGTCGTACCGTACCGTACTGCAGCTGCTACCATTATGTATGCCTAATGTTTAATTGTATGTCTAACAAGGTACATGCTATTTGCACCTGTATGTCAATTACGTCGAATTTAAAATGTCTGAACACGTCTAACGTATGCACAATGCCTAATGTTTAATTGTATGTTTAATAAGGTACATGCTATTTGCACTGTATGTCAAATACGTCGAATTAAAATGTCCGAACATGTCTAACGTATGCACATAACATGTGCACCTATGTGCAATGAATATGCCACTGACTTGTCTTATCGCTATTCTGCCTCATTGCCTATTGCTGCTTAGTATTGCTATTGATGCCTATTTCTTATTGCCTATTGCTCATTGCTTGTTGCCTATTTGTACTATGTCGTAAACGGAGTCCACAGCACAAGAATTTCACACGTGATACTTGTACCATGGAGTGACAATAAAAATCTTGAATCTTGAATCTTGAATCTTGAATCATTGAAGACACCGAGGTATAAAAAATAAAAAAAATAAAAGCCCCAGCCCCCAGATCTTTTCATCTGACATTGATGTTTTAATGTGACAGTTGATCAGAAATGCAACAATTTGCTTCCTCTCTCTCTGTGTGCTATAGAAGGAAGAGAGATAACTCACAACATTCAGATTTTGCATTGAGGCTAGATTTTAGGCCCTGGGCCCCCCACGCCGTGCTAAAATGACCTCGGTATTTCTCAAACCCTGGCTACGGGCCTGGAAGGACTCATTCAGAAAAAAAAATCTCTTCAATATGTTTGGGAATGGGTGGGTGGGAGTGTGATGTACTGCGTGCGTGCATGGCGAATGTGTATATGCGCCTATGCGCTGGGTGCGCATGCCCACGGAAGTTGCACATGCACTTGTGTGCAGTCACATGTGCCCAAGTGTTAGGCTTGTTTCCCACAGAGAAAGCAAATTAAAAAGTGACACCTCGCTCACAGCTGCTTCTCATCCCCTGCTTCTCACTAGGAGAAGACAAATTACTAAAAATATAGTTCTGCAAGTAGGGCCAATAAACCTTTCTGTGAACATTCCTCACACAGACTTTATGAAGGTCAGAAAATATGCTCTTTTGAAGTGAAGTGTGTGTGTGTTGGCTTTTTTTTTGCCATTGTGAAATATGTTTCGGGGGCATTTTGAATCATTTACTGGGCAATTTGATCAAATGTTGGGAAATACCTTAGTTTTTCTATGTTGCATGACAGACCAATATTCAACGACTCTTATCCAAGCATAAAAGTTCATAAACAATCACAGTTTTAAAAAAAATCCTTATTTCTTATCATCTCAACAACACTGCAGACAGTGTTGTTGAGATGATAAGAAATTAGGATTTTTTTTTACATGTTATGTAATGTACAGTACTTGGCAAAAACGTTTCAGATAACATGTAGACAGATAGTACACATACTGTAGGTACATGTCGCTATGCAGTCCATCCTCCAACCCACAATAGTCGACTCTTTGACAGCTTTTTTAGGCCCTGCATGCAGGGCCGATTTTACACTTCATGGGCCCCTGGTCTATTCATCTCTGCAGGGCCCCCCCCTCAAGCGGAAGGGGGGGCTTCGGCGGCGCCCAACAAAAAAATTAGAGTGTTTTTTTTTTACCTTTTTTAGCCGTATTTAAAGGAATATCTCATTTTAAATCAACATTAGGATTATACTGTTGTGATGTCATTATTCAGTATCTTCTCCTTTTCTCACTAACTTTCATGTCACCACCTGCTCTCCTGTCAGCATTCTAACTTACAAACACAAACTGTAGGTTTAGCCATCATGTTCTTTCATAAACAGCCTGATTGGAAAGAAAACATTGCCACTGAGATGTCACAACAAGCACTTTTATTATTATTATTTAGTATTTATTATTGCTGTTATTATTACAGTGCACACACACATTCTCACAATTATTGCACAAATCAATCAAGCAGTATTCAAGTCTGTTCGTACCTGAAATGTCTTCTTCCTGACTTTTGCCGTGGCAAAGCGTTTGACTAGAGTGGTGAAGTCCAATGTTCTAACAATGTCACTTTCCAATGACATCAATGTCAAGTGGGTGAGCCTTTCTTGTCCCATTGTAGACCGTATCCTGTTCTTGACAAGCCCAAGTTTTGAAAAGGAGCGCTCTCCAGAGGCATTTGTTACAGGGAGAGTTAAGTAAATCCTGAAGGCAATATCCACATTTGGAAAAACTGATGACAGGTTCCTCTTCCTTATTATTTGAAGCAAGTGCTGCACACTTTTATTGTCTTTGTTTTTGATGAATTCTTTGAATTGCACTATTTCATCTACAAATTCGGGAGCCCTCTCACAGGGTTCCATGTCGTTGTTCCGACCTCTCGCTGTTCCGACCTCCCCTCTCCCAGCCCCCATGCCTAAACCTAACCTCCCCCAGACCCTAACCCAAAACCTAACCTCTCCCACCCCCACGCCTAAACCTAACCTCCCCCAGACCCTAACCCAAAACCTAACCTCTCCCACCCCCCACGCCTAAACCTAAGGTCGGCATTGCGAGTGGCCGGCATAGCAGGTGGACACCCTCTCACAGTGGATGTTATTACTCTGCAAAAAAAATTGAATGGCGTCAGTAAAAAAAACATTTTTTGCGAAGACCCTGGACAGGGGGCCCAAAAAAAAAACATCAAGGGTCCCCAAAAAAAATAATAATAATAATAAAAAAAAATTTGGGCCCCTTGATGTCCCGGGCCCCGGGCATCAGCCCGGGTAAGCCCGTTGGTAAAATCGGCCCTGCCTGCATGGCAGGAGAGTGTCAGCGACGGTTTCTGTTTCATTTTGATCAGTTTCTAGTCCTGACTCAGTGGGTGGTTTGCGACTGCGTATTGAAAAACTAGTGAGTTAGTGAACTAGCTGGCCAGCTAGCTTGCGCTGCCTGTCACTGAAATAACGCTAGTAGGAGGAAGGGGCCGGGGTTGTGCAGGTATAGATGCCTAGCTGGCCACTTTCGAGTCACGCTTTGCAAATACAGAACAAAATCCAAACACATTTTGCAAAATACAGACTAACATTAAAATACAGACAGTTAACTTTACTTTACCGGGGCTTCCCAATTCCAAGGTCAATTTTAGATTTTTTTACGGGCAATTTGTCCGAGCCCCCGCTAATTTCCTACCCAAGTTAATGTGTGTAATAACTTAGATTAAAAGTTATGAGAGTAGTTCCATAAGAGAACTGAATTTAATTAAATTTAACAGTAACTTCAATGATGATTGAAGTTTAAACTGATTATAGAAATCAAACTCATGATGCACTTACCAGGTTTTTATCCCAAAAAAGTCATCCCTATATTTTGTTTTCTTTAATATATTAAATTGATACAGGTCTGCTGATTTGTTCTGGATTGTCTCAGTAGCTAATCTACATTTAGACTTTGGACTTGACTTGAGACTTGTACGCCACTTGAGACTGACTTGGGACTTGAGCAAAGGTGGCCACGTTGGTGTGTGTGTGTGTGTGTGTGTGTGTGTGTGTGTGTGTGGACAGATGGAGAACACAGATGCATTGATCTATATATTACACTCACTGCATGAGTGATAGATGGTGTTGCTGACACACACACACACACACACAAACGCACACATGCGCGCACCACCCGCATCAATATGTCTTTGTGCTACCTTAAAAAATCCTGCAAATCTTAGGGAAAGACATTTGTCTTTCTTGTAAAGTGAAGAGCTGGATCCTTGGCTTACGAGTCAACTCTAGTCCACTGGGACTTCTACGCTTTAATGCCTTGAAGGAGGTTTTGTTGTGTAAATCAGACGCCTGTCGGCTCCCCTGAGAACTCATCCCTCTCGCTCACTCTCTCTGTCACTTCCCCAAGTTAATAATTGATGAGAGTTTTGGCAGATCCCTTATGTAGGAATGACTGTTTCTTTTATGCCACAGTTAAAATGTAAGGCATGATGTCCTTGCTTGTTTGTGTGTGCCTGTGCTTGTATGGGTTTGTGTGAGTGTTTGTCAGATCAATCTGACAGCTCTGAACAGGCATACATTACATAAACTGTGTTTCAAATATTCTGACAACAGGTTGAGTCTCCCAGCTTCTGTCACGTGGGTTCTCTCTCCATACCTGATGTATTACCTCGCCCTAACTGCATGGTGTCATTTGGTCGCACTTTATTCAGAGTAATGTTTATTTTTACTTCCAGAGATATTGCATTTCTTTGCCTGTGTTGGCGTATGAAAATGTTGGCCCCTACTGATATTAACATGGCTGTTATGGCCAATACCCAATATCTATCCATGTTGATATGATCTGTATAAAAACCAGTTTCTATAGAATTAAGAGATAACTGCTTTAGTGGCCTTCATGGTACATCAGTAGGCACTGGCAGAATAAAATAGCAGTGTTAAGAGCTAAGCTTTCATGTGTGAAATGGCAGAGTGAATTAAACCTGGCTGATTGAAAAAAGAAAATTGTACCATACATACTGAAAAACATGTAAACACTGAGTTTGAAAAAGTAATGTCTTTCTTTATTTCCAACATTTGGAAAAGCTCAGAAATCATAGATTTACAGCATTGTTTCCTCTCAATATGAACATTTTGCCCGATATCGATAACCAATATGATTAACATTGCTGTTATTTTGCTCACACAATATATTAAAAAATGTATGACTAACATCGGCCGATACCGATATCATTGCTGATATATCGTGCATCCCTAATTTAGAGCACAGTGAATTGAACTGATAGACTGAGAGCAGGTAGAGGGGCGTGATGCTGTGTGTGGTGAGGGAGTAGAGAGCAGGTAGAGGGGAGTGATGCTGTGTGTGGTGAGGGAGTAGAGATCAGGTAGAGGGGAGTGATGCTGTGTGTGGTGAGGGAGTAGAGAGCAGGTAGAGGGGAGTGATGCTGTGTGTGCTGAGGGAGTAGAGAGCAGGTAGAGGGGAGTGATGCTGTGTGTGGTGAGGGAGTAGAGCGCAGGTAGAGGGGAGTGATGCTGTGTGTGCTGAGGGAGTAGAGAGCAGGTAGAGGGGAGTGATGCTGTGTGTGCTGAGGGAGTAGAGAGCAGGTAGAGGGGAGTGATGCTGTGTGTGGTGAGGGAGTAGAGAGCAGGTAGAGGGGAGTGATGCTGTGTGTGCTGAGGGAGTAGAGAGCAGGTAAAGGGGAGTGATGCTGTGTGTGCTGAGGGAGTAGAGAGCAGGTAGAGAAGAGTGATGCTGTGTGTGCTGAGGGAGTAGAGAGCAGGTAGAGGGGAGTGATGCTGTGTGTGCTGAGGGAGTAGAGAGCAGGTAGAGGGGAGTGATGCTGTGTGTGCTGAGGGAGTAGAGAGCAGGTAAAGGGGAGTGATGCTGTGTGTGCTGAGGGAGTAGAGAGCAGGTAGAGAAGAGTGATGCTGTGTGTGCTGAGGGAGTAGAGAGCAGGTAGAGGGGAGTGATGCTGTGTGTGCTGAGGGAGTAGAGAGCAGGTAGAGGGGAGTGATGCTGTGTGTGCTGAGGGAGTAGAGAGCAGGTAGAGGGGAGTGATGCTGTGTGTGCTGAGGGAGTAGAGAGCAGGTAGAGGGGAGTGATGCTGTGTGTGGTGAGGGAGTAGAGAGCAGGTAGAGGGGAGTGATGCTGTGTGTGGTGAGGGAGTAGAGAGCAGGTAGAGGGGAGTGATGCTGTGTGTGGTGAGGGAGTAGAGAGCAGGTAGAGGGGAGTGATGCTGTGTGTGCTGAGGGAGTAGAGAGCAGGTAGAGGGGAGTGATGCTGTGTGTGCTGAGGGAGTAGAGAGCAGGTAGAGGGGAGGGATGCTGTGTGTGGTGAGGGAGTAGAGAGCAGGTAGAGGGGAGTGATGCTGTGTGTGGTGAGGGAGTAGAGAGCAGGTAGAGGGGAGTGATGCTGTGTGTGTTGAGGGAGTAGAGAGCAGGTAGAGGGGAGTGATGCTGTGTGTGCTGAGGGAGTAGAGAGCAGGTAGAGGGGAGTGATGCTGTGTGTGCTGAGGGAGTAGAGAGCAGGTAGAGGGGAGTGATGCTGTGTGTGGTGAGGGAGTAGAGAGCAGGTAGAGGGGAGTGATGCTGTGTGTGCTGAGGGAGTAGAGAGCAGGTAGAGGGGAGTGATGCTGTGTGGTGAGGGAGTAGAGAGCAGGTAGAGGGGAGTGATGCTGTGTGTGCTGAGGGAGTAGAGAGCAGGTAGAGGGGAGTGATGCTGTGTGTGCTGAGGGAGTAGAGAGCAGGTAGAGGGGAGTGATGCTGTGTGTGCTGAGGGAGTAGAGAGCAGGTAGAGGGGAGTGATGCTGTGTGTGGTGAGGGAGTAGAGAGCAGGTAGAGGGGAGTGATGCTGTGTGTGCTGAGGGAGTAGAGAGCAGGTAGAGGGGAGTGATGCTGTGTGTGGTGAGGGAGTAGAGAGCAGGTAGAGGGGAGTGATGCTGTGTGTGCTGAGGGAGTAGAGAGCAGGTAGAGGGGAGTGATGCTGTGTGTGCTGAGGGAGTAGAGAGCAGGTAGAGGGGAGTGATGCTGTGTGTGGTGAGGGAGTAGAGAGCAGGTAGAGGGGAGTGATGCTGTGTGTGCTGAGGGAGTAGAGAGCAGGTAGAGGGGAGTGATGCTGTGTGTGCTGAGGGAGTAGAGAGCAGGTAGAGGGGAGTGATGCTGTGTGTGCTGAGGGAGTAGAGAGCAGGTAGAGGGGAGTGATGCTGTGTGTGCTGAGGGAGTAGAGAGCAGGTAGAGGGGAGTGATGCTGTGTGTGCTGAGGGAGTAGAGAGCAGGTAGAGGGGAGTGATGCTGTGTGTGCTGAGGGAGTAGGAAGTGGGGGAAAGAGTGAATGGAAGACAAAGGGAGGATGGCAGAAGCACAAAGCATAAGGAGGAGCAGAGAAGGAGACCGGGAGTAGAGAAGAGAGAGGGGAGAGATGGAGGAGTAGAATGGAGAAGAGGAGTAGAGAACAGAAGAGAGAGATAGACGATAGATGGAGCGAGAGAGACTTCACATTGCTTTTAACAGCATTATCCCAGCCCGTGGTCTATATAATTTAGAGCCATGACGCAATGAAGATACTGCACAGAGGGAGCCGCCTGGTCGGGAGGCTCACATGCACATTTAACACACACACACACACACACACACACACACACACACACACACAGACGCGCACGCACACACACACACACACACACACAGACGCACACACACACACACACACACACACACACACACACACACACACACACACACACACACCTTTCTCTTTACCTCACTCTCCCTCCTTTACTCCCTGTACACACACACACACACACACACACACACACATACACACACAGACGCGCACATACATATCACACACACACACACACACACATCACACACACACACACACACACACACACACACACACACACCTTTCTCTTTACCTCACTCTCCCTCCTTTACTCCCTGTCTTCTTGGCGATTGTGGTACATATTTAGAAGCGGCAGAGATTCAGGTGCATTCAGCTGTCTAGTTTTCTCATCCTACCGTATCTGAGTAGGTGGTATAGTAGTACTACTTACTTAACCATGCATTAGGGTCAGTTATTGCCCCTTGTGGTCATGGCTGGTAGTGCTTGGCATACCTGCGTCAAAGAGTATTTGCAAAAAGCAGGATGGCCTACTCACCTTCAGTGTTTGGTTTGTATTCAGACTGTTGGAAATCAGTGAGGGAAACATGGGGCTCCAGAGGCAGCAGACCCTCACACTATCTCTGGGCGTGTGTTTGCTAATAAATCATTGTATTTGTTTGACCCTTGTAAAACTAGAAAGTTTAAAACATTTAAATAAACAGTTACAGTATGTTGACCTTAAAAGCCTGCAGACCAGTGTCGCTCTCCCTCCTCACCTGTGTGCACTTTTTTGTTCTTTTGGTTTGATGTAGTTTGTGTTGTTGTTGTTTAGTCCTTAGTTTTTAGGTATTAAAATTATTGTTATAAACCTTAACCTCATCCTCATTATGTATCTGCAATGCAGTGTAAATGCTGACAGGAGTTGCACTGCACTCTATAAACTGCCTCCAAAGAAAAGGCAGGCAGTAGTGTGTGGCTTTCCATGTCTCTTCTTCATTTGCACCTGGCAGAGAAGCTATATTGGATGTAATGTAATGTAATGTGTCTTATGTGTGGGTACTGGCTGAGCTCCCATGACACCATCAGGCACATGGAGTTTTCTCATCATATATAGCCCTATGGTAATTTGGGGTGTTTTAGTAAATACATCTGTACTTGTATGTTGCTGAATTATCAGTCAACAACAAAATGCTCCCCAGGCAGGAGTTCATATAATGATAAATTATCTATGCATTGAGTGATGATCAAATTAATCAGTCACTGAAAAGCAACTTGACACTAGATGCATGTATGACTTGAATTTAGTATGCTGAAATTGTAGGCCTACTGCATGCACAGCCTACTGTCTATATGGTGTAGTGCACACAGCAGCACAGCCTACTGTCCATATGGTGTAGTGCACACAGCAGCACAGCCTACTGTCCATGGTGTGTAGTGCACACAGCAGGTTTTGCTACGTCCAGCATGCTAATTCATCACCGTCCACATCCAGTCAGTGAAGAAACCTGTTTCCCATTCCCAGTGGGCTTGTTTGAGTTCAGTAGCACTCCCAGCCTGATGTCAGACTGATTTGTCAATTCGTTAGACTCCATTTCCATCTTCTAGTCTGACATCGCCTCCGGTCTAAAAACGATTTCCATGAGGGGAATCCCTCAGGGGGAATAGATTTTCTCTAACCAATCACTAGAGACAAACATATCCACCTGAATATAACATTGATCCAGTTGGGAGAACGCAAAAAAAAAAAAAAAACTTTTGAATAAAGGCCTGTTCAGCCTCAATAGCAGCGTCTATCTCATCTATGGCGGCTGGCATTGTGGGTGTTACTCCTCCTCAGTGCACTTGACAACGGCATTAGTCCCGCCGATGTGCTGTTTATTGGCGCTGATTGGGTAATCATCAGATCGCCCTCGGCACTGATTGGCTAATAATTTGTTCAACAGAGGAAATCGCTGTTACATGTCACCGTGCCAGACCAGAAGCAGCCAAAACTCAATTCAGTGGAGTGGGCAGATTGGAAAGCAATGGTACTCCACAACTGTCCCTTCTAAATGACAGTACATCATATTCTAAATGTGTTTTGTCCTTCAGACCAGATTCCATGACATGTGAGCGAGCAGGTGTGATCAGCTGCTAATATGTGGGGGGGGTGGCTGTGGCTCAGGAGGTAGAGCACGTCGTCCACCAACCAGAAGGTCGGTGGTTCGATCCCCGGCTCCTCCAGTCCGCATGTCGAAGTGTCCATGGGCAAAACACTGAACCCCAAATTGCTCCCGATGGCTGTGCCAGCACCCTGTGTGGCAGCCTGCCGCCCTCTGTGTATGAATGGGTGAATGTAGGCACCTTGGATAAAAGCGCTATATAAATGCAGTCCATTTACCATTTGTCTCCTGCTAAGTCTTTCCTCTTGACATAAGTCCTGCCATGTTTCTCTTCCTGCAGGAGTTCCAGTGAGTGGAGGTTTTGAGAGCAGCATCATGATCCTCCACCGTGTCACACTCCTCCATCTCTCCCTCTCCCGCTGTCCTCTAGTGTAAGTCAGTCTCAGCTGTAGAGCTCAGATGTTGTTGCCCCCTTAGGTGACGGAAGGAAGGTGGCATTCTCTAAATGGGCGTGTGACATCACAAGAGGAGAACGTTCTGCTGGGACTGACACAGGGATGCAAAAATAAATCAATGTTTGCCACCGCTGCCTTTTTGAAGTTCTACTCTGCCGTGTCGTGCTGTAGACGGTTCAGGTCCTGCAAAGCCCTTGCAGCTGAGTTTCACCTTTTTCTTTCCGCCAACATCACGTTATTAATTAACATTAGATCATCTTTTTGTTTTACATTTGTGCATCGATTCAGAATCGTCCACGCCCACATCACGATATATCTAATAATAGAGAGATTTCGACACCCCTATCACCAATGCTGATTACTTTTTCATAATTTAACTGCACGAAATGTACAATGCTGAACATGTTCACAAAATCTTGTGTGTTAATTATCACCAGAGACAATGCATCAAGAAAATACGTACTATACTACATGCCCTCTGTAGTGCCTCATATAGCCTTTCTTTATATCATGTATCATGATATCAAATAATCCAACTAATTCAAGCCAAATGGGTTATCTTTGCAGGTATCATAGAAACCTTTGTTGAACGTAAGTACACTGAATGTTCTGTAAGAAATTTGAGCTTTGTCTCCATTGCTGCCATGATCGAGATGTCTGATAGTCTGTCAATCAAACATATTCTCCCTTCTCTCTCCCTCCCTCTCTTTCTCTCTCTCTCCGTCACTCTCTCTCTGTCTCTCTCTCCATATGAAGGGTTTGATGGAGAGCTGGTCGAATGTCAGCGGGAACTGTTGTTATAACCGGAGGAATTCTCGCCGGGCTGATACTGCTGTGCATTGTAGCAGTGCTCTGTTACTGTAGACTCCAGGTACAAAAAAAACACAAAGGCCCCCACGGTATAAATATGGAGGAAAAGGTGGCATTCTTTAAATGGGCATGTGACATCTCAAGAGGAGAGCGTTCTGCTGGGACTGACACAGGGATGCAAAGTCATGGAGATTGGAAAAAAGGTGACAGATACCAAGGCAGACATAAAACCACTCAGAAATCCTCTCATTTTGGAATGAAAAAGGCGATGTCACCTAAAGGTGACTAGTTTGCATCCCTGTGACATCACAAGAGGGAGTTCCATGAAATGGAACAGTGCCCCCTGCTGGTTGATTAATGCAATGTGGTCTCCAACCTGTACCATGCTCATTAAAGCGCACACACTTCACAACATGTTTTTATTTTATTTTGGTTAGTTAGTTTAACATGTAGATCGGATCATCTTAGTACACCTTTAATTTTGTCTAAATTTCTTGACTTTTTATTTCATTTTCCAACTATATTTTTTAACGTCTAATCTTCATCTTAGATTGACTTTGACTTTGATGAGCGCCAGTGATGTGACCAAGTCAACTTTGCTCGAGTCCCAAGTCAGTCTCAAGTGTTGAGGCACAAGTCTCAAGTCTAAATGTAGATTAGCTACTGAGTCAAGTCAGAACAAATCAACAGACCAGTATCAATTTAATATCTTCAAGAAAACAAAATATGAATGGGATAAAAACCTGGTAAGTGCATCATGAGTTTCATTTCTATAATCGGTTTCAACTTCAATAATCATTGAAGTTACTGTTACTCAAAATAAATTATATTACATTAAGTTGTCTTATGGAAAACTCTCTTCAGTCTAAGGCAGTGGTTCTCAAATGGGGATCCGGGGACCCCCAGGGGTCCGTGGCACTTTGCCAGGGGGTCCGCGAAAAGTTTTCAGGAAAATCTAAATTAAAACTTTTTTGGTGTGTGCAAAAGCTTCATAGTTCAACGAAAATATTGTATGCTTTAAATCTAAAATGGTTCATGGATTACATTCTAATCTAACAAACCTATCAATTTAAAAGTCAAGCATGTTACCGTGGAAACAATTAAGCTTAGCCCAAAATCACAAATCAGAATGAGGGGGTGCCCGGTATATTTTCTATCTTGTAAGGGGTCCTCAGCAGAGAAACATTTGAGAACCTCTGGTCTAAGGTATTTACACCAACACAATAACTTTTGTCCAGGCTTTAGAAAGTCATTCAAGTACAGTACAAGTCAAAGACAAGTCAAGTCCCAAGTCACCAGAACCCAAGTCAAGTTTCTCAAGTATTCTCTTCCCTGTCTCTGTTGTGCACATTAGTGACAGGAACAAAAACTGAAGCCCCAACACCTCCTCACTTTCTCTCCCCGTGTCTCTCGCTCATTCCACAGTACTACTGCTGTAAGAAGAATGACTCAGAGGGGGGCGGGGGCTCTGCGGTGGAAGGGGACTCCCACGCTCACTTGGCCTGCAACGCGTGCAGCGCCCTCGCCATGAACGGCACGCCCGTCACGCCTGTGGACCAGCCGGACACGGCTCCCCTTCGCAACCACTGCCCCACCTGCTCGCCATGCTACCTCCGCTCTGGACTCATGGACGACATGTGTAACGGAGGGGAGCGGCTGGGCTTCCACACCTACTACGAGAACCCCCTCCCACTGTCTGTCACCCCGCGGGGCCCCTCCCCACGGGGCCCCTCCCCTCTGGGTTACTACAGTCCCACGGACATGTTCCCACCCCCGCCGCGCCCCTACAGCACCCAGGTCTGACCCCGCGCCCCTCGATGCATAGTGACCATACATACATGAACACACTCATCATATAGTGACACACACCTGACATCTGGCACATGCCCTTTTGCTTGTGACTGAATTGTGAACATGAACATTCTTTTGCATTCAGTTGGTGCATTATGATGCTGCACATTTATTATGATGCTGCACAGTTGTTATGATGCTACACAGTTATTATGATGCTACACAGTTATTATGATGCTGCACAGTTATTATGATGCTGCACAGTTATGATGCTACACAGTTATTATGATGCTACACAGTTATTATGATGCTGCACAGTTATTATGATGCTGCACAGTTATTATGATGCTACACAGTTATTATGATGCTGCACAGTTATTATGATGCTACACAGTTATTATGATGCTACACAGTTATTATGATGCTGCACAGTTATTATGATGCACAGTTATTATGATGCTGCACAGTTATTATGATGCTACACAGTTATTATGATGCACAGTTATTATGATGCTGCACAGTTATTATGATGCTGCACAGTTATTATGATGCTGCACAGTTATTATGATGCTGCACAGTTATGATGCTACACAGTTATTATGATGCTACACAGTTATTATGATGCTGCACAGTTATTATGATGCTGCACAGTTATTATGATGCTGCACAGTTATTATGATGCTGCACAGTTATTATGATGCTGCACAGTTATTATGATGCTGCACAGTTATTATGATGCTGCATAGTTATTATGATGCTGCACAGTTATTATGATGCTGCACAGTTATTATGATGCTGCATAGTTATTATGATGCTGCACAGTTATGATGCTGCACAGTTATTATGATGCTGATGCTGCACAGTTATGATGCTGCACAGTTATTATGATGCTGCATAGTTATTATGATGCTGCACAGTTATTATGATGCTGCACAGTTATTATGATGCTGCATAGTTATTATGATGCTGCACAGTTATGATGCTGCACAGTTATTATGATGCTACACAGTTATTATGATGCTACACAGTTATTATGATGCTACACAGTTATTATGATGCTGCACAGTTATTATGATGCTACACAGTTATTATGATGCTGCACAGTTATTATGATGCTGCATAGTTATTATGATGCACAGTTATTATGATGCTACACAGTTATTATGATGCTACACAGTTATTATGATGCTGCACAGTTATTATGATGCTACACAGTTATTATGATGCTACACAGTTATTATGATGCTGCACAGTTATTATGATGCTACACAGTTATTATGATGCTGCACAGTTATGATGCTACACAGTTATTATGATGCTACACAGTTATTATGATGCTGCACAGTTATTATGATGCTGCACAGTTATGATGCTGCACAGTTATTATGATGCTACACAGTTATTATGATGCTACACAGTTATTATGATGCTACACAGTTATTATGATGCTGCACAGTTATTATGATGCTACACAGTTATTATGATGCTGCACAGTTATTATGATGCTGCATAGTTATTATGATGCACAGTTATTATGATGCTGCACAGTTATTATGATGCTACACAGTTATTATGATGCTACACAGTTATTATGATGCTGCACAGTTATTATGATGCTACACAGTTATTATGATGCTGCACAGTTATTATGATGCTACACAGTTATTATGATGCTGCACAGTTATTATGATGCTGCACAGTTATTATGATGCTACACAGTTATTATGATGCTACACAGTTATTATGATGCTGCACAGTTATTATGATGCTACACAGTTATTATGATGCTGCACAGTTATTATGATGCTGCACAGTTATTATGATGCTGCACAGTTATTATGATGCTGCACAGTTATTATGATGCTGCACAGTTATTATGATGCTGCACAGTTATTATGATGCTGCATAGTTATTATGATGCTGCACAGTTATTATGATGCTGCACAGTTATTATGATGCTGCACAGTTATTATGATGCTGCACAGTTATTATGATGCTGCACAGTTATGATGCTGCACAGTTATTATGATGCTGCACAGTTATGATGCTGCACAGTTATTATGATGCTACACAGTTATTATGATGCTAGACAGTTATTATGATGCTGCACATTTATTATGATGCTACACATTTATTATGATGCTACACATTTATTATGATGCTGCACAGTTATTATGATGCTGCATAGTTATGATGCTGCACAGTTATTATGATGCTGCACAGTTATGATGCTGCACAGTTATGATGCTGCACAGTTATTATGATGCTGATGCTGCACAGTTATGATGCTGCACAGTTATTATGATGTTACACAGTTATTATGATGCTGCACAGTTATTATGATGCTACACAGTTATTATGATGCTGCACAGTTATGATGCTGCACAGTTATTATGATGATGCGACACAGTTATTATGATGCTGCACAGTTATTATGATGCTGCACAGTTATTATGATGCTGATGCTGCACAGTTATGATGCTGCACAGTTATTATGATGCTGATGCTGCACAGTTATGATGCTGCACAGTTATTATGATGCTACACAGTTATTATGATGCTGCACAGTTATTATGATGCTGCACAGTTATTATGATGCTGCACAGTTATTATGATGCTGCACAGTTATTATGATGCTGCACAGTTATTATGATGCTGCACAGTTATTATGATGCTGATGCTGCACAGTTATGATGCTGCACAGTTATTATGATGCTGATGCTGCACAGTTATGATGCTGCACAGTTATTATGATGCTACACAGTTATTATGATGCTGCACAGTTATTATGATGCTGCACAGTTATTATGATGCTGATGCTGCACAGTTATGATGCTGCACAGTTATTATGATGCTACACAGTTATTATGATGCTGCACAGTTATTATGATGCTGCACAGTTATTATGATGCTGCACAGTTATTATGATGCTACACAGTTATTATGATGCACAGTTATTATGATGCTGCACAGTTATGCAGACCCACACATCCAAGGAGTGCCGCAGAAGTGGAGCCCACTGATAGAGCCTCCATGTGGGAAACAAAGCCACAGACCAGCCCCTTGGGAGCTGCAGTCAGCAGGGTGTAGAGCAGTGTTACATCAGGCAGGGATATGGTACGGCAGGGGTCTTCAAAGTCTGAGACTGTGGGCCTCCCCCCAGACAACAGTTGGAAAAAGAGCCCCCCCCCCCCCCCCCCTCCCCGCTTAATTCCTGGATGCCTATGGGTTCATGATTGTTATTTGATCCTGTAGACACTCAACAATTGAGCCAAGATAGCCTGATATTGCTGTTTGATATACCGTACTTCAGACTACACCAAATACAAAAGGTCTGTCTGAAGGCATTTATTTGTTTCTGACTCTGGGAAAGTAGGAAAGACTGTCAAATTCCCCGAAACTACTGTATCTCTGAACTATCTCTTTAACCAAATCACACACATTTTAGGCTATTTTATGTGATCTCCTTTTGATAACTCATGTAATATTTTTTCACTGCCATTCACTGAGCCTCCCCTGAAACTGCTTGGAGCCCCCCCTGGGGAGGCCTGCCTCCCACTTTGAATACTGGTTGTATACAACCTCAGTTTCATTCACACACACACACCCCCATTCCCCCCACCCATTTAGTTTCTGTTATTCGCTCCTGCATTGTTCAACCCCCTCTCCCTGGTAGCATGAAAGTAGCATGAAATGAAAGGGTCGAATGCTAGCCTGGGATACCCAGCTTACTATACATGAGGGCTAACAGTTTTTCTATTAGGTGTTATCGTTTGTCAATTACATCAATCTTAATTTGTTGAAATTTAATTTTCAATTTAAGCATATTTAAGCATCTTATGTATGTGTATCTTTACAAAAGTGCAGTTGCTTTACAGCAAACCACTCTAAAGACTCTAGTATCAGTCTGGGTTGCAAAAATCCTGAAATATAAATAAGTGGGGGGGAGGGGGGTTAGCGTTAGGGGTGATGATTAGCTCCGACTAACTGTGGACCACAAATATCCACCTGCCCTTCAGTAGTAGACTACTGTATCTGAGCCATGACTAATTTGAAGCATTATCTGTTTGGGTAGTGGAACATAATGTAAGCTATTCTTATTGAGGTTCCTCATAGTTAAGGCTCTGAGTGATTTACAGTAAGTTGATGTAACAGTTTATGCAAGTAGAGCACATGTCAGGTTTTATTTTGGAGGCTGGAACTGTAAGTGATGGTGTTAAGTGCGTGTGACTTCTCTCACACTCTGCCTCTGAGGCACAGGCACACTCCTGTGAATAAACCTGATGGCATCTGATTCCAACGTTAAGCAGCCTCCCTGTTTTCTACTGAGAGTGCAAAGCCTGAACACTCGCTTACAATAACATGACAGACAGGCTGAGGGAGAGCAGCATGACAGACAGGCTGAGGGAGAGCAGCATGACAGACAGGCTGAGGGAGAGCAGCAGGGGCTCCTTCTATCTCATACAAATCACCCTGTCATTCCCCCAAAATACCAAACAAAGTGCATTCCTTAACAGTTCAATAAGGAACACATCTTTTACTTTCCAAATACGGGACGATTCCTTATTTTGAGGGACGGTTGGCAACCCTAAGGAGTCTCCTATTTCGTGTGAATTTTGTTTTCTTGTGTCCACACTCCTGGTTAACCTGAAACTAGCTGAACTAACCTGGAACTAGACTACTGAAAGCAGTTTACTCATTAAGTGTCTCCATATAAGTTATGATTTACGTAACTTTCTAATGTTTACACATTCAGATGGATGGAAGGAAAGCAAGCATCCTCAGACTATGGGTAGCCTTGGTCTTGGATAAATCTTAGGTAGAAATGGAGAAACTGGGATCATGTACCATACTTTATTGATCTTGTATGTAGTAAGTTTTGTATAGGTTTTGTATGTATACAGTATAAGCCATGGTATCTGGTACAGTATGCAGTGTTATAATTCCACAGTATATGAATCTATTTATCTTTCATTGTAGTTTATAGTGAGGGACATCAGGGTTTTTAAGTGTGTTTTTGGTGAGTTTATGCCAAATGTGAGTTTTCCATACTCTTCAACCTTCCCCCATCTTAATTTCTCTGTGTTCTTGTGTCTGTTTCTGCCGGTTACAGTGGGGCTACAACAGAGAAACACAGAATAGCATGGTACTAGAAATTCACTTCAGAATGACCTTACCCTGTTCTTAAACTCAACAAAAAATATAGGTTTTAACACAAATATTGAGCATTATTGATAAAAGAGTATAGGTAAAAGACAGATAATATATATATATATATATATATATATATATATATATATATATATATATATAAAATTTATTTATTTATTTAGTATATTTTCACACCCCTGTTTCACATGCCCTTCCTTATCCTGTGGCTCTTTGTTAAGACGTACAGTATGTGGTCAATTACAGTATGTATAACTACTCCTATGTTTATTTAGATGTCCACTCAGCATTGGTGTTCACTGCAACATATTCAATATACTCTCACTCATCCAATATGTTCCCTGTAGTTTGGTTGTGGGGATTTAGTTTAGTGCTCACTAGTTCTGTGACGACCAGTCTTTTTTCCAAGTCACCACAAAGAGCACCTTGATGTATCAGAATTGACCCATTTTTTATTATTGTTGAAAGTTGTATTTTTCAGAGCCTGTACTGAAA
This sequence comes from Poromitra crassiceps, assembly GCF_964638095.1. Taxonomy (NCBI): domain Eukaryota; kingdom Metazoa; phylum Chordata; class Actinopteri; order Beryciformes; family Melamphaidae; genus Poromitra; species Poromitra crassiceps. The sequence goes on along the minus strand of NC_139625.1, from coordinate 52,503,338 downwards.
AAAGGAACAAGAATAAGTTTGATGCAGTGGGTTTTAAACAAATGAGAAATATCCATGTTTTCACAAAATGTTCCTTTCTGAGGAGGAATAAACATTTCTATCTGCCTGGATATATACATATTTTTGTCTGTCTGGCTATATACACGGGATGTAGAAATCTCGTTGGCAATCCCTAAAAAAGAAAAGAAAAACACACATGACAAGTGTTGACTCATGGGTGCACCAATAAAAAGTTTGGGAAATTATGAAAATATAAGTCAGAAGTGAAAATCGTGAAACCTCAAAGGGAACTGAAACTACTGTAGGAAAGGACACTGCAAAACCGATACAGCGTCATTGGGATAAGGGGATAAACTGAATGAAACAGAGAGGAAATTAAGAGAAACTGGGTGTGCGTTAGGCCAGTGTTTCTCAACGTGGGGTCCGTGAGGGAGTTTCGGGGGGTCCCCAGCAAACTGCCTAATTGTTAAACTCCACCTTTATGTCATTTACAAGACGAACACACAGAATGTAGAATTTCTTTTTATCCTTGTTTCACTATTATATCTCTAACCTCGTGAGGTAGCTGGATTTGCATGATCACACAACAAATCCATCTTGCCACGCTCCAATCTATTGGTTTGAATCCCAACCACCAGTGGTTCGCACCAATCGGTGTCCTTTGAGGCAACTATGGGCGGCCTTTGGTGTGACGCCAGTGAGAGCGAGCCCGTGACAGATGTGATAGACAGATGATTCATCCACTCACCTGCCAGGTATTTTTTGAAAGTGCCTGCCCTTTGAAATGGTTTCCCGAGAGTTTCCCAGAAGGTTATGTGAAAACAAACCATCTGGCAGTGACAGGTTATTATATCTCTACCTATACAGATAGTTATGAAATTCAGGACAAAGTGATATCCAACAATAAACAATATTCTCAGATTTGGGTTTGAGAGATTAAATCTCATTGGCGTTGATATGAAAAAGGTTGAGAATCCCTGTGTTAGGGTCCTGAGAGGGAGAATACGGGCATAACGAGAGTGTTCCTTACCAGAGCGACTGAACCCTCTTTGTTATTCCACATTCATGCTAAGGTATTCCAGCGCTGTACCTGCAGGACCGGTTTTCTCTCCGGTCAGGCAGCTCAATGTCACTGATAATAATAGGCCCGCACCACACTGTCACACCAGTACCCTGGGGTGAAAGATCACAAATACCACATCCTATCCCTTTCAACTCTTATCAACAATATGTAGGCTACTGTGTGTACCTCAGACTTGCATGGCACATTTAGAACGTTTACTCAGTGCCTGTGGAAACTAGGCTGTCATTTATGTGGAAATGTGTCACGCTGAGCGATGGGAAGAGATAAGCGAGGATGATCATTCAAGTGTGTGACACAAAACTATGTCACCTTTTGTTGCATAAAAACATAACCTTTTACACGCTAGTTTGGAAACGACACTCTTCGTTTGAAAGATGGCGATCACAAACAATGATTTAAGCTGTTCTTTTGGTTTCAGAGGTGGGTCTGGGTGGGTGTGAGAGAGAGAGAGAGGGTGTTGGCTGGACAATAGAAGATAAATAATTAAGGGACACAATAAGAAAGGTGCGCTCTATGGTGGGTGTGTCTAGGTCGCTGTCATTCTAACACAGACTTGGGTCACATATGAACCCTGTTAAACCTGTTACCACAGCATATAAGCACCTGCAACACTCTTTCCCCGACGGTGTTGTATGTGGCTCTGCCTGCTGCTAGGAGGGTGTAAGGACCTGTGTGCTGGAGTATCTCAGTGTGTGTTCACCTGTCTACCTTTGGACCATAACTGTGTCTTGACGGAGGTTCCTTGTGTCTGGATGACTGGACTTTATCCTGATAGATCCTGATATACTAACTCACACGCTGGCTTTCCTGTTGCTATACGAGCTTCACCTACATCTCTGATTATTCAAGTAAAAACGTATTCTGCTTCATGGTTTTGAATTCACCTTGCATCTCTGATCCACTCGAGATTTGGTTTTCATCAGCTGGTGACACCTACAGCTGCCTGGAGTAGAACCGTCTTCATCCAGAACTGATAGTACCGGTACTAGATACCTGGGGATTTTTATGAATGACTTTTGGATTTGGTCAAGACATCTGTTTCCAGGGATCTCTCTAACTGACTGGAGTTCACCTTTGGGAACTTGAACCAAGGTTGCTTTTAAGTGTGAACGTCTGTGTGTGTGTGTGTGTGTGTGTGTGTGTGTGTGTGTGTGCGCGTGCGCGTGCGTGCGTGTGTGTGTGTGTGTGTGTGTGTGTGTGTGTGTGAGGGCTAACCCCAGTGGCTGTGTAGCTGGGCAATATGATGGAGGAGGTGTCCATCGCAGTGGCGTATGACGCCCATGTTGTGGACCAGATGAACGAGGAGGAGATCCTGGCCTGTCTGGTGGCTGAGTCACGACAGAAAACCACAGTAAGACTACTTGTTGTATGGATTTGTTAAAGTATACAACATTCCACTGCTATGACAGCGCCACAGCTAATATCAACAGCTGAACCACGATTACAACATAAACTAAACATTAACTAGGTCCACATCGAGGTTCTGGTGTTTGAAGGTTTGCAGAATTACAGTCAGAAACAGAATCGGGTTATCCGTTATCTATTTTATCTGAAGTGGTGGGATTGGTACAGGGCCGGTTCCAGAACAAGATGACTAGGGATGCATCCTAGATAGGAAGGGGTGCAGATGCCCGGCCGAAGGAAAAATTTGACATGTTATTTTACTAAAAATAATGCATTTTACCATCATTTCAAGTAGAATGATACCACCCAAGCAAGAATATTTCAAGTGTTTCAAGTGCTTTACTGAAATATCTGGACCATATAATGATAATACAATTATCTCAACCTTAAAAGGTTACATATAGGTGCCAAAAAGCCATAAATTCACATCAAAGAACAAAGAAAAACAACAATTATAATTCAAGTTTAAACAGTAAGTGTGCAGCTGCAGCATTTATTATTTTTTTTATTTATTTTTTACTTTTCAACTGAGCATGCAGACAATTAAAATAAGGGTGCAATGCATGCTTTTGCACCCCCGTAGAACCGGGCCTGGATTGGTATTGAGACATGTCAACAACTTAGACAGTAGGCATACCACAGTTAGCCTATTACTGACACATGATACAAGGATACAACAACAACAACAGGATCTGACATAGAGTAGACTTGTACAAGTCAGCATTGGGATCCTTTACAAACAAGAAAAAACACTTTCAGAAAAAGAAGAAAAAATCTCCAAAAAGCAATCTTGAATTTGCTTGAATAGATTAAAAAAAAAACATTTTGAGCTCTAATGGGTTTCAGGATCTCATGGCTTTCAAAAGCGCAAGCATTTTTTCATAGCATAAAAAATATGCACATCAAACCTGGAGTTTCTTACGACACTGACTGCGCAGTGAGTGAAATAAAATACAACTGGGGTCGACTCTGAGCTTCATAAACTTGGCTGTGACAGGCATAAGAGTGGCGGGGTCATTTTACATGTGAAAAGTATTCTCAATGTACAATATTTTCAAAACTGATTTAGCAATGACAAGCATAAGCATAACAGAGCTTACACTGTAACGCAAAACAGATTTCTGTGCATGAGATGGAGAGGGAAATGGAGTCTAATCATTCACTTTAGATTTTTGAATTGTGAGAATTGTCTTTCTTTCAGGCTTAAAAAATGTATTTATGCCCAAAAAATATTGTATGCACCAGATTTTCTCCATGTGTTCATACTACTCTCTTATCTTCTTATCCCGATTTCGATCTCTTTCCAGGTCTGTTCTTGATTTGTCTGGCTCACATTATATCTGGCACTATATCTGTTGGGAGGAGATAACTCTCTTCAGCTCAGGCAAATATGAGGGTTGTTGATATGACTGTAGTTGATTGGCCTTGACTCTCTCCCTGCAGGTTCCAACAAAGAAAGCTAAACTGAGGGAAAGCCAACCTAAAGTAGTGGAAGAAGAAGACGAAGCAGAAGAGGATCCCCTCGACAAATACCAGGTCAGAAATATTTAACTTCCTCCAAAAACATTTGACACCTTTAAGATGAAGACGATGAAAACCAGAACTCACTCTCTTTGTATGTCAATCCAAATACCCATTCCTCTCCCATCTTAACCACAATCTTAGAGGCAAAGTTTTAACAAGTTTAACTCTTTTCTTTTTTTCCTTTATTTATGTAGGGAGGGAGGGTTGATTGAGTACATTTGCTTTTTTCAGCAACATCCCACTTTACAATTATTCTGTTACACACATTCACATCTGGAAGCTGCCCAGGACAACTGCTGTCTTGTACTGATGGAGACAGAGCAGCTTGACTGGAGCGGTGGTTGTTGTGAGCAGAGGGAAGGAATGTTTCTCGTTCTCTTCCCCCACTCAGGTTTTAAAAGCCATTCATGGAATTCAAACCAGCAACTTCTCCAGCCAAATTCTTTAACATTTGGGCTACAGCCGCAACGCTTTAGCTTTCTGAATAATGTAGTTTGTGTTCTGCCATGTTCTGCAGAACCTGACAAACTGTTCTTCTTTTGTATAGAGGGAGAACCGTCAGCTGCAGCAGGCCAGCCTGCGTCTGGAGCAGGAGAATGACAACTTAGCCCACAGACTGGTCACCAGCAAGATCGCCTTAAGGCATGCCCTGGACCAGGTACTATCATCACCTACTGTCCTGTCAGAAAGAGGGAGGAGGAGTTTTCTTACTAAATGAAATGTCATCAGCTGCCTCTCAAATCTGAGGATCCAATGTGTAGAAGGTTTAAATATTTTGACAACCACAGACTTGCGTTACATCCAATCCATTAAGAATGCAATTATTTTATTTGTGCAACCATTTTATACGAGTTGTTGGATGGAAACCCAATCGTTTTCCAGTAGATGATATCATTATGTTAAGAGACATTTTCACATTGACATTTTTCGCTCCCAATGCCGCCCTCAACGTGTATGCTAGTCTTTCTTTGACCATTGACATAAATAGGACTCTACCCTCAATGGGCCAGCAGCACTGCTAAACATGCTGCCATGCCACATAAAACAACAGCAGCTCTGCTCTGTTCAATGGAACGTTTTAGTGTCATGCAATCCAAAGCATTCCCCAGCCCTTTCCACCTGACTAAGACAAAAGACGGCAACACCTGCTGCTCTGCGTGTCCTGAAGTGTTCGCTGGTTTGTTGACAGGCAGAGGACAGAGTGGACGAACTGACCAAAGACCTTCTGCAGACCAGACACCGTCTACAGGCCACAGAGGACGAGAAGAGAGTGAAGGTGGAGGAGGGTGCAATGGTAAGAACATGTTCACCATCACTATAGGTGTGAACATGTAATTGTAAGCAGGTATGATTAAAGAATCTAATGTATTCTCTTCTATTCTATTCGTCCTACAGTTGAAGGAGGTGTTTCGGACGGAGTTGGAGAAAGCTGAGCAGGATGTCAAGAGGTCGTCAGGCATCATTGCAGACTACAAACAGGTACAAACACATTCAGCCACAATGATGATGTGATGGAAATCACAAATGAAAAACACACTGTTTTAAGAATTAGGAGGCACACTCATGGTTACTAATTACAAATGAAAATATATTACTGGTGTACAAGCTAAGAAACTAAAATTAAATCTATATACGCCATTGAATATCGAATAGCTCATAAAGACAATTTGCAAAACTATTGCGATTGTGAGCTGAAGTTATTTTTCACCATTGACTCTTATGTGGATGCAACGTCAACAGATAAACGGAGGCAAATTAACAGTCTTTATTAGCATAATCTATGCAAAAAACTCCTATTAGTATGAGAGATGTTTAGCTGAAGTTAAGATGACTATCCGAATGTTTATATATTTGTAATTACATGTTCTTCAACGTAACATACCCCCTGTTATGGATGGGTCTCATTCATAAAAGATTCCACTGTACAAATTTGTGCTTGTAATGAAGTAAAAGCCAGAGTTGAGATTTATGAAAAACTGATGCCAAATCAGGAGGTTGCATTCATTTTCCAAAATTTCTGTGACATGTGATATAAAGCTAATGTCTATCATTACCTTCATTACCTAAGGTATGAATGCCTTTTCTTTTCATTCATTTTATTATCTTATTTATGGTATTAATGAAAAACATGTAGGCCTATGGGATCCAGGACAAAGTCAAAGAGCCTTTTTATAAATGATTCTCGTGATCTTCAAGTGTGATGCTCTTTCTGCCAGATCTGCTCTCAGCTGACGAGTCGTCTGGAGAGGCAGCAGGCCGCACACAGAGATGAGCTGGAGGCACTCAAGGTGAGAACAGCTGTTGTCATCATACCTCTCACTTCTTTTTCACCTCATGTTAAACACCATTTGGCAGGGTTTCATTTGAAAGCTCATTCTGAAGATCTATTTATATTATAGTTATTTTAAATAGAAAAGGTTAATTGATCTGTATTACCAAAACAGGGACAATTCATGTCTATATAACACTAATAATACAGTATTTGTATAGCAGCTTTCATCCCAAATTGTAGCCACATCTCCATACTATAATTCAAGAGCCAGTGGCGGTGCGCAATTGTTCAGTTGTGATGTCATCAGTGATGTCACTCGAGCAACTGTGATGTCGTTAGTGATGTCATAAGTGATGTCACTCGAACAGGTGTGATGTCGTTAGTGATGTCATAAGTGATGTCACTCGAACAGGTGTGATGTCATTAGTGATGTAATATAATTTATTTCTCTCTTTCCACCCGGCAGAGTGCAGTGAAGGCTTGCTCCCACTGTCGACACGTTGTGGAATCAGTGGAGCGATCCAGCTCAGGTGAATTGGATGAGTCCTCTGCAGCAGCACAGGCTGAGGGTCGTGGGCCGGCTGACCCATGCCGAGGTGAGAACGCTGTGGGACCCGGAGAGGCGGAGCAGAGGAGGGAGGAGAGGCGGAGGGAGCAGCAGAGGGAGGGCCTCGCCGCCCAGGTCAGGACGCTGGAGCGGGAACTCGCCCAGACCAAACTCCAGATGGTGGAGGCCAAGTGCAAGATCCAGGTCAGACCATCACACATACCCATACCCACACACACACACACACACACACACACACACACACTCAGGCACACACACACACGCCTAAAAAGAAAAAGAAAATTTGAAATTTGGGTCGCGACCTAATGACAAAAGATAAATATGGGTCGTGAGGCTAGATCATTTGAGAACCACTGATCTAACCTAAACCTAATTCTAAGATCCAATACATTTTAATGTAATGCAATTTCACGTAACATCAACATTTATTTTTGGCCCACAATTTCAAAAAGAAAAATATACAAGGCGGATGTTTTTGGTTAGGTTAGACCACCAAAATCTGTGTTTTTATTTTACTGTATAACCCGCTAATGGCATTAGCATTGTCCATCCACATACTGTTTAACGTTAGCATTTGAGCTAACGCTATTGTAACAAACTATATCCACGATTCACATTGGACATGCAACATTACTAATCTGATTAATATCACATATTTGGGTGATGTACCCCATCAAATTGCTGTAGCGGGCTGTTTTAAAGCTAGAGCAAAGTTTCTGGTGTCATCTGAATGGAAGAATTACTCAATTTGAATATGAAAAATATAAATGTTGCTATAATAAACTTTGATTACCAGTCCTTTTCATCAAATTAGTAGCTATAATTGGGAGTGATGTTATTACAGTAGGCTACTGGTGGAAGTGCACGGTCACAATCTGGCCCTCTGGTAGCGAGGATTTTTGTGTGTGGCCCTCTCTATCATCAAAGTTGCCCATCCCTGATCCAGAGTAATGTTTTGCCCTTCATAGGAAAGAATTTGGGCACCTCTGATCTAACCTAAACCTAATCCTAACCCTAACCCTTAAAATAAACCCAACCCTAAATTAGCCCTTTGAAAAAGTGATGACAAGCAAAATGTCCTCACTTTGGATCATTTATTTTCATAATTTGGTACTCACCAAAGTATAAGAATACAATAATACACACACGATTTTGAAGCCAAGCATTTATACAGTAGATCCATCAGTTCATTGCACTCAAAACCGTTGTACAAGTACAAAAATATAACTATCACAATTAATTAAAGGCCAATCATGGAATGAATACTTTGCAATCAGAAAACATTTGAAATTGCCCTAGAGCACCACTCACACCTTCATTTTAAGATTTGTAATGTTGAACTTGCACAAATATGGGTTCAAATTAAACAATCCAAAAGTAAGTTCACATTTGTTTCTGCCGTACTTCTCACATGCCCATGTTCTCCACATACAGGAGCTGGAGCACCAGAAGGGAATCCTGTCCAATGACCTCCAGGAAGCAAAGAACAGCTGGTTCAACAAGGCCTTCACCTCCCTGCGGACATCCAGTGGGGGCCTGCACAGTATTAGTATACCCAGAGAAGGACCTCCCACAGTGGGATGGACTCTCCAGAGCGGCCCCCTCTCTGGATGGAGCACCAAGAGGCTATCATGGGCTCACAAAGACAGTTATGGAAATTTCTGATATCTGAATTTACACAGGATTCATGGCTGTCTCAACAGGGTGTTGCATAAACCTGGACTGTTAATCTGTTAAGGAAGCGATAAAAAACGATCAGATGTATTGAAAAAAGTTCAAGAAAAATATATAGGAGCCTGAGAATAAATTGACACTGTGTTGTGTTTATTTGATACTGTAGCTGCTATTTTTTATTTTGTGCACTAGAGGGCAGACACAGTGGGGAATGTAATGCAAATCTGTTTTCAGTTATATTGAAATCAGGTACTTTCTGTTGACTGTTGATGAAGTGCATCTTACATATGTACACTCATTCCATCTACTCTGTGATTTCTTATGTCTAGTGTATTTCAATGTAAATGCAAATAAATGGGTTTTCGTCCCAGCTGTGGATTTTGAAATAATCATAATAGTAATGATAATAATAATTGTGGTGATTGGAATGTTTGAGTCATGGGAATTCAAGTTTCTACATGTCATACAATGAGGCAATACATGTCAGCAAATCAGACGGTTCTTTTTTAATGGGTTTCCCTATGGGGCTGCATGTTCCTCTTTCACTTTGACTATGATTGCTTTTAAAGTGTTGCTCGCCCAGTGCGCAGACCGCAGACCTGCACAGATCCCAGTCTGAGGAGCTGTAATGTAGATCACTATCTCTGAACTTTGCCACATACAAACGGACCAGAGTAAAAAACAGAAAACAGAGGGGAAAAAAGAAGAGGAGAGAAGAAAACAAGAGAAGAAAATTGAAGATAAGATAATAAAACAGAAGAGCCTTGACTGAACAAGTGAGGGTCAACTTGCAGCTATCTAAACTGCAATAAAGCAATAATTGAACAGTTTGACTGCTTGCTGCCTGCTTTGACACACTGCAGCGATGGCTGCTAGCGCCTGGCCCAGTCTGTTTGTCACTGGCCCAGTCTGGCCCAGTCTGTTTGTCACCGGGACTCTCCTCAGTTGTCTCATTGGAAGCAATGCACTGAACCTGCTGAAGGCAAATGCAGCATCAGGGAGTGAGTATGAATCTAAATGTGTTTGCAGTTTCTCATGTGAGTGTGTTCTGTCATTAACAAAACAAAATGGAAATCCTAAAATTATAAATAACCTTGTGGTGTAGCTATAACACAGTGAAATTCACAGCTATAATAGGTAATCCTATTTTCCCAACATACAGTAGCCTACATTAGTATAAGGACTATTCTATGATGCAGTATAGATGTAACAGCGTTTTTTTTTCTGTATTCTGTGTGTATCAGTAGCCTACTAATAATCAGAGCAATGGACAGTTAGAGTATGTGACTGTCACATACTCTGTCACCCTGTCACAATATGTCACAGTATGTGACCGCGTGTTATTTATTCCATCAGATCGTCCCTCGACACCTACAGTGCGGTGCTGGTGTGCTGGCTATCCAAACCAAACTCTCTGCTCCTGGCCTGAACCGCCACAGTCCCCACCAACACAATACATTGCCACCTACAGGTAAATAGACTCAGACTCAAGTTGTCACAGATTTGTGTGAGGTACAGTATGTGTGTAAACTTGTTTGTGTGTGCATATTTGTCAGTGAGAGACATAGACCGCTCGTCACAAAGCAATGCCATCTCATCCCTCCTGGCTCTTCATCCTCTGCACTGAACTCATCCTCATCTGGGCAGGTACAAGCACTATTTACATTTACACCAATGTTTTGTATGCAGTGCAAAAATAAGCAATATTTTATCAGTTGCTGAAGAGTTTTTCTCATTAGAGACACTATCTGCAATACACTGGAATTATTATGTTTATATGCTATATATGTTTATTATATTACCTGGCATTACATAGCCTCTTCTGTTCATTTTAGCTCTGGCACTGCCACCTGGAGGACATGAAGCTGCTCACTGACTACATCATTAACATCACAGCAGTCAACCAGGGGGGAAGCAGCTCCCATTTAGCAAGTTTCATGCTGGAGGAGATTGGTGAGAAATAGAATAATAGATCATCTAATCTAAAATATAGAAAGTGATTTATGGTGCCATAATAAGAATTCACAACTTGGTTCAATCAAATAATAAGGTGTACCGTATACTGTGAGAACCCAAATGTTTTTGAATAATTTAGATATTACAGTAGGCCTATATACACAGCATGCAGCAGTGCCAGTGCTGCACACAGTATCTCTCTCTGGTCACTCATATGAATATGAATCAGTCATATGAATTTAATCAGTGATTATAGATAGATACCCATAGATAAATCCAATACAGACATCTAAACACAGTTAAAGTTGAAACATTTTTTAAACTTGTTGACTTTCCCAAATTAGTATACAACTTTCTCAAGACTCCCCCTCCCCCCCCCCCCCCCTCTCTCTCTCTCTCTCTGCCTCTACAGTGAAACCAGACCCTCCTGTAGATGTGCGTGTTTTCCCTCATGGTATCAGGAAGTTGTCTGTGGAATGGTCCCCTCCCCCTACTTGGTCCAACTTGGACATCTTCCCCCTAAAATACCAGATCCAGTACCAGTGGGAAAACAGGGGCAGCCCACAGTCTGTCCATGTAAGAATAAACTGTGTGAACTTCAGCTTCAATCAAATCTGCTGGTAGATAGGATTACAATTCATCATATGGTAGAAGTAGAATCATTATCTAGAAACTTCATAACATACACAGATACTGTATGTGTTAAGTTGAAAATAAACGAAACTACAGCGAAAACCAGTAAGGTTTCTCTTTTGAAAGTTTAAAAAAAGTCCCTCCCTCTGTGGACACCCCTCCCCTTTCAAGTGGCTATGATGTTTTCAAAAAGTTAATGTAGGCTATAGAGAAAAGTAGGATGACATTTTTGTAAGAGACAGAGTAAAGGATTGTGACCTTTTCTTTGATTGGATTTCTCATTTTCTCTTCCAGCTGGGTCCGTTTGAAAGCACCAGAATGGACCTGAGGCGGCTGACGCCAGGGACCAGCTACTTGGTCCAGGTGTGTGCTATGGACCTGCTGGGCTTGGGAGAGTGCAGCACATGGAGCTCACCGGTTCAAACCACCTTACCAAAACCCTAGAGACTTTCTCCTCTCCTTTGAACTTACAACAAAGAATAACTGAAGAAAAACTGCAGACAACTTCTCTGTGTTTTCTCTGGTTGTGTTAAATGCACAAACAATGCAAGCAAGACTTATTGATATTGTTTTTATTTATAAAGGAATTAATGCACAGATGAAAAGTATGTCCGTACAGTATTATCACCTCCATTATTTATAGTTTAGTCTTTATCATAACACTGTTGGTCTTTGTTGGTTGAATCGTTGATCCTTGTAACAAATGATAATGTAATAACTAGATATTGTAATACATGGTCAAAATCTGAATGTCTTACCACATTATCCATCTATATATTATACATTAACAGGTTTTTATTGCATTTTTGATTCACGATTTTTTTAGAGTGATGATTGAGAGACATTTTATTACCTTCTGACAAGCTATTACAATGTGACAGATAATGCATTTTCAGTTGCTACAATCTTCTATCCTGTGAAAAATCCAATAAAAACTACATTGACAAAATGAGACCTTTGATATTAATCCATAGAACTGTCAGTCAATCACATCCACCACGAGTGGGGTGACAAACTCAGAGTGCCTGACACCCAGAGTGAAAGATGGGGGCCTGGGCAGGTGTAGGTGGACCTTCTCTGGACTGTGGGCGCCCGGTCCGGGAATACGGGAGTGATAACTGGGCCTCTTAGTCCGGCTCTGCATGGAGAAGGAGGGCTGGCGCTGGTGGTAGATGTTCGGGTCGGTGCTGTTGTATTGTCCTGGTCCGGGGGTCATGGCAAGGTCCTCAGAAGGTGCTCCGACCTTCCTCCGGCCCGAGAAACTGTAGCTGGCACTGCAGGGCTTGTTGGGAACCTGGGTGCCCAGCAGATTAGGGAGGGTGTACCTGGTGGGATGGGGAAGAGACTATTTAGGGTGACTTCATAGGAGCTCTAATATATATATATATATATATATATATATATATGACTGATGGAAATTTAGAAACTACAAGAACTCTCTCTGACTAAAACTGTTTCCCTCGCTGCCTTCACCTGTTGGGTGCTGGTACAGCATCCACACAGCGGTATCTGGTACGGGTGCCCATGGTGTAGCATGGTGGTCTGCGGTGAGCATTGACAGGTGGAGCTTTCTCTGGGCTGTAGGCACCAGGACCAGGAGTCTGGAACAGCTCAGCTAAGAACACACATAGACATTGGTTGGGAAATAGGGATGTTCTTCCCACGGCGCTGGCAGCAGGCCAGGCCAGGGGGGCAGAAGATGGCAAAGTCAGGACACTCACATGCGCTTTGTACCGCAAAATGACCGGTACGTGGTCTAATGCCTGCATGTGAGAAAGGCGCCGTGCCGGTATAAGCGCGACCCCGTCGTCGCGGAGATTTCACCACTTTCCAGCCTGTCAGAAGAGCGGTATGCGCTTTAGCGGATACTAGTGAGAAACGGGTGCAGTCATTTTCCGCGACACTCTCACGGGCGAGGTGTACACACGTTGCTTAATGTTCCAGCGGGCATAATCTAATCATTCGCGCACATTAAAGCAAACTGGCGAAATGATCTTGTGATAATAAGAGCAGTAGCCTATGTCAGCTTCATGTGTGGGTGTGCTGTGCTGATTTTCCCCTCTCCTCTCTGCTCGCTCTCTGGCCACAGTCCGTCCTCCTCCTTCAGTCACAGCCCGACAGGGCAAATGCATGAAGCGAAAGTGGAAGTATTTTGCTTACGTTGCCGACAGCGAAGGCAAGCCCGGACACATCAAATGAATCAAACACAACGCGATGCAGGTGAACGGATAAACAAGCAAACTTATTTCACCATTCAGAGTTTTGCCGACACGTCACTCCCCCACTCGCTCTGCAGTGCCCTTCCCCCCCCCCCCCACATACAGGCAATTTCGCTGATAGATTCCCACATGCGCGAGCCGAAGTGTGAAGGGAAATGTCCGATATTGACTTACAGGTAATTTTCCGGTACGCATGTGGGAAAAGGGCTTCTGTCAGTCAGTCAGTCATGGACATTTAGTGAAGGGGGTGGGGCTAGGGAATAGGGGCCGTATATAGAAGAGTCACGACATCTCCATTCACTCCAATTAACCAGTTTTTTACATTGCAAAAGGAACTTTTGGCAAAAAGGAACTTTTGGGAAGTAAGGTTCTGGATTAAGGAGCGCTGTCGAGTTGCAGCAGAATGGACCGTTTGTCATGTACTTTGAAAGGGTAAGACGTTTAAATAATGAAATTGTATATTATCAGCTTTGAACCTCCGTTGTCGCCACTCTCTTACTAGATTGCTCTGGGTAGGTCATAGAGAGTCAGGGTTCAGGGTATGGGTAGGGGCAGTGGCTAGGTGGGTGTGGGTTTTGGGAGGGCGTGGTCAGGAAAGGGGGCAGGGCTAGGGAAAAGCAGCCATAGATAGGGATGGGAAGGTCATTTCAAGGGGGGGTGGCTAGGTGGATGTGGGTGGTGGGAGGGGCGTGTGGTGAGGGAAGGGAGAGCGGCTAGGGAAAGGGGCTGTAGCTATGGATAGGAAGGTTGTAGAGAGTTAGGGTTCCTGGGGTGGGTAGGGGGAGTGGCTGGGTGGAAGTTTGTGGGGTTAGAGTTACAGTTAGGGTAGGGTTAGGGTTGGGAGTAGGACCATTTTCCATGTTGAAAATAATTAGCTGTGTTGTTGAAGTACCCCCAAAACATTGTCTAAATTGCCATATGGCTCAAGCGCCACACCTCCGCCGTGGGGCGGGCTTCAAGGTATTTGCGCTTGTTTCTATTCTATTCTATTGAGAGTGATCACTTCTGGGGTGAGACGAGTCTCACCAGCACGCCTCCCCCTGCCCAGCATAGAGTAGGACGGGGTTTCCCCCCGGCCAAACCGGGTGACCCTGGCATCGACGTGGTACCTGGGCCCTGGGCTGGAGTCCACAGAGACCACTGCAGAAAACAGAACGCACCAGAAACACATTGGCTCAGTCCAACACACACTTTGATCTTGTAGCCAATAAATTGTACACTATGTGTAAAACCCAAACCCAAATCTGTGCTGAAGCCTGAACCCAATGGTGAAAACGAGCGTATTGAACTCATGACCAGTTCATTGAAATGAAGTGGTCTTTTGCTATTGGCTGGTTTTTGTGCCAGGGGGATGTCACCACATCACGGCCTGTTGGATGTAGAAGGTGTCACCACATCACTGCCTGTTGGATGTAAAAGGTGACATCACCTTGCACCAAAGACCAGCCAATAGCAGGTGGCCAGTTCACCCTACTTTTCAAATATGATTCTAAAATGATTTGGTTTAATCCCTGTGGGCATAAAATGTGTTGAACTCACTGGCACTGCTCATGCGGCTGTGGAAAGTGTAGGCAGGGCTAGTGGGCTTGGTGACATCATGGTTGATGTAGCCAACTGTAGGGGGCAGCGCATAGCGACCAGGACCTGGCCCTATAGAGAGGAGAGGATGAGGATAGTGATGAAGAAGACAATACAGTAGATTCCATTTTAAGCAGTACAGCATCGTTCTTTTAGTCCATGGGCCAGACCAGATATCGGTACCATATGGGTGGGCAAAACTTTACCTATACTAAATTGTTTATAGGGTCAATATAAGTCAATTAATATATGATAGCCTTTCCACAGGAGTAGCTTTTCATATTTATTGGACATTTTGTTATTTTCCCCTATTTAGTCCATGGGCCAAACACAAAAATTGCACATATCGGTACCACTCAAGTGGACAAATTCTAATCATGATTTTTGAACAGGTATATATCCATAGATGATATTTTAGTATGATAGCCTTTGCAGAATGGCAGCTTTGTCACAGTTATCGGCTCATGAAGTTAGCAAACCCCTACAATAAATTCGATTCTAGGTGCTGATCCATAACCTATTTTAGGCTCAGGACCTTTAACCATGTTCTATGATAACATGTTTGACAACATTGTAAAGGGTAGCTCCTTAGCTTTCATTTGAGCTCAGTTGTGTGTCTGTCTGACAAATAAAGAGCTCACATGGGCTCTTCAAAGTGTCATTGACATTCATTTTTCCACAGTTTTCGCCTAAATGATAGCCTTTATTTCAGCACTGTGGCATCTAGGAACATCAGAGACACAAACAACAAACACTGGAATACTCATATAGGACTATAAGGATTCAGAAAAGGTATAATGAACCCATACTATCCCATCGTGAGGGGTGAATTTTGCCCTTTGAATTTGAATGCCTTCTTGAGGGAAATGGGCCAGAACCCAAAATGTAAGATATCGGTACCATCCGGGTGGAGAAATTCTACTTGTGATTTTTTTAAATTCCTATGACCATGGTAGCTTATTAGTGCTTAACCACCCCTCTTAAATTATGGACTTATGGGAATTATGGGAAATCATCTTTCTTTCATTATATCCTCTCCCTGGGGTGTCTGGACTACTAACTGTTAATATTACATGTCTAGATATAGGCATGCTATCCTATGATACTATACATACCATACCATACTATACTATACTAGATAGATATATATGCTATACTTAATTGTCTACTAAATTGGCACATTTCCCAGTCAAAAAGAGGGTAAATTGGCACACTTTTCAGTCAGAAATTGTTTTATTTGTGTTACGGTATATGTACAGCTACATTCAAAATGTTTCCAGTCTTTCAACACAATATTAGGACAATCTACCCTTCCACGAGGGCAACACCATCATCGTCATTCACACCTGAGTCTGTCAGCTGTGCAGCAAGCTCTTCTTCACTGTGTTGGTTGGCACATGCTTGTAGTTTGCACAGGTTTGTGCATTTCAGACCGTTATTGAGACATGTGCACTCTGGTGGTTTGCACGACCTCACACACTTGCAGGAGAGCAACTGCAAGACGGCACCTGGTGCTGGGGAACCGTGCATCCACTGGATTTCAAGCTGCCCCTCATCATCTGTGGTCCACCTATGGTCCTTAAAGTACAGTCCATTGTTGATATCATGGGAAACTCCTTTGTGAATCCACTCAGTCCAGATCAATAGGAGTTTGTCAGCTTGTCAACTGCAACTGTTGCCCCGCCAGATGTAGCTAACCTGCATGATTCCAGCCACAACATCCAGCAGTGGAGGAAACTGCTCTACAGCACTGCCAGCAAAGTCAGTCTGATCAAATTCTTGTTTGAGGAATGGAAAGGACCCAAACACAGATAGAAACTACAAGACAAGGCCTTATATGTTACATGTGAAGTAGTCTGCTTCAAAATCAACAGGAACCAATGGGAGGAGGTAACACAGCTCAAATCCTCTCAGGAAGAAGCTGACACCTGCATGCTAATGCATGCTCTCCATGTAGCAGAGTCTGGCTTCAAGGCAGTGATCATCATGGCAGACACAGATGTCCTACTACTGACTCTGGGTTGGAGCAAGGACATCCCATGCCCAATGTACCAAAGATGTGGAACACAGAACAAGACAATGTTCCAGGACATCACCAAACTATGCAAATCACGCGGCGATAGTATTGCTGGCGCCTTGATTGGCATGCACACGTTCACTGGCTGCAACACTGTCAGCGTATTTGCAGGACACGGAAAAGTGGGCACCCTGAACAGACAGGACATATCAAGAAGCCTTCCTTGAGCTCGGCCGTGCTTGGGATGTCTCTAATGAGCTCTTCAAGAAGCTGCTGGAAATCATGTGCCACATGTATTACGTACAGTATATGTACCCTCTACACACATTACAGATGTCAACCTCCTCCGATACCAACTTTTCTGCACCAGACGTGGGGAGGTCGAGTCCAGCCAGCTTCCACCATTTGAGGATTGGCTATTAATGCATTCCATTCATGCAAAAGATCAGACTGCAATCTCTAGACGGTCTCTTCAAACCCAGCCATCTGTACCAAGCCCCAAGGACCATGGGTGGACCACAGACGATGAGGGGCAGCTTGAAATCCAGTGGATGTGCGGTTCCCCAGCACCAGACCGTTTTGCAGTTGCTCTCCTGCAAGTGTGTGAGGTCGTGCAAACCACCAGAGTGCACAGGTCTCAATAATGGTCTGAAGTGCACAAACCTGTGCAAACTACAAAAATGTGCCAACCAGCACACTCAGATGTGAATGACGATGATGGTGTTGCCCTCGTGGGTGGCATGGTGTCTCAGGAAGGGTAGCTTGTCCTAATATTGTCCTGAAAGACTGGAAACATTTTGAATGTGGCTGTTCATATAATGTAACACAAATAAAACTATTTTTGACTGAGAAACGTGTCAATTTACTCTGTTTTTGACTGAGAAATGTGCCACTTTAGTAGACAAGCATAGTATATCTAGTATAGTATAGTATAGTATAGTATAGTATGTACAATATCATCGGATAGTTTGCCTATATCTATGTAATATTAACAGTAGTCCAGACACACCCTAGGCAACGGATAATGAAAGAAAGATGATTTCCAGGGAGGGCACTTTCATAGTTTTGAATGACAGCAGTCCATAATTTAAGAGGGGATAAGCACTAATAAGCTACCAGTCATCAAGGTCTATCATATAAAAACATAATCTAGGGATGTATATGAATTAAAAAAAATCACAAGTAAAATTTGCCCACCTGGCTGGTACCGATTTGTTAAATTTAGGGCTCTGGCTCATTTCCCTTGAGAAGTCATTCTTCTACCTTAAGGGCCACACTCACCCCTCACGATGGGATAGTATGGGCACATGATACCTTTTCTGAATCCTTATAGTCCTGTGAGTATTCCAGTGTTTGTTGTTTGTATCTCTGATGTTCCTAGATGCCACAGTGCTGAAATAAACCTATAGTTTAGACGAAAATTGTGGAAAAACGAATGTCACTGACAGTTTGAGGAGCTCCTGTGACCTCTGTATTTGTCAGAGAGACACAAAACTGAGCTTAAATGAAAGCTAGGAAGCTACCCTTTAAAATTCTAAGATTCTAAGATTCTAATTCAAAGATATTCTCATCAAACATGAGTAAAGGTCCTAAAAAGAGCCTAGAATAGGATATGCATCAGCACCTAGAATCCAAATTATTGTAGGGGCTGGCTAACTTCATGAGCTGATAACCGTGAGAAAGCTACCATTCTGCTAAGGCTATCATACTAAAATATCATCTATGGATATGTTCAAAAATCATGATTAGAATTTGCCCACTTGAGTGGTACCGATATGTGAAATTTTGGTGTTTGGCCCATGGACTATTTAGCTTGACTGCATATCTTTGATGATTTCCATATGGATAAGTTCCCTTACTTGTTTATTACGGTTATGCATTTTAACACTGTCCAAATTTGTTTGGAATTGGATTCGAAACAAAGTAGAAAACCCAAACAGGTGGAGTCATGACTGAATAAGGCGGTTAGATGAAACAAAGCTAATACCACACACACACACACACACACACACACACACACACACACACACACACACACACACACACACACACACACACACACACACACACACACACACACACACACACACACACACACGGACGCACGCACACACGGACGCGCGCACACACATACGGCATGCACGCATGCACGCACGCACACGTACACACACACACACACACACACACACACACACACACACACACACACACACACACACACACACACACATTTCTTAAACTAACCTCTCTCTCTACCAGCGATTATGGGACGTTTCTTGACCACCTCCTCCATAACCTGTCAACCTTTTCCGTGTTGCCTCTCTTGTCTCTTTGTCTTCAGGTCTTCTGTCACCTTGGACACATCCTCCTCTTGTGCGGCTCTCTCCAGATGAACCACAGCCTCCTGGACTGAATTATACATGCTCACAAGGTGAAGAAACCTTATCCTGACCCGGGCCCATGGGAACCTTATCCTGACCCGGGCCCATGGGAACCTTATCCTGACCCGGGCCCATGGGAACGGCAAAATCTGCTCCTCACCTGCTGCTCGAACGGTCACTTCAGGACAAAAGGTTTTCACACCCAGGGCACGGCTTCAGATTGTAGGAAACATGAGTTTTATACAAAGGCTCCAAAGAGGATAAACAGGGGTCATTGAGACTAAGAGATCTGATTAGAGTGATACAAAACCTACAAACTATAACGACATAATGACAATGACGTTTAATCAAGGATGAAGCATAATAGACTAAAGGGAAAGTGCTTTGTTGAAGTAATAAGGACGTCAGTGGTAAAGCACACCAGTGCTCTCAGATTATCACTGCAACATTAAACTCATCAGAGTAGCATGTAATGCAGATCATTTGTCATTCTAAGGCTTTTGGTTACGACTACTCAACTGCTGAGTGTGTGGTGTTGTGTGGTGCACTGTACATACCGTACTCGACTACTCAACTGGTCTACACTATGTGTGGTGTGGTGTACTGTACATATTCAACTACCCAACTGGCCTACAGTATGTGTGGTGTCGTGTACTGTACATATTCAACTACCCAACTGGCCTACAGTATGTGTGGTGTGGTGTACTGTACATATTCAACTACCCAACTGGCCTACAGTATGTGTGGTGTGGTGTACTGTACATATTCAACTACCCAACTGGCCTACAGTATGTGTGGTGTGGTGTGGTGTACTGTACTGTACATACTCTACTCAACTGGCCTACACTATGTGTGGTGTGGTGCACTGTACATACTCTACTCAACTGGCCTACAGCATGTGTGGTGTGGTGTGGTGTGGTGCACTGTACATACTCTACTCAACTGGCCTACAGCATGTGTGGTGTGGTGTGGTGTGGTGCACTGTACATACTCTACTCAACTGGCCTACAGTATGTGTGGTGTGGTGCACTGTACATACTCTACTCAACTGGCCTACAGTATGTGTGGTGTGGTGCACTGTACATACTCAACTACCCAACTAGCCTACAGTATTTGTGGTGTGTTGCATTGTACATACTCAACTACCCAACTGACCTACAGTATGTGTGGTGTGGTGCACTGTACATACTCAACTAGCCTACAGTATGTGTGGTGTGGTGTACATACTCATCTAGCCTACAGTATGTGTGGTGTGGTGTACTGTACATACTCATCTAGCCTACAGTATGTGTGGTGTGGTGTACATACTCATCTAGTCTACAGTATGTGTGGTGTGGTGCACTGTACATACTCAACTAGCCTACAGTATGTGTGGTGTGGTGTACTGTACATACTCAACTAGCCTACAGTATGTGTGGTGTGGTGCACTGTACATACTCAACTAGCCTACAGTATGTGTGGTGTGGTGCACTGTACATACTCAACTAGCCTACAGTATGTGTGGTGTGGTGTGGTGTACCAGGGGCGGACTGGGATCATAATTCAGGCTGGGCATTAGATACCAAGCAGGCCAGGCCGATACGGGCCGACGCGTGTGCCGGCGTCCGAAGGGCGGCGCGAAAATTTTGGGCTGTTTGAAGCTCAATTTGGGCCGTTTGAAGCCCAATTTGGGCCGTTTGAAGCCAGATTTGGGCCGTTTGAAGCCCAATTTGGGCCGTTTGAAGCCAGATTTGGGCCAAGTCCAATTTTACGATGAGATGCACCCACTTTAACCCTGAATAAAGTAATAAAACCACTAGTAAACCAGTAGGCGGCGCCTGGCCTGCTGTTCAGTGAGTGGCCTGACTGCGGGCACAAATTTTTTTTTTTTTTTGCAGGCCAGGCCAGGCCAGGCCACCGGGCATTTGCCCGACTGCACTGTACATACTCAACTAGCCTACAGTATGTGTGGTGTGGTGTACTGTACATACTCAACTAGTCTACAGTATGTGTGGTGTGGTGTACTGTACATACTCAACTAGCCTACAGTATGTGTGGTGTGGTGCACTGTACACATACTCAACTAGTCTACAGTATGTGTGGTGTGGTGCACTGTACATACTCAACTAGTCTACAGTATGTGTGGTGTGGTGTACTGTACATACTCAACTAGCCTACA